>NC_091769.1:69728980-70032011 GCF_029378745.1 Bos indicus
ATCCCTTCAGCCTTTTTTGTTTTAGTAATACTTTTAAAAATTGAATTAAAATTTAAAATGTTGTGCCAATCTGTGCTATACAACAAACTGAGTTATACACATATGTACACTTTTTTTAAAATATTCTTTTCCATTATGGTTTATCCTAGGACACTGGGTATAGTTCCCTGTGCTGTACAATAGGAACATGTTTATCCATTCTAAATATAAGAGTTTGCATCTACCAGTTCCAAAGTCCCAGTCCCTCTCTCCCTCCCCCCATTCCCCTTGGCAACCACAGGTCTGATCTGTGTCTGTGAGTATGTTTCTGTCTTGTAGATAGACAGGTTCACATGTGCCATACCTTGGATTCTGCATATAAGTGATATCATATGGTATTTGTCTTTCTCTGACTTAGTTAGTATGATAATCTCTAGTCACATCAATGTTGCTGCAAATGGCATTATCTGTTTTTTTATGGCCGAAGTAGTATTCCATTGTACATATGTACCACTTCTTTATCCATTCATCTGCTGATGGACATTTAGGTTGTCTCCATGTTTTGGCTTTTGTGAATAGTGCTGCTATGAACATAGGGGTGCATGGATCTTTTTAAATTAGTTTTCTCTGAATATATGCCCAGGAGTAGGATTTCTGGGTCATATAGTAGTTCTATTTTTAGTTTTCTGAGGAACATCCATACTGTTTTCTATAGTGGCTGCACCGACTTACATCCCACCAACCGTGTAGGATGGTTCCATTTTCTCCACACCCTCTCCATCATTTGTTATTTTTAATGACTTTTTAATGATGGCCATTCTTACTGGAGTGAGGTGGTACTTCCTTTTTCTTTTGATTTGCATTTCTCTAATACTTAGTAGTGTCGAGCATCTTTTCACCTGCCTAAGGTCCATCTGTATATTGTCTTTGGAGAAATGTCTGTTAAGGTCTTCAGCCCATGTTTTGATTGGGTTGTTTGTTTTGTTGTTGTTGAGTTGTATGAGCTGTTTGTATATTTTGAGGATTAAGTCCTTATCTGTCACATCATTTGTGATCATTTTCTCCCTTTCTGCAGGTTGTCTTTTTTCTTTTTTTTTTAAATGATTTCCTTTGCTGTGCAAACACTTGTAAGTTTGATTAGGTCCCGTTTGTTTACTTTTGTATTTTTTTTTCCTATTGCCTTGGGAGGCTGACCTAAGAAAACACTGGTTGGACTTATGTCAGAGAATGTTTTGCCTATGCTGTCTCCTAGGAGTTTTGAGGTGTCATATCTTATACTTAAGTTTTCAAGCCATTTTGAGTTTATTTTTGTGTATGGTGTGAGGATGTGTTCTAACTTCATTGATTTACATGTAGCTGTCCAACTTTCCCAGCACCACTTGCTGAAGAGATTGTCATTTTCCCACTTTATATTTTTACCTTCTTTGCTGAAGAGTCATTGATCATAGGTGTGTGGATTTCTGGGTTTTCTATTCTGTTCCATTGATCCATATGTATGTTTCTGTACCAATATCACAGTTTTGATTACTGTAGCTTTGTAGTATGTGCTAAAGTCTGGGAGGGTTGTACCTCCTGCTTTGTTTTAGCTTTTTTTTTTTTTTTTTTTTTCCCCTCAGGATTGCTTTGGCAATTCTGGTCTTTCATGGATCTATAAGTTTTTGGAGAATCCCATGAACAGGGAAGCCTGGTGGACTATAGTCCACAGGGTCGCAAAAAGTGGGGTATGACTTAGTACACATCTACATAAATTTTTGGATTATTTTTTCTAGTTCTGTAAAAAATGTCATGTGTAATTTGATAGGGATTACATTAAATCTCTAGATTGTTTTGGGTAGTATTGCCATTTTAGCCATATTAATTCTTCCAATCCAAGAGTATATCTTTCCATTCTTTGAATCCTCTTTAATTTCCTTTATTAATGTTTTATTGTTTTCAGGATATGTCTTTCACTTCGTCAGTTAGGTTTTTGGGGTTTTTCTTTTGGTGCAATTTTAAGAGGGACTGTTTTTTTTGTTTGTTTTTTGATTTTTTTTTTTTTGCATTCCCTTTCTGATATTTCATTGTTAGAGCAAAGAAATGCAACTGATTTCTGAATGTTAATCTTGTATCCTGCTACTTTGCTGAATTAATTTATTAGACCTAGTAGTTTTTTTGTGGAGTCCTTAGGGTTTTCTAGGGGCTTCCCAGGTGGCTCAGATGGTAAAGAAACTGCTTACAATGTGGGAGGCCTGTGTTTGATCCCTGGGTTGGGAAGATCCCCTGGAGGAGGTCATGTCAACCCACTCCAGTATTCTTGCCTAGAGAATCCCATACAGAGGTGTCTGGCAGGCTGTAGTCCATGGGGTTGCAGAGTTGGACACAACTGAGTGACTAAGCACTAGGGTTTTCTATATATAGTATCAGGTCATCTACATATAGTGACACTTCTCCCTCTTCCTTACAATTTGGATACCTTTTGTTTTTTTTGTTTGGCTGCTGTGGCTAGGACTTCCAGTACTATGTTGAAGAGATGTGGTGAGAGTGGGCATCCTTGTCTTTAGTGTAAAGGCTTTCAGCTTTTCACTATTGAGTATCATGTTGGCTCTGGGTTTGTCATAAATAGCTTTTATTTTGTTGAGATGTGTCCCCTGTATACTCACTTTGGTAAGAGCTTTTTTTCTTTTTATCATGAATGGATGTTGAATTTTGTCCGATGCTTTTTCTGCATCTATTGAGATAATCCTGTGGTTTTTAGATTTTCTTTTGTTGGTGTGCTGGCTTACACTGATTTGCATATATCGGACCATCACTGTGGTATATGATCTTTATTATTTGGTTTTGGATTTGGTTTGTTAGTATTTTGTTGAGAATTTTTGCATCTGTGTTTATCAAAGATGTTGGCCTGTAATTTTTTTTCTTGGTGGTTATCTTTGTCTTGCTTTGTCTTGTTTTGGTATCAGGATTATGGTGGCTTCGTAGAATGTCTTTGGGAATGTTCCTTTCTTTTCAATCTTTTGGAAGAGTTCGAGAAGAATTGGTGTAAGCTCTTAATATATTTGGTAAAATTTATCTACGAAGCCGTCTGATCCTAGACTTTTATTTGTAGGGAGTTTTTATTTTTTTTACTACAGATTTTGTTTCACTTCTAGTGGCCAGTTGCACAAATCATCTATTTCTTCTTGATTCAATTTTGGAGTGCTGTAAGCTTCTAGAGAGTTGTCCGTTTCTTCCAGGTTGTCAAATTTGTTGGCATATAATTATTCATAGAATTCTCATCTTTTTTTGTATTTCTGCACTATCAGTTGAGATTTTTCCTTTTTCATTTCTTATTTTGTTTATTTGGGTTCTTTCTCTTCTTGGTGAGCCTGGCCAGAGGTTTGTCAATTTTCTTAACCCTTTAAAATAACCAGCTCTTGGTTCTATTGCTTTTTTTTTCCTTCTTTTTTCAATCCCTATTTTATTTATATCCTCCATATCTTATTATTATTTTTCTTCTGCTGACTTTAGATTTAGATTTCATTTGTTCTTCTCTAATTATTTTAGGTGGTAGGTTAGGTTGTTTATTTCAGATTTTTCCTGCTTTATGAGGAAGGCCTGTATTGCTATTAACTTCCCTCTAAGAACTGATTTTGCTGCATCCAGTGGATTTTGAATGGTTGTATTTTCATTGTCATGTGTCTCAAGGTATTTTTAAATTTCCATTTTGATTTCATTGACTCATTGATTTTTTAGTACATGCTGTTTAGACCCCGTGTAATCAATTTTTTCTCATTTCTTTTCACTATGTCTTCTGATTAGAGCATTTAGTCTATTTACATTTAAAATAATTATTGATATGACATTTTGTTAATTGCTTCTGGGTTGGTTTGGTAGGTCTTTTTTTTATTCCTTTGTTTTTGTCCTCATCTCTTAGGATTTGATGATCATCTATAGTGTTATGTTTGGATTCCTTTATCTTTTTTATGTATGTATCACAGATTTTTGGTTTAGGTTACTATGATGTTTTTATATAGCAATCTGTACATATGAATGGTTAAGTTGCTGATTCTTAATTTCAAATGCATTTCAACAACCCTGCGTTATGCTCTTCTCCCCTTAAAATTACTGTAAATATAGATAATTTTACTACTTTTTTCTTTTAACCTTCTTACTAACTTTATGAGGGGATGATTTCCTACCTTTACTGTGCATTTGCCTTTATTGATGAGCTTTCTCCTTGTATGATTTTCATGCTTCTCATTGTGTCCTTTTTTGCTCAGAGAAGTTACTTTAACATTCCTTGGAAGCTTGTTTGGTGGTACTGAACTCTCTTAGCTTTTGCTTGTCTGTGAAGCTTTTGATCTCCCCATCAAATCTGAACAACAGCCTTGCTGGGTAGAATAATCTTGGTTGTAGTTTTTTCCCTTTCATTACTTTAAATATATTGTGTCACTCGCTTCTGGCTTAGAGTTTCTGCAGAAAAGTCAGCTGATAATCTTGTGAGTTCCCCTGTATGTAAAATGTTGCTGTTCTCTTGAAACTTTTGATATTCTCTATCTTCTGTTTTTGCCATTTTAATTACAATGTTTTGATGTGTTCCTCTTTGTGTTAATCCTGTATGGGACTCTCTGTACTTCCTGAATTTGGATGTCTGTTTCTTTTCCCAGGTTAGGGAGGTTTTCAGCTATTCTCTCTCCAATTATGTTCTCAGTCCTCCCCCTTCTCTTTGTGGGACCCGTATAATGTGAATATTAGTACATTTGATGTTGTCCCAGAGGGAATTATCCTCATTTCTTATTCCTTTTTCCGTTCAGCATCAGTGATTCCCACTACTCTATCTTCTAGCTCATGCTGTTCTATTCCTCTGAACCATTTAGTCTAATGTTGATCCCTTCTAGTGTATTATTTCATTTAAGTTATTGTATTCTTCATCTCTTTTATATTTATTATTTTTATCTTCTAACTCTTCATTAAAAACTTCCAACTTCTCATTCTATACATCCATTATTCTCCCAATTTCTTTGATCCTGTTTATGATCACTACCTTGAACTCTTTCTCAGGTAGCATGTCTATTTCCACTTGGTTCTTCTGGAGTTTATCTTGTTCCTTCATCTGGTATATGTTCTTCTATCACTTCATTTTACTAACTTGCTATTTTTATGTATCTGGTAAGTTAGTTATATTTCCTGGTGAGACATCCTATGAGTCCAATAGCACACTCCCATCTTGTCACCAGAGCTATACACTCCAAATGTTCTATGAGGGCTGTGTGGGTATTTCTGTTGTGGTGAGCAGACTATGTCAATGGTCTGGTAGGTTTATTTGGCTGTGGTCGGGTTGGTTGCCAGGTCCTGCCTGGTGCAGAGGCTGCCATCTGCTGGTTATGGGGTCTGATCATGAGGCAGCTAATTGCAGAAACCTGAAGGCCCTAGGCTAGTGCTATATTACTGATGGGCAGAGTCAGGATCCAGGAGAACCTGGGGCTGTTGTCTACTTACTGGTGGATGAAGCCAGATCCTGGGGCTAGTGCCAGCCTACTGGTGGACAGAGCCAGGTCCTGGGGCCTGCTTGCAGGACTTAGGGGTCCCAGAGCAAATGTCAGATTGCTGACTGTGGGGGCTGGTGTCTTGAAGCTTGTATTGGCCTACTAGTGGGTGGAGACCAGGCCCAGCCAGTTCCAGGGCAGGCCTGGTCTACAAATTGTGGTGGTGTTTTTTCTGTCTAGTGCCTGCCTGCTGGTGGGTCAAGTTGGATCTGAAACTAGGGCAGGCTCACTGATGGATGGGACCTGGGCCGGGGTCTCTGCTTGGAGGGTCCTGGGAGTCTTGGATCTATTGCCTGTGTACTGGTGTGTGGGGATAGGTCCTGGGTCCTCTGGTGGGCAAGGCTATGTCCAGAGGTGGCTGCAGACCCAGGGTTCTTGAGGCAACCTGTCTGCTGGTAGATGGGGCTGTGTCAGTGTCCAGTTAACTGCTTGGCCTGAGGCATCCCAGTACTTGAGCCTGCAGACTGTTGGGCTACAGTGGGATTTTTCTGTGGTAATAAGCTATAAGAAAAATTCCAGGATAGTATTACCATGTCGTAGAAGGAGCTCCCCAAAATGGTTCAGGAATCTATGTACCCAGGGTGAAATGGAGTTATTTCCTACCTCTCCAGGAGGGGGTAGGTCTAACCCAGGCTACTACCAAATTACTGCTTCTACCCTGGGTAGACTTTGTGTGAATCCCTTACAAGTGAGGTCTCTATTTCCATCAGCCTTCTGGAACTCCCAGAAGTAAGCCTGTGGCCTTCAAAGCCAAATTTTCCAGGGGCGGGGGTGGGGGGTAGGGTGGGGGGAGTGTCTTCCCAGTGCTGGATCTCTGGGCTGTGGAGCCCAAAGTGGGATCCAGACCTCTCAATCCTTTGGGAGAATCTCTGCAGTTGTAATTGTTCTCCTGTTTGTGGATCACCCGCCTGGGGTATGGGATTTGACTTTATCACTACTCAGCCCCTCCTGCTGTCTCATTATGATTCCTTCTTTATATTCTCATTGTAGATCTTTTCTGGTAGGTTTGCGTCTTTTTCATCGATGGCTGTCTGTAAATAATTGTGATTTTGGTGTGCCTGTGAGAGAAGCGCTCAAGGTCTTTCTATATCATCTTGTGACCAACAGTTTGTTTCTAATTGAATGTTTCAAATTCAATGAAGAGAGGCTGTCTAAAATTCAGGAAACTCTCATTTACTATGTTCTTCAAAGGATGTGACATTTCAGATACGCCAAGAGTAATTTTTAATTTATCTTTCAAGTATCTTGTATAATTTATGTTTGCATGAGGTGTGCCTTCTCGTGTTTTCTTAGGTGAGTATCAGGTTTCATTTTGTGATTACTCAGCAGTTATAGGTGGAAAGGAGGAAGTCCAAAAACTGAGTAGCAAGTTGAGATGGAGCTGAGATAAAAATATTGGCCGTAGTTACTAAAAAGTTTGTGAATCACGTGTAACTAGCAAGTGTTGAATTTATAAGCCAAGTTAGTGATTTCTTTTGCTTCCGCATTTTCACTGCAGTGTTATGTCCTGGCTTCAGTACCTCGTGGTCCTTATGCAATATAGCTCAAACCTCATTGCCTTCTGCCAGCTGCCTCCCACTTGGTGATTCACGGAAGAGGCCTGAAAATAGTTGAGCCACTGGACCCACTTTATTCCATTGTCCTAAAAAGGCAAATATAAACTAAGAGCCAGGCCCAGAGGCATGTTCAGAGCTTAGTCCATAAAACTGTCATCTCCAGCCCTGGAAAGGCAGATGCTGGCCCATGCTACATGGTTTTGTACCATTCAATTAATATAAAGCCAGCCCCAACAAAAATAAATATTCAGAATGTCACCTGGGATGCAATCAAGGATCACAAATAAATCATTTATATTGTGTTTTATATGCCACAGTGAGAGCCTGGATGTTGCAAAAACAGTTAATGAACAGTCTTCAGACTTTGACAGGTTTTGAGGATAAACTGCATTAGGAACAAAGGACTGGAAGTCTCCCATTAATCACACTAGACGGTCCCTCTGCCCCTTGTAAAGACATCCGCTCACCTGAGCCATAATGTTTGGCCACCTTGTGCCATTTTTCATAATTGCCCAGGCATAAAAATATGATTTCTTCATCTGTACTGGTTAGACTCCACATGCTCCCCAAATCAATGTAACTCAACAAGTAGTTATTAAGCGCCTATTCTAAGGCAGATATTTTGTCAGGTACAGGAGTTAGACAGATGATGACAGCATGGAACTCTCAACATAATATTAGAGTCAGGTATGTAACCAGTTAACTATAATGTGAACAGGAGAGCAGGAAGAAAGGGAGTGAGTGGTTTATTCAGCGGGAGTGCGAAAGGTTCTATGGGAGGTTACATCAGAGTTGGCTGTGAAGGAGGAACAAGACTTGGCCAGGCAGAATTTTATGCTGAGTCAGAAAATTGTAGGAACAGATAGTGCTGGAAAATGTATGCTATGAAACTTAATGGTAAGATGCTCAACTCTAAGATGCTAAATTCTGAGTACAAAAGAGCACTGAAAATTCCATTCTTCTACCCTTGCCTATTACTTGAAAAGGAACTTTGGTCTAATTGAAATTCAGACAGAATATAGTGGTTATAAACACAGGGTGTTTAAATTTTGGGAGACATGGTAGGAATCTGGGTCCAGCTATGTATAACTGCACAATGTTGAGCCTGAAGAAGGCCATCCAATCTCAATTTGTTCTTCTGTTCTATTCACATCTGAGGAGCATTGTATGGCTTAAATGGTCCATAGAAAATTCTCAAGAAATGCATATATCATAACTAATAATGACCAGGTAAACAGAAATGAACATTTGTACTACTTTATCAATCACAGTGTTTGACTTCATGAAATAGAAATACAAACTGAACTGGTTTAGCAAAAATGGTGAGTTTTCATAAAGCTTAGCAATCAAAGGGTAGGATGACCAGAGATGTTCCTAATCCTTAGAAGCAGCTGGAACCCAAGGCATGGTGTAGCTGAACAGAGCACCCACATCTCTTTTTTTAAAAAAATTATTTATTTTTAATTGGAACATAATAGCTTTACAGTGTTGTGTTGGTTTCTGCTATCCAGTGTTAATTGGCTATATGTATACATATAACCCCCTCCCTCTTGAGCCTCCTGCTCTATCTCAGCCCTCTAGGTTATCACAGAGGACCAAGCTGAGCTCCCTGTGCTATACAATAGGTTCCCACTAGTCATCTATTTTACACATAATAGTGTATATATGTCAGTACTATTCTCTCAATTTACCCCACCCTCCTCTTCCTGCTCATGTCCACAAGTCCCTTCTTTACATCTGCATTTCCTACTGCTGAGTGCCAGTTTTATTTCTCCTCATGTGGCAGCCGCCTGTCTTTCTTTGCAGAAAATTTGTTGTTCAAGGCCCCCAAGTTTCCAATCTTACAGCTTTAGCCTCCTTGGAGAAATATAGTTGTCCACAGACAAAATCTTGAAGAAACTTGTGTCTTTTACTGATTCCTGGTCTAATGTCAGTGGCCAGAGAATACTGCAATGGGTGCAGCTCTCAGAAAAGTGTGGGTGGCGCTGGGCAGACAGTGCCTTGGGTTTCCACTTAGAAACTTGAAAAGGACGAAGAAGAACTACAACTGCTAAGTAAAGCAGCT
Source organism: Bos indicus (assembly GCF_029378745.1). Classification (NCBI taxonomy): domain Eukaryota; kingdom Metazoa; phylum Chordata; class Mammalia; order Artiodactyla; family Bovidae; genus Bos; species Bos indicus. The sequence goes on from NC_091769.1 coordinate 69,738,085, forward strand.
GCCCAGCAGATGGAGGATAAGGTACAGAAGTCTCAGATAACAACTTGAAAGAGGTTCACTGGGTAAAGGTCTTTAGAAAGTAGGTGAGAGAGAAGCAAAGTGTCAGACTGAGTTTCTGTGTGACTGACTACAAGATGACATGGGACATAATGGATAGACCAGACTCACAGATATTACCAAACAGAGATCCTGCCATTAACTCTTATCTCCCTTTAGCACAAAACATCAATGAAATATTTGGTTCTACCAAGCCGTCTGCTGAAAACTGAGCTAGAGATCTTATCCTGAGAGGCCCCAAACTATGGTGCGTGCTTACCTGAAAATCACATGTACTGCAGGTGCCCAAACCTAAAGACAGAGATAACAGAAACACAGAAGGGGATTACACAATGTAAGGGAGGGGAGAGGGAGGTGGAGTGAGAGCCACTATTTGATAAGACACAGCAGTATCCTGGAAAGACTTTCCTTAAAAGCAGGGTATCAACTGGTTGATCTCTGTCTACAGTTTTTCTGCTCTGAAATTTAAATTGGACAAAATTAATTCCTAAATCCCTACAGCTTTCTCTTCTTTGATTTAAAGATTTTTCAAATAAACACTTAAAAATCATGTTTAATTATAAGACTTTGTCTATTGTCCACAACTTTTTTTTAGCCATTTATATTAGTCAAGGTCTTGAAGGAAGAGAGAGCAAATCAGATTAGAATAATTTATAAAATGGTGGTCAAGGTAGAGAGCTACAGGGCCGTGGTTCTAGCATCGCCTGGGAGCTTGTTAAAAATGCAAATTATCAGCAGCTGACTCAGACACAGGTCTTCCTAGGTGGCACAGTGGTAAAGGCTCCACCTGCAAATGCAAGAGACATGGGTTGGGTCCCTAGGTCGGGAGGACCCCCTGGAGTAGGAAATGGCAACCCCCTCCCAATATTTTTACCTGGGAAATCCCATGGACGGTGGTGCCTGGCAGGTTACAGTCCATAGTGTTGCAAAGAGTTGGACACAACTGAGCATGCATGCGAACACACAACTCAGACATAGAAATTAGAAACTTTGCCATGTGGTAACTAGCAACCTGGGTTTAAGGAGTCCTCCAGGTGATTCCAATGCAAGTTAAATGTGAGAACCAGTGCGGGTGAGAAACCAGAGTGAGTAGGACAGTATCCAGGTTTAACAACAGCTCTTATGACACTTGGGCCTGAAGGGACATGAAGAGGGGGTGAGTGATTAGAAAACTCTGGAAGGAGAGGGTTATGAGTTATGATTTTTCATTAAGGTAGGCATCCATCGGGAGAAATTCTAAAAATACTCTCTTCCTTTGATATCCTATAGGGATGCCGTATAGGGGGTGGGATAAATCAAATCAATAAATCAAAAGCCAGAGAGCAAGAAAATCTGTTTCTGTAGTCCCTGGAGTTCTACTCTCAGAGGCAAGGTGGAGGAGGGGCAAGGAGAAGGCATCCAATACCCACGTTTCTACAGTAATATTATAATCACAAAATCAGGGGGTTGGACCATGTGATTTTCTAGCATTAAGCTTGTTTAATTGATGATTCTTCCAATCAGTCTCTTGCAAATTGTATTTTAAACATAAAACTAGCTTTGGCAATTTTCAACTTTTTTATTAGTTCATTTCTTTTAAACATCCGTGTATTTTCTGTAAAGCTGTTGTAATCACTCTTGAAATATCAAAGACAAAAATGTAATCCCAAAGTTGACTTAGAATTGGTTGGAAGCCATCATTATCACTGTGAGATTTTTGACTTATAAAAATAAAACATCAATAATTCAACAAAAGATTATGTAAAAAGCTGTATTTCAGCTTGTTTTGCAATGGCAGTAAATATATTCCTTGTAGTAAGAGTACTTAATGGCATCAGTATTAGTTGGATTTTCATAGAAGACCATATGGAATTTGCTGAAATTTCTTTTTTAATCAGTGGATTTATAATATTGTGTTAGTTTCAGGGGTACAGCTTCAGATTGTTTTCCATTATAGGTTATTACAAGATGCTGAATATAGTTCTCTGTGCTTTACAGGAAATCCTTGTTGTCTGTCTAATATACAGTGGTGTGTATCTGTTATTCTCATACTCCTAGTAAACTCCCCTCCCTTTCCCTGCTGTGGTAACCGTAAGTTTGTTTTCTATGTCTGTGAGTCTATTTTGTAAATAAGCTGATTTTTATTATTTTTTCAGATTCCATATATGAGTGATAGTAATTTGTCTTGGTTTGATTTCATTTAGAATGGTAATCTCTAGGTAATCTGCTGGCAATATTCCATTCTTTTTATGGCTGAATAATAATCCATTGTGTGTATGACCTTGGAGTGAATCCCACTTGATTATGGTGTACGATACCTCTCTGTGTTGTTGGATTTGTTTTGCTAATATGTTGCTGAGGATTTTTGCTTCTATATTCAAAGATACTGGCCTGTAATTTCTTTTTTTTTTTTTTTTTTTGGTGGTGTCTTTGTCAAGTTTGGTATCCTAGAATGACTTGTGGAATATTCTGAGAATGATAGGTGTAAGCTCTTCTTTGTATGTTTGATAGAATTCCTCAGTGAAGCCATCCAGTCTTGGAGTTCTGTTAGCAGGGAGTTTTCAGTCCTTGTTTTTATTATTATAGATGCTATTTCAATTCTAGTGATCAGTTTGTCTATTTCTTCTTGACTCAGTCTTGGCAGGCTATATGTTTCTAGAATCTTGTCCAATTCTTCTAGGTTGTCTATTTTGTTGGCATATATCTGGTCATAAAGTTCTTATTATTTTTATTTCTGTAGTATTGATTTTTCTCCTCTCTTCATTTCTTATTCTGTTTATTTGGATCCTCTCTCTCCTTGGTGAGCTTGACTAAGAGGCTTGTCAATTTTATCAGTTATTTTCTTCTTAGGTAAACATTTCACCCTAGAATTACTAAAAGGGGCAGCATCGTGGATGGTTAATGCATAGGCAATATACTAACTTTCCATTTCAATTTATAGCACCTTATTCTTTAACTTATCAAGTACTATTTACTATATCTTTAACATTCATTTCATAGAGAAGTATCTTTTAAAATGACCTCTTTGAGCCTTAAAAGGAGAAATCGACAGTAACAAAATAATAGTGGGGGACTTTAACACCCCATTTACATCAATGGACAGATCACCCGGACATTAAACTAATAAGGAGTGCACATGGAACATTTCAGCCTCACCGCATGGATAAGCCTTCCTTCCTGGCCCATGTGGGCCTCAGTACCCTCATTCAGGCAACTCTTTCTCCCTTTGCTTTGTTTTTTTCCCCTCTCCTGATTCTTCTCTACTTTTCTCTCTGACCTCTTCTACGTCGGTCCTATCCTTCCTAGACACCGGGCAGCTACAGCATCAGTCCTCTCAGCTTGTGAGACCACGTTCCCACTGGTTGGCAAGAGCTCACCTTAAACGATAACAAGCAGAGCTAGGAGAGGCTCACCTCCCACCATGCACATCCTAGTCCAGCAGACTCACCCTGAGGGGAGATTTACGAGAGTGATCAAGGTTTCGACCTCATCTCGTCTGCTGACTGGCAGTCCTAACTTCCCAGTATTTTCACCGTATTTTCCTGCTCTCTTTCTCAGTCTTTTCTGTCCCTCCTCCTTTTACCTTTCCCTTGATCCTTTTACCTGCACTTTATCCTGAACACTTGTTTCTTAAGTTGTTGGAATTGGTATCTTTTCTTAATGTAGTTTTGCTGTCCAACTGCTCCTGCAAGTCTCTGCCAAAATTGTGGGCATAGTGAAGCCTTTATTGCCTGAGATTCCAGCTTTGGGATACTTGGTGGGATTTTAAAGAATGAAAAGAAAGGAGCTTGCATTTTTCCCTACTCTGCCTTTGCAATTTAACTATTTTGCCTTGGCCCTCAGGAACTACCTGATCCATCTGTAGTTCCCTAGACTGAGAGGGGGAGAGGGCCATTTTAAATTTTAGAAAACTATGAGATCTCTGGTTCTGTTCTTATGTAAAAACTAACTTGTAAATAAGCTGTATTTAATTAGTTTAAAGCAAACTGTCTATACACATTCTCAGAAATGTAAAAGATGCTTGCCAGAATATATTTCAGGTTCATATGATCAGGGAAATAGTCAATATTGAATACCTGGTATTAAAGTTAGCTTAAGTTTCTGGGTTTAATTAATACACACCTGTCTTTAGAGTATCAACATTAAATATAAAACTTTTTGTACCCAGGGTTACTGAAAGTCAGTAAGTGCATATTGGTTCGGTTGTAACATTTGTCAAAGAGAAAATAACCTGATATGATTGAATTTTTAAGTAAATGTAACTGGGATAAGAACTTTTTGGTAAACTATAGAAATAATTATACTTTGGAAATATTGATCTAAAATTTTGGTAAATTGGAACTAAGTTAAATGATAATTCATTGAATATCCAAGCCATTTCAAAGCGATAAAATATCGGAACAGTAATTGCTAAACAGGTCTACATTTACCTAATTTCATCTTCTTGTGAAGGAGAAGCTAAAGCTGATTACTGCCTTGAGATATTCTCTACAAATTTACAAAATGCTACTGTAAAAGACAGTCAATAGTTGTGTAAGGAAAGCAGGATGAGTGTTTTCAGAAGAGAAGATATATAATGAATGGAAATAAATTTTGTTAAAGGAACAGGGGGTGATTTTGTCCAATAGCTGGCCATTTTTGAATGGAAATAATGGACAAAAGTATGGCTATGGAAAGTTGCAGAAGGTTTGTGGAAAAGGAACATTTGAGAAAAGAATTTTGTATGTGCTAAGGATTTTCTAAGGTTGGATTTAATTCAATTAGGTAAATCGATTTTATTAAGAATAGGCTGATGCAAGACTGCATTTGGTTTCTTTCATAAGAGAACACAGAGTTTATTTACTTTTGAAAAATTTTTTTTTTCACCTTAGCTCAAGGAATAATTGTTTCACAGCAACTTATGATTCTGTCTGACCAGATATGTTTCAAAAGTTTGAGATTTTTGACACACTTTACAAATATCAAAATCTAAAGTTCTTTTGAGATCTCTAGCTAACTTTAGGGCACTTCAGAGGGCCCCTGGAGCATTCCAGAGAGAGATTCTAAACTGACTGGGTTAATTTATACATAAACTACTTGGTAAACATTGTCCAAACTCACTGCTGCCTGTGTCAGGGAGAAGCAGCAGGCTCTCCCCACTTTTATGGTAGCCACCAAAGGGGGAGAGGGTCGGGGGTTCTGCCGCTGTCTAGTTTCTCACCTTACTCTATGTCTAAAAAAATGCCCTACAGGTATCCTACCACCTCTAGGCTCTCCGGTTCGTGAGGCATTTCTACTGCGACAAACTCCAATTCGTCCAGGAGTTTCTTTTTGCACTTTTAGGGCTTCCTCACTCCAGGTTTTGACAGCCCATATCTTGTTGCAGACTACCTATTGTAATGGCACTTCTAAGCAGTTCACAGGTTTGCAACCCCTCACAGCCTATGTCTTAAAGATGCTTGATCTTGAGGAATACAGCCCAACGTAGGAAAAGCTATCAAAGGATATAAATGATATAGACAACAGATTCCCCTCAAGGAGGGCTCTGGCAACACACTGGTACTGGTTCAAACATGCCCCATCAAATGAGGGACCAGGTCAACCAGAGACGTCTAGTTAGGAATTGATGGGAGAGTTGAAGACACTCAAATCCCTTTCTGACAAAAGCTTCCTAGTAAATGTCTCAGGGATCCTGGACTTCATTTCTAGTAGCGCTCTCAGTTACAGGGTACTCACCAAGGGTAAGTTCTTTCTTCTAAGCCAGAAGAAACACCTCTGGAATGTATCCTTAAAAATTGGAAATTTTTAAAAATAGATGAGCTTAAAAGGGAAAAACTCTGCTGTAACACTGGTCTTTATATAAGATGGAGAGATGAAGAAAAATGGCCTGAAAATAAGTCTCTATAATACCATCTTGCAATTGAAACGTCACTGTCACAAGATGGGAAAATGGACTGAGGTTCCTTATGTTCAAGCCTTGGTGGTCCTTTATCAGAACCCTACTCTATGCAGCTCCTGTAATCAAAAGTCCAGGGAATCAGAAAGCACTCCTGACATTCAAGATGACCCCCTTCTAACCTTCACCAGGCCTCAGGAGAGAGACCAAATCTCCCCTGCTTCTCCAGAGCCACCTACTTCCTCAGATCCTTCTGACCAATCCCAAGCTCTGCCTCCCTAAGTCCCTTTATCCCCTCCATTACTCCAGGAGGGAGAGACTAGTCCCTCTAGAGTAATTCACAGCTTCCAATCACCCCAAATTGGGAAAAGTGTGTCCTCTTAGGGAAGTGGACAGAGAACATGTGCCCTTCTCTTTAACCAGTTTAGCTCAATGCAGAGGCTGGGTTAGTTTGCTGAAGACCCTAATAATGTTTGTTGAAGGGTTTCAGACCCTAACTCTGTCCTTTGATTTAATCTGGAAAGATGTCCAAATAGTCCTATTTACTGCACCCTGAGGAAAAACAGAGAATTTGGACAGCGGCCTAAGGGCATGCTAACTAGCTTGCCAGGGACCAACTCAAACATTTTGTTATAGGTTGACATGCAGTCCCAAATTAGGAGCTCCCTTGGAATTATAATTCCTGGGAGGGAGGAGAAACCAGGAAGCACATGATCTAATGTGTATCAAAAAGCTAACTATGAAAGATTAAAGGAGTGACCCCCCAAAAAAAATCCAGCCCTCTTTCAGACACAGCTTGTGGAAGCTTTTAGAAAATTTACTACCATTTAACCTTCCACTCCCGAGGAAGGTCAGTTGGGATTGCTGCTGCTAAATTGCTTCAGTCGTGTCCTACTCTTTGTGACCCCATGGACTGTAGCCCACCAGGCTCCTTTGTCTATGGGATTCTCCAGGCAAGAATACTGGAGTTGGTTGCCATTACCTGCTCCAGGGGGTCTTCCCTACCCAGGGATCAAGCCCACGGTTCTTACGTCCCCTGCACTGGCAGGCAGGTTCTTTACCACCAGTGCCACCTGGGAAGCCTCAGTTGGGATTTCCCAACCTCTAAAAATTAGCCTTAAGTCAGAAGTCGTTTATCCTAACAAGAGACAATACCCCAAAAAGTTGAAAGCAAAAAATGGTTTGCAACTCCTCATAGATAAAATTTTAAAACATAGCCTCTTAGTGCCTATTCAATATCTTTATTCTTTCAGCTGTTAAGCCAAATGGAGAATACTCAGTTGTACAAGACCTTAGAGCAGTAAATGATGTAGTGGTCCTTATATTAGTCCAGATTCCTGGAGATGCCAGATGGTTGACTGTGCTTGACCTCAAGGATGGCTGCCTTCTTTTGCATCCCAATTCATCCCTCATCTATCTTGTTTGCTTTTGAGTGGACTAACCTCCACTTGGGCCAAATGAAAAATTATACCTGGATGATACTGCCTCAGGGGTTTTGGGACAGCCCACATTTGTTCACCCAGGTCCAGAAAATAACCACGGAAAATACACCTAACAGAAGGGGCCATTCTACACTATGTAGATGATATAGTAATACAAAGCTAGTGGAGGTGATGGAATTCCAGTTGAGCTATTTCAAATCCTGAAAGATGATGCTGTGAAAGTGCTGCACTCAATATGCCAGCAAATTTGGAAAACTCAGCAGTGGCCACAGGACTGGAAAAGGGCAGTTTTCATTCCAATCCCAAAGAAAGGCAATGCCAAAGAATGCTCAAACTACCGCACAATTGCACTCATCTCACACGCTAGCAAAGTAATGCTCAAAATTCTCCAAGCCAGGCTTCAGCAATACGTGAACCGTGAACTTCCAGATGTTCAAGCTGGTTTTAGAAAAAGCAGAGGAACCAGAGATCAAATTGCCAACATCGGCTGGATCATGGAGAAAGCAAGAGAGTTCCAGAAAAACATCTGTTTCTGCTTTATTGACTGTGCCAAAGCCTTTGACTGTGTGGATCACAATAAACTGTGGAAAATTCTGAAGGAGATGGGAATACCAGACCACCTGACCTGACTCTTGAGAAATTTGTATGCAGGTCAGGAAGCAACAGTTAGAACTGGACATGGAACAACAGACTGGTTCCAAACAGGAAAAGGAGTACATCAAGGCTGTATATTATCACCCTGCTCATTTAACTTATATGCAGAGTACATCATGAGAAACGCTGGGCTGGAAGAAGGACAAGCTGGAATCAAGATTGCCGGGAGAAATATCAGTAACCTCAGATATGCAGATGACACCACCCTTATGGCAGACAGTGAAGAGGAACTAAAAAGCCTTTTGATGAAAGTGAAAGAGGAGAGTGAAAAAGTTGTCTTAAAGCTCAACATTTAGAAAAAGAAGATCATGGCATCTGGTCCCATCACTTCATGGGAAATAGATGGGGAAACAGTGGAAACAGTGTCAGACTTTATTTTTTGGGGCTCCAAAATCACTGCAGATGGTGATTGCAGCCATGAAATTAAAAGACGCTTACTCCTTGGAAGGAAAGTTATGACCAACCTAGATAGCATATTCAAAAGCAGAGACATTACTTTGCCAACAAAGGTTCGTCTAGTCAAGGCTATGGTTTTTCCAGTGGACATGTATGGATATGAGAGTTGGACTGTGAAGAAAGCTGAGTGCCGAAGAATTGATGCTTTTGAACTGTGGTGTTGGAGAAGACTCTTGAGAGTCCCTTGGACTGCAAGGAGATCCAACCAGTCCATTCTGAAGGAGATCAGCCCTGGGATTTCTTTGGAAGGAATGATGCTGAAGCTGAAACTCCAGTACTTTGGCCACCTCATGCGAAGCATTGACTCATTGGAAAAGACTCTGATGCTGGGAGGGATTGGGGGCAGGAGGAGAAGGGGACAACAGAGGATGAGATGGCTGGATGGCATCACTGACTCGATGGGCGTGAGTCTGAGTGAACTCTGGGAGTTGGTGATGGACAGGGAGGCCTGGCGTGCTGCGATTCATGGGGTTGCAAAGAGTCGGACATGACTGAGCAACTGAACTGAACTGAATCCCAAAATAGATGCCTCAGGGCAGAATACCATTGGTCCTTAATTTCCTTAGGGCCCAGAGTTACAGGATCTCCCAGAAAAAAGCACAAATCTAAAAACAGTCATTAAATATCTGAGATATAGTATAAACTCTGGAAGCAGACAGTTATCTCTAGAAAGAAAACAAGCTATATTAGGTTTAAGCATCCCAAAGACAAGAAAACATTTTCATACTTTCTTAGGCATAGCAGGATTTTGCCGAATTTGGATTCTAGGTTTTGGACTAATGGCTAAGCCTCTATATGAAGCAACTAAAGGTCCAGATACAGGACCATTACTTTGGACTAGAAAACAAGAAAAAGCTTTTGGTAATATCAAATAGGCCCTCACCAGAGCTCCTGCTCTGATTTAAAACAAACATTTTTCTTTTACATAGCTGAAACCCTTGGGACAGCCTGTGAAAGTGAAAGTGAAGTCGCTCAGTCGTGTCCAACTCTGCAACCCCATGGACTGCAGCCTACCAGGCTCTTCCCTCCATGGGATTCTCCAGGCAAGAGTACTGGAGTGGGGTCCCATTTCCTTCTCCAGCTGTAGGGGTCCTTATACAAAAGCTGGGAGAAGTTCCTCAGCCTATAGACTGTTTTCCAACTAGATTCCATGACCTGTGGTAGGCCTGGTTCCCTCCAGGTATGGAGGAAGAAGCTAACAAGCTTACTTTTGGACAGCCTCGGGAAATCCAGACCCCTCTTCAAGTACAAGGGATCCTGGAGATGAAAGGCCATCACTGGCTCACTGAAGGCCACCCTACTAAGGTTTTACTCCTTTACTCCAGGCTTTACTCCTTGACTCCCCAGAACCAAACAATCAAAACTTCCCACAGCAGGTTATGCTAAAGCCTATGGAGGGCCCAGAACTAACTTAACACATTCCTACCTTGAAACCCTTGATCAGGTTTATGCCTAGAGGCCTGATCTAACAGACAGGCCATAGAAAACCCTGAGGAAGAATGGCTTAATGATGGCAGTAGTTTTGCTCAAGATGGAGTCAGGAGGGCAGGATATGCTACTCTGTGTGCTCATAGTGTTATAGAATCAAAGCTTTTGCTACTTCAGCCCAGAAGTGAAGTGAAGTCTCAGTCGTGTCCGACTCTTTGTGACCCCATGAACTATAGCCTACCAGGATCCTCCGTCCATGGGATCTTCCAGGCAAGAGTACTGGAATGGGGTGCCATTTCCTTCTCCAGGGCATCTTCCCCACCCAGGGGTCAAACCTGGGTCTCCTGCATTATAGGCTTTACCATCTGAACCACCAGGGAGGTCCATAGGCCCAGAAGTCTGAGCTAATAGCCCCAGCTCTAGCCTTAATCTAAGGGAAAGGAAAATTATAAATATATATATATATATATATATATAGACTCATGGAAGAAAGTGAAGAGGTGCTAAAGAGCCTCTTGATGAGGGTGAGAGGAGAGTGAAAAAGCTGGCTTAAAACTCAGCATTCAAAAACTAAGATCATGGCATCCAGTCCCATCACTTCGTGGCAAATAGAAGGGAAAAAGTGGAAGCAGTGACAGATTACATTTTCTTGGGTTCCAAAATCACTGCTGATAGTGACTGCAGCCATGAAATTCAAAGATGCTTGCTCCTTGGAAGGAAAACTATGACAAACCTAGACAGCATACTAAAAAGCGGAGACATCACTTTGCTGAAAAAGGTCTGTCTAGTCAAAATTAGGGTTTTTCCAGTAGTCATGTATGGATGTGAGAGTTGAACCATAAAGAAAGCTGAGCATGGAAGAATTGATGCTTTTGAACTGTGGTGTTGGAGAAGACTCTTGAGAGTCCCTTGGACTGCAAGGAGATCCAACCAGTTAATTCTAAACGAAATCAACCTTGAATGTTCATTGGAAGGATTGGTGCTGAAGCTCCAATCCTTTGGCCATCTGATGTGAAGAGCCAACTCATTGGAAAAGACCCTGATGCTGGGAAAGACTGAGGGCAGGAGGAGAAGTGGGCAACAGAGGATGAGATGATTAGATGGCATCACTGACTCAAAGGACATGAGTTTGAGCAAACTCTGAGAGATGGTGAAGGACAGGGAAGTCTAGCGTGCTGTAGCCCTTGGGGTCACAAGGAGTCGGACATGATTTAGTGACTAAACAACAAAAATACAGACTCAAAACATACTTTCCTTATTTTACATGTCCATATAGCTGTCAGGGTAGGAACAGGACTTAAATGCAAAAAAAAAAAAAAAAAAAAAATCCCTTGTAAAATATGGGGCTGAGATTTTATATCTCATAGAAGTGGCTAAAAATCAAAACAAGCGACAGTCATTCACTACTGTGGACACCAAAAGGAAACTGACCCTCAATTATCTATGCTAGAACAAGGTAGGGGGGTATGTGCCATTGCCAATACTTTTTGTTGCACATACATCAACATCTCTTCCCAGGTAAAAACCAGCATTGAGAAAATCTGACAAGACACTTGGCTTCAGCAGGCAATTTACCACCACTACTTGCCATTCAACATGGGTGGGGAAACTGTAAACTGTTTCTCTAGTTTGTTCTCTTGGATCCCACAAGGTATAAAAAACTTTCTGGCAGGAGGTTTTCATTTTCTTATAACACTTTTCATTCATATGATTTATGCCATATTTTATCTAGCGCTCTGTTGTCTTCCCTACTATTATAAACCTCTAAGACTTTTGGTTCAAGAAGATGACCTGGGATCAACATGTCCAGACCTTCCATTCTAAAGTGAAAGAAAGTGAAGTCACTCAGTCATGTCCAATTCTTTATGACCCCTTAGACCACCAGGCTCCTCCGTCCATGGGATTTTCCAGGCAAGAATACTGGAGTGGGTTGCCATTTCCTTCTCCAGGAGATCTTCCCAACCCAGGGATTGAACCTGAGTCTCTCGCATTGTAGGCAGACACTTTACCGTCTGAGCCACCAAATAAACATATTAAACCTAAACAGAATGGCTTCTTGACAGGGGTGACAGCACCTCCCTTGCCTAGTCAATAGTTAAGTAATCCCTCCCAAAATTTGTCTGGTTCCTTCTCTTTCTAGGTCCTTTAATGGCTACTGTTATTCTCCTTTCTAGCCCTTGTTTAATCTTTTGATTGTTTATGTCTTCTAGGCTCCAACAGTTTGAAGTAAAGCTCATCGTGAAATTCAACCCATTACAGCAGAGAATGGCCAAGGTCCCCACAGGTCCTTGGGAACAGTCAGCGAGGGACTTCTATGCTCTAGGGTAGGCTAGGGTTTACAACTCCTTTCCAGCAGGCAAAAGTTTCAGAAGAAGAGACCTTTCACCCCTTAAGAATAAGGGTATAGCGTCTCCTGCAGGGAATGAGTCAGACCTAGGACCTTTGCTGCAAGTGCTGCAGTGCTTACACCTGGACAAACCTCTCTTCCAGCAACAAAATACAAAGAAATTATATGGGACCAAAAATAATTTCATGCACTCACAGTTGGGTGTTTTGTCCACAAATTCTGGACAAAAGACACAAAGAGACCAAAAAACCCAAATGCCACTTTTAAAGGCCCAGAGCAAAAGCAGGGTACTGGCATGCTCCCTGCAATTGACACCACCAGAGGGGTGGACAAAACACCTAAGCCACCCCTCTAGCCTGACCTCTGAACATACCCCTCATCTTAACCCCATATAAGGAACAAGCCTACCCCCACTCAGGGAACAAATGAGCAAGGGAACCTGTTGGTTGTTCTCAATCCCCACTGCTGCAGCAGGGGCCCCAATAAAAGGAATTCAAATTGGAAAAGAAGTAGTAAAACTGTTACTACTTTTTGCAGATGACATGATACTAAACACCTAAAGATGCTACCAGAAAACTACTAGAGCTTGTCAATGAATTTGGTAAATGATATAAAATTGCAGGGTATAAAATATTCAGAAGTCTGTTGCATTTTTTATACTTTAACAATGAAAGATGAGAAAGAGAAATTAAAACAATCCCATTGACCATCACATCAAAAAGAACAAAATACCTAGGAATAAACCTACTTAAGGAGATATAAGACCTATACTCTGAAAACTAAAGACACTGATGAAAGAAATCAAAGATGACACAAACAGATGAAAAGATATATATTTAAGATGTCCTTGAATTGGAAGAATTAATATCATTAAAATGACTATACTACCCAAGGAAATCTTCAGATTCAGTGTAATCCCTACCAAATTAACAATAGCATTTTCCACAGAACTACAACAAAAACAATTTTAAATTAGTATGGACACACAAAAGACCCTGAATAGTCAAAGCAATCCTGAGAAAGAAAAACAGAACTGGAGGAATCAGGCCTCCTGACTTCAGACTATACTACAAGGCTACAGTAATCAAAAAAGTATGATACTCACCAGAAACAAAAATATAGATCTATGTTACAGGCTGGAAAGCCCAGAGATAAACCCACACACCTATAGGCAACTAATCTATGATAAAGGAGGCAAGAATATACAATGGAGAAAAGACAGTCTTTTCAACAAGTGGTGCTGAGAAAACTAGATAGCTACATGTAAAAGAATGAAATTAGAACATTCTCTAACACTATATACAAAAATAAACTCAAAATGAATAAAAGACCTAAATGCAAGGCCAGATAAAACTCTTAGAGAAAAATATAGGCATAACAGTCTTTGACATAAATCATAGGCATGTCTTTTTGGATCCACCTCAGAGTAATGAAAATAAAAACAAAATTAAACAAATGGGACATAATTAAACTTAAAAACTTTTTCACAGCAAAGGAAAAGACAACCTACAGAATTGGAGAAAATATTTGCAAATAAAGAGACCAACAATGGATTAATCTCCAAAATATACAAATTACTCATATGGCTCAATTAGCATGGCAATTCCTTAAAAAGGTGGCACAGTAGTAAAGAATCTGCCTGCCAAGGCAGGAGACACAGGAGATGTGGGTTCAATCCTTGAGTTAAGAAGATTCCTCTGGAGTTGGAACTGGCAACCCACTCCAGTATTCATTCCTAAAATATTCCATGAACAGAGAAGCCTGGTGGGCTACAGTCCATGGTGTCATAAAGAGTCAGACATGACCGAGTGACTGAGCAGTCCTTAAACTAAAAATAGAACTACCATATGATCCAGCTGTTCCACTCCTGAGCATATATCCATAGTAAACCATACTTTGACAAGATAAATACACCTCAGTGTTCATTGGAGCACTATTCACAATAGCCAAGAAAGGGAAACACCCTAATTGTCCATCAATGGATAAAGAAGATATGGAACATTTATACAATGGAATAATTGTCATAAAAGAACAAAATAATGCTATTTACATTATTATTAATGGATGGATGGACCTAGAGATTATCATACTAAGTGAAGTCAGACAAATATCATATCATTTATAAGTGGAATCTAAAAATTATACAAATGAACTTACTTATTAAATAGAAACAAACTCACAGACTTTGGGGAGAGGGATAAATTAGGAGTTTAGGATTAACATAGATACTAATAATTAACAAAGACCTACTGTATAGCACAGGGAACTCTACCTACTATTCTGTAATAACCTATATAAGAAAAAAATCTGAAAAGAATGGAGACATGTATGGGTATAACTGAAACACTTTACATCTGAAAATTATAACTATACTCCAGTATTAAAATAAAAGTTATCAATGCACAAATAAAAAATAAAATGACCTGGCTGTTTGTTATATTATTATCCATATTTTCTGTATGTATGATATGTTTCATACTAAAAATATTTTTGTAGTACTTACTAATTGTCTCATTTAAAATGACAATCAAAAATGCCCATTACCTAAAAACTAGATTTTCAAGACGTAAAACTGAAACATTTGGCTATTTATAAATGCATATTAAAGTGACTTTTTAAAAGAAACCTTTTGTGTATGGTGTTAGAAAGTGTTCTAGTTTCCTTCTTTTACAAGTGGTTGACCAGTTTTCCCAGCACCACTTGTTAAAGAGATTGTCTTTTATCCATTGTATATTCTTGCCTCCTTTGTCAAAGATAAGGTGTCCATAGGTGCGTGGGTTTATCTCTGGGCTTTCTATTTTGTTCCATTGATCTATACTTCTGTCTTTGTGCCAGTACCATACTGTCTTGATGACTGGCTTTGTAGTAGAGCCTAAAGTCAGGAAGGTTGATTCCTCCAGTTCCATTCTTCTTTCTCAAGATTGCTTTGGTTATTCAAGGTTTTTTGTATTTCCATACAAATTGTGAAATTATTTATTCTAGCTCTGTGAAAAATACCGTTGGTAGCTTGATAGGGATTGCACTGAATCTATAGATTGCTTTGGGTAGTATACTCATTTTCACTATATTGATTCTTCCAATCTGAAGCAGTTCTGTTGAGGTGGATGAAACTGGAGCCTATTATACAGAGTGAAGTAAGCCAGAAAGAAAAATACCAATACAGTATACTAACGCATATATATGGAATTTAGAAAGATGGTAATGACAACCCTGTATGCGAGACAGCAGAAGAGACACAGATGTATAGAACAGTCTTTTGGACTCTGTGGGAGAGGGAGAGGGGGATGATTTGGGAGAATGGCATTAAAACATGTGTAATATCATATAAGAAATGAATCGCCAGTCCAGGTTTGATGCAGGATACAGGATGCTTGGGGCTGGTGCGCTGGGATGACCCAGAGGGATGGTATGGGGAGGGAGGTGGGAGGGGGGTTCAGGATGGGGAACACGTGTACACCCGGGGCGGATGCATGTTGATGTATGGCAAAACCAATACAATATTGTAAAGTAAAAATAAAAATAAATTAATAAAAAAAACCTTTTAAAGGTCATCTTTACCTAAAATTTGTAATTTTTGGAGGAAAAGACTAATAATTATTATATTTCTGACACATATATCTTATCCCCAAAACAGTATTAATGTTATCTGTCTGGATTATGATTTTTCTCCACCTGTAACTAACTTTAAAACTAAAGAGCATATCACTTTTCCCTATATTTATGATGTAAAACTGAAAACACCTAGCACTCACTAAGAGCTTTACATATGATCTCCAGACATCACAACTGTACTGTAGGGTGAATTTTACAACCCCAATATGATACAATACAACCCAATATGAGTAAAGTAGATCTCCAATAGCCCAAGTAAGGATTAAAAGTCAGATGTGCCCAGTTCCAAAGCCCATATTCTTTCCAGTGTACTTCACCTCTTCCCATTTCAGTGAATCAGTATTGTCGGGCTCTTTCTGTATGCAAGAAACTAACAATCTTGTTGGGAAAATAAACAATAAAAATTCATAAGAATACCTAAGAATAGGAAAAGAAAATAGTTCAGTGGTACATCAAGTAAGGATAGTTATTGTTCAGAGAGTGCAGAGATTCATTTCAGACTGAAAAATTAGAGGATGCTTCATAGCTGATGAGGGAGTCCAGCAAATCCTAGAGCAGGACAGGGTTTGGATAGGAAGAGAGCCCAGGGCACCTCCTAGCAAAGCCAAGTGAGGGTGTTGCCATTTTAGCTGTTGAGAGGAAAAGAAGTATATTGACGAGGGATGATGGGTTGGAAGGAGAGTCACACGAAAGCAAAACTGGCATGAGAGGGCAGGATGCATAGAACAGATAGAACCTGGAGGGAAGGCACCTATTTGAAAAATTTCAAGCAAAAACATGTTCTTTAAAGAGAAATGGGAAGTCCCCTTTTGTAATGTGTATTATACTGGGACTGTTTTCTATCTGCTAAGATCAAGGCATTCACATGGTAAAAATAAAGAACATCACTAATCATAGTATCTTGTGCATGTAAACTGGTCTTAGTTATTCTTCCGGGTCATGACCTCACTCTTATGCAATGTAACCCACAGCACTCCTCACCCAGGGCCTGTTTGCCCCCAAAGCTCCATTCTTTCTTAAGAAACCCTTATACTTGTCAAGCACATGTTCTGGATTTGTATTCTAAAGAAGAGGTTGAAGTCAAGATGCCTTTCTTCTGGTTCCTCTCTCCCAAATAAAATACCATCTTTAACACTTGCTTGTTTAATTTCTACCCTCTAGCTCCCTTAAATATCAAGATTTTATTTCCTCAGTGCTGCTCAAGGATGACTTCCTTCCCCTAACTCTGGCCCTAATCACACTCATATGTTATTGTCTAAAGTTGTTTTTCTAATTCCAGGTATCTCTTACTTTGCCCACATCCAGTCTGTCTGACTATTCACACTCCTTACTCCTTATACTTTCTGTCATCTGTAACAATTAGATTATGGGTTAACTTTGATGATTTCAGCTGAACATTCATAGAAATCTGAAAGAGATTTTAAAGTATTCCCAAGGAAACTAAGAAAGAATTTTGAATCTATCTGACTGATCCTAGCAGCAGATACTCAGCAGAGTATCACAAAATTACCTTTAAAATTTTAAGGGTGATAATTTTGGTCTTTAATAATTTCCTATATATATAGAAAATGTTTTTCATGGCAATAGAACAAATAATTTTTAGAAATCTCTGAGTCCAGTTAATAACTCCCTGAATGTTTTTTTTTTTAATGTGGATACCTTGGCTGTCTGTCCAGTTTTTAACTGCCCAGTACCCAACTCCCTTCTCATTTAGGGGTGACCTATCCCCTCTATTTCATAAGCATTGGTGGAAAACTGCCCCATATCCCATGGTGAAAGCTAAAGGAAACAAATAACTCTCTCTGCCCCTGGCAACAGGGTACAGACACGGCTTGGTTTCAGCTGATCAGACTCTCCTATCTAGAACCTTGAATCTCAAGGAAGCCAGGCAGGTTAAAGCTCCATGAGCAGCAGTGGCATGGTGTCTGGTCAGGGTGCTGGAAGTGATGGCAACAGCAGCAGCCTGGCAGGTTGTTCTCGCTGCTTGACTGTAAAGGTCTCTTAGCTCCTGCACATTTTCCAAGATTCTGGGGTACTCTCCTCCCAAGTCCACCCAGTAGATTTACCATTTTCTAACCAGCCGGAGCTAACTTCTGAGGCTTCTATGTCTGATACTGACTCTACAAGGCTTTTGCACATACCCAACCTCAAATCCCTCCTCATATGTCCTTTTCTCTTTGAAGTCTTTACTCGCTATTTCCATTTGTATTGCAGTCATCTCTATGGGAGACAGCCTCTGTTCTCAGTGAGGGGCCCATTGTGAGTGTTTAGGAAGATTGGGGGAATTCTTACGAACTTTCCTATAAGAACCCAATGGCAGAATTCTTAAGTGGGTATAACAGGGCGTTACCCTTGCTGAACAGCTGGGGGCAAATATTCCACTGGAAGAGAGCTAACTGATTCCCAGGTGAAGGTAGAGAGGAAGAATCTCTTAAGATGCTCCAACCTCAATTCTCCCCTATTCAGTCACTCTGATGCCAACAAGTAGAGATTCATTGGTCATACAGTGAAAAAGTCAGTTCTGTTGATTCTGAAGTATTTACTTTATAAAACTTAGAATCCATTTTAGAACATTTCCCAAAGAGATCATCTCAATAATTTGAAGCAAAATATATAAGAAAATGCTATGGTATATAAAGAAAAATAAAACTGAAAGTGCTAACTACCCTGGTGTAAATCTATAGTCCAGCTACTCCTAGACTATTAAATACAGTTCTGGAAATTGTACCTTTGAATACACACCCCTTTCTCTTAGTTGGTAAGATGCTGGTATTAAGATTATACAACTATGGGAGCAAGGAACACTCCCAAATTCATCCTAGGAGGCCATCATTACCCTGATACCAAGACCAGAAAAAGATACTACAAAAAAAAAAAAAATACAGGCCAATATCTCTGATGAATATATATGCAAATATACTCAACAAAATACTAGTGAACTGAATCCAACAATACATTAAAAGGCTCAAACACCATGAGCAAGTTAGATTCATTCCAGGGTTGTAGGAATAGTTCAATATATACAAATCAATGTGATACACCACATAAACAAAAATAAAGACAAAACCCATATGATTATCTCAATAGATGCAGGAAAAGCATTCGACAAAATTCAATATTCATTCATAAAAACACTCACCAAAATGGATATAGAGAGAACATATCTCAACGTAATAAAGGCCATTTATGACAAATGGGTAGCCAACATAAGACTTAACAGTGAAAAGCTGAAAGTCTTCCCACTAAATTCAGGAACAAGACAAGGATGCCCACTCTCACCACTTCTGTTCAACAGGGTATTGGAAGTCTTAGCCACCACAGTAATCAGATAAGAAAAACAAACAGTATCCAAATTGGAAAGGAAGAGAAAAATCTGTCACTATTTGAAGATTACATGACACTCTATAAAGAAACCCCTAAAGTCTCCACACCAAAAGTCTTAGAACTGATAAATGAATTTAGCAAGATAACAGGATACAAGATCAATAGACAGAAATCTGTTGTATTTCTTTACACTAATAATGAAAAACTAGAAAGAAAAATGGCACCCCACTCTAGTACTCTTGCCTGGAAAATCCCATGGACAGAGGAGCCGGGTAGGCTGCAGTCCATGGGGTTGCGAAGAGTCGGACATGACTGAGTGACTTCACTTTCACTTTTCACCTTCATGCATTGGAGAAGGAAATGGCAACCCGCTCCAGTGC
This sequence comes from Bos indicus, assembly GCF_029378745.1. NCBI lineage: Eukaryota > Metazoa > Chordata > Mammalia > Artiodactyla > Bovidae > Bos > Bos indicus. Next base: position 69,757,639 of record NC_091769.1, read on the forward strand.
TCTTGCCTGGAGAATCCCAGGGATGGTGGAGCCTGATGGGCTGCCGTCTGGGGTCACACAGAGTCGGACACGACTGAAGCGACTTAGCAGCAGCAGCAGCAGAAAGAAAAAAATTAAAATCACATCAAAAGGAATAAAATCTAGGAATAAGCTTAATTAAGGAGGTGAACAAATTGCCAATATCTGCTGGATCATTGAAAAAGCAAGAGAGTTCCAGAAAAACATCTGTTTCTGCTTTATTGACTGTGCCAAAGCCTTTGACTGTGTGGATCACAATAAACTGTGGAAAATTCTGAAAGAGATGGGAATACCAGACCACCTGACCTGCCTCTTGAGAAATCTGTATGCAGGTCGGGAAGCAACAGTTAGAACTGGACATGGAACAACAGACTGGTTCCAAATAGGAAAGGGAGTATGTCAAGGCTATATATTGTCACCCTGCTTCTTTAACTTATATGCAGAGTACATCATGAGAAACACTGGGCTGGATGAAGCACAAGCTGGAATCAAGATTGCCAGGAGAAATATCAATAACCTCAGATATGCAGACACCACCACCCTTATGGCAGAAAGTGAAGAACTAAAGAGCCTCTTGATAAAAGTGAAAGAGGAGAGTGAAAAAGCTGGCTTAAAGCTCAATAGTCAGACAACTAAGATCATGGCATCTGGTCCCATCACTTCATGGGAAATAGATGGGGAAACAGTGGAAACAGTGTCAGACTTTAGTTTTCTGGGCTTCAAAATCCCTGCAGATGGTGACTGCAGCCATGAAATTAAAAGATGCTTACTCCTTGGAAGAAAGTTTATGACCAACCTAGACAGCATATTAAAAAGCAGAGACATTCGTCCGTCTAGTCAAGGCTATGGTTTTTCCAGTAGTCATGTATGGATGTGAGAGTTGGACTGTGAAGAAGGCTGAGTGCTGAAGAACTGATGCCTTTGAACTGTGGTGCTGGAGAAGACTCTTGAGAGTCCCTTGGACTGCAAGGAGATCCAGCCAGTCCATCCTAAAGGAGATCAGTCCTGGGTGTTCATTGGAAGAACTGAAGTTGAAGCTGAAACTCCAATACTTTGGCCGCCTCATGCAAAGATCTGCCTCATTTGAAAGGACCCTGATGCTGGGAAAGATTGAGGGCAGGAGGAGAAGGCGATGACAGATGAGATGGTTGAACGGCATCACTGACTCAATGGACAACAACTCCGGGAGTTGGTGATGGACAGGGAGGCCTGGCATACTACAATCCTTGGGGTCGCAAAGGGTCAGACACGACTGAGTAACTGAACTGAAGTAGGTGAAAGACCTGTACTCTGAGAACTATAAAATGTTGATAAAGGAAATTGAAGATGATACAAAGAAATGAAAAGATAGTCTCTGATTTTGCATTGGAAGAATTAATATTGTTAAAATGGCCACACTACCCAAAGCAGTCTACAGATTTAAAGCAATCTTTATCAAAACACCCACAGAACTAGAAGAAATAATCCTGAAATTTATATGAAACCACAAAAGATCAAGAAATTGCCAAAGTAATCTTGAGGAAAATGAATAAAGTTAAGATGTAACCTGTTTTCTCCAGTAGTCATGTATGGTTTTGAGAGTTGGACCATAAAGAAGGCTGAATGCAGAAGAATTGATGCTTTTGAATGGTGGTGTTGAAGACGACTCTTGAGAGTCCCTTGTCTTGGACAGCAAGATCAAACCAGTCAATCCTAAAAGAAATCAACCCTGAATATTCGTTGGAAGGACCGATGCTGAAGCTGAAGTTCCAGTACTTCAGCTACCTGATGTGAAGAGCTGATGCACTGGAAAAGACCCTGATACTGGGAAAGATTGAGGGCAAGAGGAGAAGGGGCCAACAGAGGATGAGATGGTTGGATGGCACACTGATTCAATGGCATGAATTTGAGCAAACTCTGGGAGATATTGAAGGGAATCTTGGTGTGCTGCAGATCATGGGGTTGCAAAGAGTCGGACACGACTTAGTGACTGAACAACAACAAATAATCTTTTCAGACCTCAGACTGTACTACACAAAACTATAGTAATTAAACAACATTGTATTGGCACAAAAACAAACACATAGGTTAGTGGAATAGAATAGAGAACCCAGAAATAAACCCACACACCTATGGTCAATCTGCAACAAAGAAGGCAAGAATATACAGTGGAGAAAAGATGGTCTCTTCAACAAGTGCTGTTGGCCAAGCTGGAAAGCTTATATGTACATCAGTGAAATTAGGATACTTCCTCACATTGTATACAAAAATAAACTCAAAATGGTTTAAATATTACTGTAGCTTTGTAGTATAGTCTGAAGTCAGGGAGCCTGATTCCTCCAGCTGTTTTCATTTCTCAAGATTGCTTTGTCTATTCAGGGTCTTTTGTGTTTCTATATAAATTTTAGGATTATTTCTAGTTCTTTGAAAGATGCCATTGTAATTTGATAGGTTGCACTGAATCTGTAGATTGCCTTGGGTAGAACAGTCATTTTGACAATATTGAATAAAACAGATAACCAACAAGGACCTACTATATAGCACAGGGAGCTATACTCAATATTTTGTTATAATCGATAAGGGAAAAGAATCTGAAAGGTATATATATGTATGTATGTGTGTATATATATATAAAAAACTAAATTGCCATTCTGTACATCTTAAACTAACATGATGTTGTCAATCAACTATACTTCAATTTTAAAAAATGGTTGGGAATTCCCTGGAAGTCTAGTGGTTAGGACTCCACACTTTCACTGCTGAGGGCCCAGGTTCAATTCCTGGTTGGAACATGGTGCAACCAAAAAAAAAAGTTTAAAGACCTAAATATAAGATATGACATCATAAAACTTCTACAAGAGAATATAGGCAGAATGTTCTTTGACATAAATTTTAGCAATATTTTCTTATATCAATCTCACAGAGTTAAAGAAATAAAAGCAAAAATCTACAAATGGGATCTAATCAAACTTACAAGCACAGCATAGGAAACGATCAATAAAATGAAAAGACAACCTACAGAATGGAAGAAAATATTGACAAATGATGTACTGCATAAAGGATTAATATCCAAAATATACAAAGAGCTCATACAACTTAATATTGAATAAATAACCCTATCAAAAAGATAGGCAGAAGGTCTAAATAGACATTTCTCCAAAGAAGCATACAGACAGCCAACAGGCATATGAAAACATGTTCAACATCACTAATTATTAGAAAAATGCCAGATCAAAATCACAGTGAGGTATCTCCTCACACCAGTCACAATGGCCTTCATCAAAAATTCTACAAATAATACATGAAGGGTGTGGAGAAAAGGGAACCCTCATGCACTCTTGGTGGGGGTGTAAACTGGTGCACCCATTATGGTGGATGCAGTGTGGAGGTTCCATTAAAAACTAAAAATAGAGTTACCATTTGATTCAGCAATCCTTCTCCTGAATATATTATCTAGAAAAAATGAAAACCCTAATTTAAAAAGATAAATGCATACCAATATTCATAGTAGTACTATTTATAATAATCAAGACATGGAAACAACCCAAGTGTGCATCAACCAATGGTTGGCTTGAGAAGATATGGTGTATATGTATACAATGGATTATTATTCAGTTATAGAAAAGAAGAAAGTATTGCCATTTTCAGCAAAGCAGATGGACCTATAGAATATTATGCTTAGTGAAATGTCGAAGAAATTCAAATACTATACAATATCATTTACATGTGAACTCTTAACAAATAATACAAATGAATCTATATATCAAATAGAAGTAGACTCACAGACACAGAAAAAAAATTTGGTTACAAAGAGGAAAGAGAGGGGCAGTGGGACAAATTAGGAGTGTGAATTAACAGATACAAGCTACTATACCTAAAATGGATATGCAATAAGGATTTACTGTATAGCACAGAAAATTATATTCAATATCTTGTAATAATCTATAATGGAATATAATCTGCAAAAAAACCACTATGTTGTACACTTGAAACTAATACAATATTGTAAATCAACTATACCTCAATCAAAAAAAAAGACTACACAACTATTGTGCTTTTCATAATAGCAAATACACAATTCTTAAAACACAAATAAGGTAACGGTGCTTTAAGATCATATTTTAGATGCAGTGAGAGTATTTATGCTTGAAACAATAATTTCGTGCTAAAATAAGTAACTGATTCTGGTTTGTTTTCTAATTCTGATTTTTTATATGTTGAGTTTGCTTTGAATTACCCTGTTTTCCTTTAAACCTTCACACTGACTTTCTTCTAGTTGAGTCTTTGTCTCTTCTTTCCCCCAAATCTTAATTTCCTTGTAATTTTAACCAGGGTATTTATCCATATAGCAGTGCACGTAAAAGGTACTAAGATTCCTCTGTACCTTGTAGCATTACTGTCATCCTCTTGCAATGTCACTGTGGGTCTGAAAATCTTGCAAAGTATTCCATACTGACTGTAGAAACCCTTACTTACAAATTCCTCCCTGGTGGGCTCTCCTGGAATACATTCCCTTCCAAATGGTCCCCATGAGCTTCTTGATTGGCGGGTCTGACAAAGTATTAACAAGGTGGCCTCATAATTCATTATCGCCAAAAGCCGATCCCGGTTGGACTGAAAGACCGGAAACGACTGGCCTAACTCTCTTACTACAGTTACTGATGCCTTCTATATGCTTAGCCCTTGGCTAAGTGTAAGGGAAATAAGAAGGCACGATGCCTGTCCTCTTTTTCTTATGGTCCAGAAGGGGAAAAGCAAATTGCATAGTAATTTGTACAAAGAATGCTACATGCCAAATGGATGGGAAAGTCAGCTTTTAATCTAGGAGCCAACTGACTTGCCACTGCCAGTGGTCTGGAAGTATCTCTTCATTTGGCAATTGACTTTCAAACCATAAGCCTATGGGATCAGTTCTCAAAATATTTATGCCTTTTTCATGAGCAGAAATAAATAAATGAGCACATGAGCATGCCAGGGTACAGTTGGTGCCGTTAGCGTGTACATTTGTCACTCGGGAGGAGTACAAGTCAGGAACTGGCAGCAACGCAGGCAGCTCTGCCATGATTTAAGCCACAATCTAAATAAAACTGCAAGTTTCTGCCTCAGGGGACATGGGGAAAGCTCAACAACCAGCGCTGGGTCATTTCCACAATGGTTATGGCATCGACCTATTGGGTGGGTGGGCTCTCACAGCCCTGGAACCTCAACCTGGCAGGGTTAAGTCCCAGCTCCAAACTCATACACACCTCTTCCTCCCTGCCTAGATCCTACTCTACCTTTAGTGTCCTGCTCAAGATCTACCACCTGCTGTCTGTGCCCAATGTTTACTTCCAAGGAAACTCACTGCCACTGAATGGCTTTAAGCAGGAAATGGAATGATCAGATTTGGGTTTTCAGAAGGATACTCTACAATGTTGAGCACGGATTGAGAGGGAGTAAAATTAGAGACAGAATGACTTATTAAGAGAACACTGGAGTGGTCTAGAGGAGAGGGTAATGAAGAGGTGGTAGCAGTGAGTAGGAGAGAGGTAGACTTAAGTGTTACTGCAGAGACAGAATTGATTTAACTTGGGAAATGACTGGATGTGGTTATAGAAATGATGGTGAGGGAGGAGTCAAGAATAATATCAGTTTCTGTCCAGACAGTTGAACTGATACCATCATGCACTGAGCTAGAGGGAGGACTTAGCTCAGGGAGTAAGTAATGAATGCAGTCTTAGACATGTTGACTTTAAGGCTCAGGAAAGTCCCTCAAGGAAAGATGGACAGTGTGCAGCTGAACACACAGGTCTACCGTTTAGGAGACAGGTATAAGATGGATTCACAGATTTGACAGTCATCAGTAGATGGACAAGTCACTGAAGCCATAGCAGAGATTATGGATTGAAATGTGTCCACCCCCTAAGTGGCCAAATTCACACACTTAAGTCCAACTCCCCCAACCACCATATGTCAGAATATGATCCTTTTTAGAGAAAGGATACTTACAGAGGTAATAAAATGAAAGTGAAGCCATTAGGGTGGGCCCAATTCCATATGACTGGTGTCCTTATAAAAAGGGGAAACTTGGACACACACACACACACACACACACACACACACACACACACACTTACATACACACAGAGTGAAAATACCATGTGAAGATGAAGGCGGATATTGGGCTCATGCTTCTACAAGCCAAAGAATCCCAAGACTTGTCAACAAATCACCAAGAGCCAGGCAAGAAGCATGGAACAGGTTTCCTCTCAGAGGCTTCAGAAAGGAAGCACCCCTGATGACACCTTGATCTTGGACTTCTAGTCTTCAGAACTATGAGATGATACATTTGTTTCTGCTTATTAAGCCACATTTGTAGTGCTTTATTATGGCAACCCCAGTAAACTCCTACAGGACAGAATGAGGTCATCAAGAGAGATTACTGAGAAATTCAGATAACTAAGCCTGAGAGGCAAGAAACCAATAAAGACAGGGATATCTTTATCCCTATATATAAAAAAGCAGCCCAGAAGGTGAGGGAAAACCAGGAGGATGTAGTAATATGGAAGCCAAAGTCAGAGAGTGAATGAGAGAAGACAACAATGGCAGGCACAACGTGTGGGTTTAGTGACATGACAATCACTGTGGACTCTGGGAAAAGCACTACTGGCATAGTCCCAGGGACAACAGTATTGGCGTTTATTGAGAAAGGGGTGGGAGGGAAGAAACTGTGTGGAGGAAGTGTAGCGAGCACACAATGCCAAGAGAAAAGGTTTCCACACAGAGATCCTGAAAATAGAGAAATCATGTTCTTCTAACAGACAAACAATCCCAAATCTGTTATGTGGGAGATGGGAATGGACACATGCAGACACATGGTGAAGGAAGATGACCAAGTCTTTCTGCCTTGGTTCACAGAATGAAGGGGTAAACAAGATGGAAAATAGGTGAATTATAAAACTCAACCCAATTAGGGAAAGCACTAGTATACTGACAAATCCTGGGCTTAATGGAAACGAGGACCTGCAGGATAGTTGGGTGGATGGATGGATGGGTAAATAGATGACTAGGTGGATAGGTGGGTGGGTGGATGGAAGAAAAGACAGCAAAGCCAGGTAATTCAGGGTAGTTTGTTAGAAGAAAGATACTACTTTATTCACAGTCCAAAAGATTCATAACAATCATGTGTGGCTTTATAGCTTAATAGAAGAAGATATGAAACTTTTTTAAGTTCCCTGACATCTTCCTCCCTAGAATTCAGAGGAACTGGTGAGGCATGTTAATCACCTCCCTGCTGCAAATGTTCAATCAAAATCCTCACTAAAAAGGTCATGACTTGGCCAAAGAAGAGGAATAAATATTGAAGGTTTTGTTCTGTTCCTTTCGTAAGCAAACAAGAGTAAATTATCCTCTGGGAATGCTGTGTTCACCCATGTGAGGCAAATACAACAGTCCCACAAGTGTTAGCACACTTAATGCCCTGGTACTGACAGTTGAGCATAATTCTCTGGTAGAGGCAGCTCTCACAGTTTGCTTGGCATGCTCTCCTCTCCCAATCCTAAATTTATCTAATGGAGTGGAAGATACTTTTGATTTTCACACTGTCTGGAAGATGACAAATTCACTACATAGGCCCTGAAATAAAGTGTCTGCTGTCATTCCCTTTCAAGCATTCCTTGAATCCATCTCCTCTTGCCATCCCTACTCCTCCACTCCCTCCCACATCATGCCCTCATTGGCTCTGACTGCCCTATGCTTACAGTCCCTAGGGCTGCACACAGTTGCTGTCATGAGAGGATGGATAGTATTAAATGTCAGAGAGAAAACTCTGGATAACCCTTGATCTACACACCTAGAGCCCAAAGGCTAATTTTCCTGGCTATTTGTCTTGGCTAGGGGAGGCTTGACTTTCACTCATTCATAAACTTTTACTGAGGGGTCTTCTGTGTGCCAGATACTGAACTAGGTTACAGAAGATGTGAAAGAAAGTGAAGACCAAATCTCTCTGCCTTGGCTCATGATTTATTGGTCCAAAGAGGCTGGAAAGCAGGTGAATTATTATCCAAAATGAAAAGTGCTAATATACTGATAAATCTTGGGCTTAATGGAAATAAGTATCTGAAGGACCTTGGGTCTGGAGGGTATGAGAAATTAAGCCCTCAGAAGAAAGGAACCACACTTACAGAGCAACCACTTCTTGGGAAACTGGTCAAAACCAGCTGGAAAACAGCCTAATGGGTGCTTATGGTCTGGAGGGTCAGCTGTACCCTCTGGACTCAACAATGATGAAGCTAACCATAATGAAGTGAATCTGGGCTTTGAGACCGACTGTGGTCTCAGCTTTAAAACCTCTATAACCAGCTCCTTTCCCCAAAGTCCTATCCTGCAGAACTTAGCTCCTTGGTTTCTCTCAGCTCTGTGTTCATTTTGTGTCAGAAACTTTATTTTACTTTATTAATATATGAACAAAAGACTGCAGAATTATGGAAGACTATGATCTATATGTTTGTATTTCCAGCATCAGTGCTGCACACAGGAGACCTGGCATGGAGGAACTTTCTGTAGAGAAGAGAAGAGTGACTCTGGGCATGAGCTCACTCATGCGTCCAACAGATACTTAGAGTTTACTATGTGCCAAGCGCTGTGATGAGTGCCAAGCAGAGATGACCTGATGAAACAGATATGGTCTCAGACTTAGAGTCAGTAAACAGACACATAAACATGAGCAAACAAACACATCAGCAAATATTACAAATTATCAGTACTATGAAGAAAGCAAGAAGGAATAGTGATATAGAATAACAGGCCACCTCGTTTTATTGTGCTTCACTTCATGGCACTCTGGAGACACTGTGTTTTTTGTTTTTACAAATTGAAGGCAGCCCTGCATTACAAGATGATGGTTAGCATTTTTTAACAAAAATGTATTTTTAAAAATTATGCCTCCAATATTGTTTTATTCATTTATTTTAGACAATATTCATTAAAAAAAAAAGTTTTATTTATTTATTTGACCACACCATGCAGCATGTGGGATCCTAGTTTCCTGACCAGGGATTGAAACCCCTTCATTGAGAACATGGAGTCCCAACACTGGATCACCAAGGAAGTTCCAACAATGTGTTGAAACAACAATGTGTCTTTACATTAAGGTATGTGCACTGTTTTCTTAGACATAACGCTGCTGCAAAATTAATAGACTATAGTATAGTGTTCTGCTTTATTGACTATGCCAAAGCCTTTGACTGTGTGGATCACAATACACTGTGGAAAATTCTGAAGGATATGGGAATACCAGACCACCTGACCTGCCTCTTGAGAAACCTATATGCAGGTCAGGAAGCATCAGTTAGAACTGGACATGGAAAACAGACTGGTTCCAAATAGGAAAAGGAGTACGTCAAGGCTGTATATTGTCACCCTGCTTCTTTAACTTATATGCAGAGTACATCATGAGAAATGCTGGGCTGGAAGCACAAGCTGGAATCAAGATTGCCAGGAGAAATATCAATCACCTCAGATATGCAGATGACACCACCCTTAAGGCAGAAAGTGAAGAGGAACTAAAAAGTCCTCTTGATGAAAGTGAAAGAGGAGTGAAAAAGTTGGCTTAAAGCTCAACATTCAGAAAACGAAGATCATGGCATCTGGTCCCATCACTTCATGGGAGATAGATGGGTAAACAGTGGAAACAGTGGCAGACTTTAGTTTTCTGGGCTCCAAAATCACTGCAGATGGTGATTGCAGCCATGAAATTAAAAGACGCTTACTCCTTGGAAGGAAAGTTATGACCAACCTAGATAGCATATTCAAAAGCAGAGACATTACTTTGCCAACAAAGGTCCATCTAGTCAAGGCTATGGTTTTTCCAGTGGTCACGTATGGATGTGAGAGTTGGACTGTCAAGAAAGCTGAGCGCCGAAGAATTGATGCTTTTGAACTGTGGTGTTGGAGAAGACTCTTGAGAGAGTCCCTTGGACTGCAAGGAGATCCACCCAGTCCATTCTGAAGGAGATCAGTCCTGGGTGTTCTTTGGAAGGACTGATGCTAAAGCTGAAACTCCAGTACTTTGGCCATCTCATGCGGAGTTGACTCATTGGAAAAGACTCTGATGCTGGGAGGGATTGGGGGCAGAAGAAGGGGACAACAGAGGATGAGATGGCTGGGTGGCATCACCGACTCAATGGACGCGAGTTTGAGTGAACTCAGGAGTTGGTGATGGACAGGGAGGCCTGGCGTGCAGCAGTTCATGGGGTCACAAAGAGTCAGATATGACTGAGCGACTGAACTGAACTGAATAGTGTAAACACAACTTTTATATGCACTAGGAAACTGAAAACTTCATGTAACCCATTTTTTCGTGATAGTCACTTTATTGCAGTGGTCTGGAACCAAACCTGAAGTATCTCTGAAGTATGCCTATAGGGTCTAGGTGGATTATCAAAGGAAGTCTCTCAAATAAACTGAGATCTTAGGGTGAGGAATAGACATGCAGAACCAGAGGAAAGAAGTGAATCTCAGAGCAGCAACAGCATGTGCAAAGACCACGAGGTGGGAAAGAGTTAAATTTAATTTCTAAATTCAGGTAGATGGAGTACAGTAGACAAAGGGAAGAAGAGCATAAGATAAGGTTAAACAGGAGACAGAGCCAGATCAATTTTGAGGCAGGATATCCAGGATCTCCAGGCAACTGGAGAGCTCTGACGAGAGTTTGGGGAAAGACAGAATTGGTCACACAAAATTGGAATCATTAGCATAAAATACTCAGTGGAAGGCAGGACAAGAAATGAATAATTTAAAGCTGTGAACACAGAGTAGATGCCCAGAGGGTCCAAGGCAAGCACACTGGGGAACAGACCTGGGGAACACCTGTTATCTCGTGGTGGAGCAATTGAGACCAACAGATAAAACAGAAAAGGGGGTGTCAGAGGCAGTAGCTGAGTCACAAGGCTGAAAATCTGAAGAGTTTCACACAGGTGATACCAGTTAGCCAGATCAAATACTAACAAGCAGTCAGGGAGATCAAAGGTGGACGGAAAATACTCATTGACTATGGCACTGGGGATGTCACAAATGATTCATGACAGCAGTTTCTCTAGGGAGGAGGTGAAGGAAGTGAAAGGAATAGGAATGGAGGCAGAGGTTTAAGACACTGGAGGGTAGAATGCATTGGGGTCAAGTGAAGCGTTATTCAAGACAGGTGGGAAGAACTAGTTCTCTTTCCCACTGCAAGCAAAATGAAACTGGACAAACATGAGGCAACTGTTTTCAGGCATTGGCCAGTCTCTAAGAAAAGGTCACAAAGTTGCCCATGCATCTCCAGCTTCTGCGTGGGAACAGTTTCCTCCCTGTGATGTGAGCAGAGCCCTGAGGTTCCATCAAGTAGAGGAGACAGAGATCAAAGTTTGGGGCAACTGAAGTAATTGGAATTTGTGGAACAGTCAGATAAGGGAGTTGTGACTTCTGAGGCTGCTGCAAGCAAGTCATAAACTTGCCTTTTTCTCCAGCCATGTACTTGATATTTCTCCCCATCCAACCCCTGGACCTAAATTGTATGAACTCATATTTAAGTTTCAAGACTCAGTTCAAGCATTGTCCACCCTCAAGGGCATTCCTTGACCCTCTGCTCTCCTCTGCTACACTTACCTAATTATTATATTGCATTGTAACTTCTGGTTTATTTTTCTCCCTGGCTGTCAGTTTCTTAATAACATGGGGTCTGTCTTGCCTGTCCTCTGTCCCCAGTCCTGCCATTTAGCAGCTTTTCATGAGCATTTGTTTTGCTGCCTGGCCCTTGAGGAGAAACTAAGTATAGCACTTAATTATGCTCAACTATGGTCAATAATTTTAGTGTGTACGTGGCTTATCATCCTCACACATGCTCAAGAAATATTTGTTTCATGACTAAATAAATAAATTGACAAGATCAGAAATGCCTTCATTAAGGACAAGAACCAATTTCTACCTCTTTTGAATCTCTTATGCCTCTGTGAATGGATGCTGGGTACACACTCACTATTCAGTAAATACTTATGAAATTGGTTGATTAGCAAGAAAGCCAATAAATTCCAGATGCATTAGCAGTTTCCTCATATTTGCATCTTTGAAATGTAAGCATGGAATGGCAACTGCACCTCAATTACTTTTAGATCTCCCATGAACACTGGGTACAATTCTAAGGAATTATCATGTTTAGGATCTGGGCAGCAGGGACAGAATTGTTTTTGCATCTGTCTTCTGGATGTAGATCATTAACAAACATGCTGAGCTGTTCTGATCAGCAGGTGCATGGAACAGAATCAGTTCTCTGGGCTTTTTGGCAAATCTTAATAATTATATAATCTATTGTGTGTCTGGTTCCATCAGGGTTTTAGTTCAAAGTGAAGTATCTGAGGCTTGATATTTACAAAGTCTCAAAGAAGAGTCTGTCTTCAGCTTCCCTGAGAAGATAAGAGTTTGTGTCTCCATTCATCTCCTGCTCTCATCAATGAACCTCCCTCCCACCTCCTACCCTATTCCACCCCTCTAGGCTGTCACAGAGCACTAGGTTTATAGCAATAGTCAGAAGGAATTTTTTTCCTATCTGATACTTAGCACAAATTCTTATCTCTCCCTGGAAGCTGCCAACAGCAGAGCTTCTGAAGATTTTCTAAGGTCCAACTTGGCATGGTTTCCCGAGTATATCATTTCTGCACCACAGCACAGGGGAATGAGCCGAAATTGGAAGGCAGACATCCTAAGATGGACTGTCAGCTCTGTCTCTCACCAGTGTGGTGCTCTTAAAAAAGTGATCTTTCCTCGCCAAGCCTCAGTTTCTTCATTGGCAAGTAAGAAAGTCCTATCTCCCTAGGAGAGTTGTTGTAAGGATTATACGAGATAATGTATTTCACTGTTATTTAATTTGAGGAACATTATAGAACCCAGGGTGGTGCCTTTCACCCAGAAGGCTCTCAGAACATATTTACTGATTGAATTTTACTTAAACCCAAGGCATATATTATAGACAGAATCTGACTCATATCTTGCAGTTTTCCCAACTCTAAATGCTTTTCACCATATAAACAAAGTTATAAATTGTGGTTTGACTGCAAATTGGTACCAAATTCCATTTTTAGTGCATAGTATTGCTAAAATACTGTAGGGAATCACAGTCATTAAGCATAATAAGAGACATTGACTAAAAACAGTTTTATATTGATCTTGAAAGTTTGTGTTTGAGGAAAAGTAGATTTTAGGAAGAGTAGGATGTTATAGATATTATTAATTATTATTGCTGTAGATATTATTAGGGGGAGATCCTAAGGGAAACATTTTCATATTTCCCCAAAACTTCATTTCCCATCAAACCTTAGGGGTGCCTTAGGGCTGCCTTCTTTGATTCAAGTATTAGCATCAGTTCTTGCCTATCAACAGTGACAATCATTTCTTTTAGCTTACAAATGGTAGGCTTCAAGAGTACAGTTGTTAGGGAATAGGAGATTGAAGAAAAGAGGATGAATGTGAAGTAGAGCAAAAAACAGAGATGTTAATAAGAGCTCTAACGAGTTGAAAAAGGAATTCAAAGTAAATAGAGTTAAAAGTGTATGCATGGGGACTTCCCTGGTTGTCCAGTGGTTAAGACTCTGAAATCACAATACAGGGGGCCTGGGTTTGACCCCTGTCGGGGAACCAGATCCCAGTGCTGCAAATAAGACCACATGAAGCCTAATCATTTTTTTAAAAGATGTGTGTGTGTGTGTGTGTGTGTTGGACTTTTCTGGTGGTCCTGTGGTTAGGAATCTGCCTACCAATCCAGACGACACGGGTTTGATCCCTGCTCTGGGAAGATCTGACATGCTGTGGGACAATTAAGCCCGTATGCCACGACTACCAAAGCCCACATGCCTAGAGCCTGTGCTCTGCAACAGGAGAAGCCACTGCAATGAGAAGACGGCACACAGCAACGAAGCGCAGCCTCTGCTCACCACAACTAGAGAAAGACCTCCCACAGCAGCGAAGACTCAGCACAACTGTAAGTAAAATAAATTTTTTTTTAAATGAGAGACGGAATTCTACCTCAAAGGATCATTTTAATAAACAGGCAAGCTGTCACAACAGAGGAAAATGGCATATGCATTCTCCTCTCTGTCTCTCTCTCTGTGAAAATGGCAGTGGTGGTCAGGATTTTGGGAGAGAGAGTGTTGTGTCAGCCATTCAGGAAGATGATTCCTGTCAGAAACAAATATGTAAGAATGGTATTTAAGGCAGCATGAAGGGAGGAGGCCTGGGGACTTTGGAAGTCACTTAACCTTCCTGGATTCGGGTGTTCTCCTCTATAACATGTGAAGAAGTGGGACCAGACATGGCATGGGAAATTTCAGTGTAAAATTTTTAACTTCCATGAAGACCTTGTGACTTCTTAACAACCAGCCCTCTGTTTCCAGTTAAGTACAATTTAAAATCAGAGACTTTGCTTAGGGCCCCAATATGGATCTTCACCTCACCTCCCTAAAATGTTATCTTCTCTGAACATCACCACAACTGAGAAATAGCCCTAGATTTCTTCTAAGGAAGGGATTTGCAGGAATATACCGAGATACAGGGAAGGATATTTTTCAGGAAAATATCAATGCATTTGGAACTTTCCCTGGGGTAAAACATCTTTTAGTGAGAATCCCTAAAAGAACAAAAGACAAATTTAAATATAAAACTGCTCATACTCTGCAGAGTTAAATGCTACTTTAAGGAGTGCATTTTCAAGAGAAAATTCAATAGGATATATGACAAACTTATCAAAGGACATAGTTTTAAAAATCTGCTGCACACACTGTGAAGTTGATCATCTTTACAAAACAACATTACGAGGCTTCTAGACACTCAATTATGCATAATGAAGGCATAGGTTGGATTTGGAGTTCTGCCTGGAAAGAACACTGCACCAGAAACCAGGATTCCTGTGGCTTAGTGGCCAGTTTAACCTCTGACTGAGCCTGAATGTTACTGTTGTTATTCTGTCTCTTGATCTTCTATATTTTAAACAGGGAACCACCTGCCATTTCTTGACATCAAGTCCTTTTGCTCCTGTCTTTTATTTTTTTATTGTGGTGTACCATAAAATCTACCATTTTAAATGTACAGGTCAGTGGCAATAAATGCATTCATGTTTTTCAATCATCACTACTATCCAAAGCTTTCTCATCTCCCCCAACTGTAATCTGTCCCCCATTCTCTTAATTCAGTCAGATTTCTCTTGATCCACTCAAAGCATCAACCAATAGGGTTCTCATACCATGTACCCTCTTAATATGGAGGCAAGAAGATAATTTTACCAAATTATGATGGGAAAGTACTGTAGGCTCCCTGGTGTGTGGTCAAATGGGCTGTAAGATTTACCTATCAAGGTGTGATGGGTAAAAGCCTCCTTGGGTGGTGTTCAAATGTGTCAATGTTTAATCTCTGTGATGGATATATATTCCTGGGAAAAACCACACTAAGAGATTTCTTGCCCCTTTTGGTGAAAAACACCAAGTGTTCTCTGAGAAGACTGACAGAGAGAAGTGTCCCCAGAAGATCAAGCGTCCAGAGAAGTGGATGCATCTGGTGGGCTGGTTGCCCCTCCCCAGAAGAGACCCTGCTATGGGCCACCGCATCTGAGAATTTCCCTGGGCTCCTGGTCTCATGTCTCCTCTCAGTATTTGTTGTTCATCTCAAATCACATTCCGTTTTCTTGCTGCTTTAGAGCATCCTTAGTTTCCTGCTTCTCCTTCCCCATATACCACCCCCTGCCCGTTACCCTTCATCTATAGCCCCACCCTCATCTTGGATAAAGGCAGGGTTCCCTTTTGGTTAATTCTACTTCATGGTAGGTCAGTTTACTCCTCTCCTGGCCATAACTGGCTAAGCCTTAGCCCCTTCTCTAAAGCTTTTCCTGTCTCTCTTTTCCTTCCTTCACCATGAACCACAGCCATCGTTTGCATATCATGAAACTATGGTTTTCTGTGTTTTACAAAAACATCAGTGTTAATCAGATAATTGATTCAACATCAGTGTTCTGATGCTGATTTATAGGTCAGCCTTCCATGCAGGGAAATTTCAGAAATCTGAGCTCATTCTAACTGCACTTCTTTAAAAAAGCATGATAGAGTCACCTGGTCAGAGATATCTGACAACTCAACAAGGAAACCATGTCCCCCAAAAGATCAAGAGCCATCACTCTGTAGGATGGCAGTGAGAGCTAACAGGACTAAAAGAGTTAGATGGCAATTTAGAAATCTTCAAACATGAATTATTCCATTTGCAGTTTAAGAAATGGAGGTAGTATATATCCATTGACAAATGAATGGGTAAAAAATATGTAATGTGTGTGTATACACACACACACACATATATATAATTACACATATTTGGTAACTTTGCCAACAAAGGACCGTCTAGTCAAGGCTATGGTTTTTCCAGTGGTCATGTATGGATGTGAGAGTTGGACTGTGAAGAAAGCTGAGCACCTAAGAATTGATGCTTTTGAACTGTGGTGTTGGAGAAGACTCTTGAGAGTCCCTTGGACTGCAAGGAGATCCAACCAGTCCATTCTGAAGGAGATCAGTCCTTGGTGTTCACTGGAAGGACTGATGCTAAAGTTGAAACTCCGATACTTTGACCACCTCATGCAAAGAGGTGACTCATTGGAAAAGACTCTGATGCTGGGAGGGATTGAGAGCAGGAGGAGAAGGGGACGACAGAGGATGAGATGGCTGGATGGCATCACTGACTCAATGGACATGAGTTTGAGTAAACTCTAGGCGTTCGTCATGGACAGGGAGGCCTGGCGTGCTGTGATTCATGGGGTCACAAAGAGTCGGACATGACTGAACTGAACTGAATGGAATATTACACAGCCATAAAAAGGAAGGAAACAGTGCCATTTGCAGTAACATGTAATGGATATAAAGATTATCACACTAAACAAAGTAAGTCAGAAAGACAAATACCATATAATATCACCTATACGTGGAATCTAAAATATCACGCAAGTGAACAGATTTGAGAAACAGAAACAGACTCACAGACATAGAGAAAAGACTTGTAGTTGCCAAGGGAGAGGGAAGGATGGGGAGTCTGGGATTAGCAGATGCAAACTAGTATATTTAGAATGGATAAACAACAAAGGACCTACTGTATAGCACAGGGAACTACATTCAATGCCCTGTGGTAAACCATAAGGGAAAAGAATATGAAAATAATATGTATATATGTATAATTGAATCACATTTCTGTACAACAGAAATTAACACATTGTGAATCAACTATACTTCAATAAAGTTTTTTTTTTTTTTTTTTTTTGTAGAGAAAAGAAATAGAGATAGAATGTCATACTCACACAAACTGAATGTGTTCTCCAAGCAAGAGTATCAACTTATAACATGACAGTAAAGATTTTGGTTAACATTAATTAAGCCAATTTAAGAAAGAATTCCAAACAGTGAGGACTGATAATCAGTAGAATAGTGCTTCTAAAAAGGACTGTAGAACTCTCTCCTTTTTGAAAATTTTAAAGAAAAATATAGCATTTGTATCCCCTAGGAATGTAAAGTGAGGGTTCTTGGCTAAAAGCAAGAGAACAGACAGGGTAACAATGCAGTTCTTAAATGCTCCACTTCTTATTCCTCTACATTATAGCAAAATACATCACAAGCCCATTTAAAAGCAAATGCAACATCCGGTTATCAAAACACAGCCTTTTGTGTGTAAAATCAGCAGTTTGAAAAGTAGTGTGCTTACTTTTCCAGCTTTGCCAATTGGAAGTAATGGAAGACTGCAGGCCCCATAACTTGTTTTAGGATGGAAATAAAACTCAATTATTTGGGATTTGAGTAGTTTATATTCTGTGGTCAGCTGGACATGTGCCACATTGGAGTTTAAAAGCACTGCAGTCTCAAAAAGAATCTAGTGAATATATTTGGAGTAGACAAATAAGACTGAGGAAGAATGTTTAACCAGTCAGACTCCATTGTGAACATTTACCCACATGTTAAATATCAAAAGTGAATATGCTATCTAGCCATAGCATTTATTCCTTAAATCAGGGCTATGCAAAACTTGGTTAGCTCATTGCTTATGAAATCATGTCTACTTGAAACAATTCAGGTGCTTTTTAAAAAAGTTTTTTAGTTAAAACTTTGTATTATTTTATTACATTTACAGTTTAGCTAAGGTTTTGCCTAATTAATTCAACATTTATTCTTATTTATCACAGAAATGAGTGATATTACAGGCTCTCAGATATAACCCGAGGAGTAATATAACATACATTACTACTCATTCTCGAATACAATACTTATGCAGCAGTTCTTAGTAATTCTAAAATGTTCCCTAATTAAATAAAGACATTATTAACTTGCCTATCCAGAACTTGAAGATCTGATGTCTAAATTATTTTAGTTGGTAAAAAGAGAATTTTAATTCTTTTCTTAAAAAAAAAAAAACAAAAAACAACAAAAAAAAGCAAACCTCAAAACCAATTTTCAATCCACTGTGTGCTTAGTTGCTCAGTCGTGTGTGACTCCTTGCGACCCCATGGAATGTAGCCCACCAGGCTCCTCTGTCC
This sequence comes from Bos indicus, assembly GCF_029378745.1. Lineage (NCBI taxonomy): Eukaryota > Metazoa > Chordata > Mammalia > Artiodactyla > Bovidae > Bos > Bos indicus. Next base: position 69,776,195 of record NC_091769.1, read on the forward strand.
ATGGGGATTCTCCAGGCAAGAATACTAGAGTGGGTTGCCGTACCCTCCTTCCAGGGGATCATCCCAACCCAAGGATCAAACCCAGGTCTTCCACGTTGAAGGCGGATTCTTTACCATCTGAGCCACCAGGGAAGCCCAAGAATACTGGAGTGGGTAGCTGATCCCTTCTCCAGGGGATTTTCCTGATCCAGAAATGCAACCAGAGTCTCCTGCAGTGCAGGTGGATTCTTTACCAGCTGGGTTACCAGGGAAGCCCAATGTATTAGTCTATTAGATTTGTTACTAGTTAACATCATCTATGAGAGTTGGACTGTGAAGAAAGCTGAGCGCCAAAAAATTGATACTTTTGAACTGTGGTGTTGGAGAACACTCTTGAGAGTCCCATGGACTGCAAGGAGATCCAACCAGTTCATTCTAAAGGAGATCAGTCCTGGGTGTTCTTTGGAAGGAATGATGCTAAAGCTGAAACTCCAGTACTTTGGCCACCTCATGTGAAGAGTTGACTCACTGGAAAAGACTGATGCTGGGGGCAGGAGGAAAAGGGGATGTCAGAGGATGAAATGGCTGGATGGCATCACTGACTCGATGGACAGGAGTTTGAGTGAACTGTGGGAGTTGGTGATGGACAGGGAGGCCTGGCGTGCTGCAATTCATGGGGTTGCAAAGAGTTGGACATGACTGAGCGACTGAACTGAACTGAACATCTATGTATCAAAGGACTGACAGTTCCATCTTAAACAACTTTTCCTTCCTTTTTTAGAATTAAACTCAACCCACACACCTGTGAAATGTTGATTACCTGACAAAAATCTCAATTCAACTCTGTAGGAAAATGTACATCTTATTTAATTCCTTAAGTATTTATTTCTTCAAATGATGGACTCTAATACAGAAGTCTTACTTTGTCTACTTTCCTTATCTACACTGTTAAAAGAACAGCAGCTAATTCCTGAAATATTAGTGAAGTCAAAGACAGAGACCTCTGTCATAAGACATTTCAGGCTTCCTATAAACTAATACCTAAATAAATCAAATCTAAGCAACTTTTTAAAGTCTTCTTTTGGGGGGAATCTAACAAATTTTCCCTAAGGTAATTTTCATCTCCAAACTGCTAATTATGTAAGTAAAAACTGTACGTGGGCAATGGATAATTTCAACTAGACTTGAAGGATTTTTACAGAGAATAAACACAGTGATGAAAACACCCACACAGACAAGGGCACCTGCCCAGGAGAACAGCGTTTACCGTCCGACAGAGGTGAGTTTTGTTCAGAAACGCTGTAGGATGCTAAGGGCACCCCCATTGCAGAATATTTATTCATCTTTTGAGATGGTTCCCCTGTTCACCGGGCCTTCTATGAGCTCGTTTTGAGTCTCTGTTCTATAGCAAACAACCAGCTATGGCTGGTGTCTAGATGCCATTCGGAACACACTGAAGGCTACAAGTGCCGTTTCCCTGGGAAACCAGTTGCCACACGTTCAGTGTTTGACCTCCACTAAAATGTTTCTCTTAATTGTCAGGCACAGTGGAAAACTATGCAAAGTGAAAGGGGAGATCGAGATTGCTTTCTACTTAAAGTTCAAGGTCACTGAACTGCCCTTACCTTTCTAAAGATATAGAAATGTACAGATGTGTATCTCCACATATATACACAGGCACACACATACAAATGCACGTGAAAACAAGGCACAGTATTTCCATGATCCAACCAGAGGAAGCAAATGCAAAAGAATCTATGGAAGAATGTTGACTGCATTGTGCAAATCACACAGGAAGGCTGTGTCACAAGGGCACACTTTCTGACTTCCATGAAAGGTGATTAATTTGTATAGACCCTTCAAGATGAAAATGTTGCCATAAATAGAAAAGAAACAGAATTTTCTCCTTTAGTGATCACAGAAATTACCCACCGCATATGCACCGATTTTCCCACAAGCATGGATAGTTCTAGAAGGTTGTTATGCACTTGATGTCTAGAACTGGAGCCCTGAAAGAGGGATGGAGCTCAGGAGCTTCAGTGCAGGCGTTCAGTCGTGTCTGACTCTTTGCAACCCCATGGACTGCAGCACACCAGGCTTCCCTGTCCATCACCAACTCCCCGAGTTTACCCAAACTCATGTCCATTCAGTCGGTGATGCCATCCAACCATCTCATCCTCTGTAGTCCCCTTCTCCTCCTGCCCTCAATCTTTCCCAGCATCAGGATCTTTTCCAATGAGTCAGCTCTTTGCATCAGGTGGCCAAAGTATTGGAGTTTCAGCTTCAACATCAGTCCTTCCAATGAACACTCAGGACTGATCTCCTATAGGATGGACTGGTTGGATCCCCTTGCAGTCCAAGGGACTCTCAAGAGTCTTTTCCAATGCCACAGTTTAAAAGCAGCAGTAGAGAGACTATAACCATAGGAGCAGCTGAGAACTCACAGGGAGAGCCTGTAGGAAGTAAAGAAAAGCAGGCCTCCCGTAGAGCCCTGAAAATACTTTTAAAAACTTTATCTCGAAATAATTTAAAACTTATTGCAAAAATTGTACAAGACATTCTGTGAACCCTTCATCAAGCATTTTATCACGTATATAGATGTGTCTAACCACCACCAGAGTCAGGATACACAACAGCTTCATCACTCCCCAAACACCCCACAGCATCATCCCTTTTTAGTGCTAAGTAGAATTCCACAGTATGAATCTCCCCAGTTAGAACACTAACTTTTAAGGAACTGAGAGAAGAAAAGGATCCCACATACGAGAGTGAGAAAAATGAAACCAGAGAAGGGGGAAGACGAAGAGCTGGAGAGCAGAAGTAGGACAGAGTGCCTTAGGAAGGATGGCATACTTTCCAAGGCTGCTGAGGGCCACGTGGGAAAAGGATTAAAAATTCAGCAGCCAACAGGGAGTGAGCACCCACCATGGGCTAGGAATGTGCCAGATTCTGCAAATAAAATGGGAAGCAAAGCCATTCATGGTTCCTGCTCTTGTGAAGCTAGATGGGGAGATGAAACCAAACAAGTAGTCTCACTTACAAAATATAAATGGTGATAAGTGTGGATGAAGAAAATATGTCACAGGATCGTATAACTGAGGGGGCAGACCTAAGCTAGTTTTCATTAATTCTTTCATTCCTTTCTTCTTTTATTTATTTTTTCATTTATTGTGCAAAATTTATTAAGTGCCTAGAATATGTCAGCTCTGTATAAGGTGATAGGGATACATCAGCAAATAATATAGAGAAGGTCCCTATCCTTATGATGTTAACATTTGAGGGTGTAGAAATGATATTTGAGCTGAAAGATCTGAATGAAAAGAAGTAGTGAAGTGGGTGCAGGATGGCTAGTGCACAGAGAGGGAAAGCGTATGTATGAAAAGGTCCTATGTCAGGGTATAGCATGGTTCATCAGCGAAACTAAGGAAATTCCTATGTGGCTAGAATGTAGTGAGTGAGAAAGATACAAGGGTGAAAGAAAGGTGGAACAGCCGGCTTTGAGAATTTTTTCCTAATATTAACTTAAAGCTATTTCCATAATATTTCCTAATATTAATTTAAAGCTATTAACTCATTTATGATTTAAACAGGGAAGTCAGCTGATCTTACTTATGACTTAAAAGGTCACCCCAGGTGGCGCTAGTGGTTAAGAACATGCCTCCTTATGCAGGAGATTTAAGAGATGTGGGTTTGATCCCTGGGTTGGGAAGATCCCCTGAAGGAGGGTATGGCAATCCATTCCAGTATTTTTGCCCAGAGAATCCCATGCAAAGAGGAGCCCGGCGGGCTACAGTACATGGGATCGCAAATAGTTTGATATGACTGAAGTGAATTAGCATGCATACCCTGGTGGTGTTTTGTGGAGTATGGACTATAACGGAGTGGAGAGTTCAGATGAGAGATGGTGGTGGCTTTGGCTATACTGGTGGAGTGAGGATAAAGGTAAATAGCCAGGGCTGAGACAATTTTGGTGGAGAGAGACCTGATGAGATTTGATGATAGATTATCCTAATCCAAGCTGGGAGAGAGAAGAGATTATTCAGGCCAAGGCAGGAGATGAGGGGGAAACTCTTAAGAGGAACCCCCAAATGTCTGACTTTTGCAACTGGATGAGTATCACTCAATGATGAAGGAAGAACAAATACTGGAGAGGAAGGTGCATCAGGACATGGAGAGGCATAGGATTCAGAAAGGCTGAGGCATTGTACAATCTGGTGCTCAAAAGATAACACTGGGCTGGAGAAATATGGGCATCATCACAGAAACGTTTTAAACTGCTGTAAGTTTGGGTGACATCAGTTCGCACACCAAGAGAGCTCCAAGAGGAAACAGTTTTGAGCTCCAAGACCTTCAGCATTTAGAGATGAAGTTGAAATGGAGCCAGTAAAGGATACAGATGCTTCATAAATGAGCATCTGTGAAACTGAAATTCAGAAAGACCTCAAGGATGGTAGCTTAATATGCCACATTTGAAATGCCAAAAGAAATTATTTCCTAGGAATTACAAATGTATTCTTGGTAGCTAATGGGCTGTTTTGATTTCTGAGGACAAGTTTAAATATATATTTGAGGAATTGCATCAAACAATCTATGCCAGTGTGTGTAATCCAGCAACACATATGGCACCTAAAAACTACCTGCTACATTACATTGGTGGCATGTGAAAATGTTAGCAAAGCAAGGGAGATACAAACCTTAACTCATAGCTTCCTGGCTTTACCAGGTGGAGTAAAATAGCTTTTAGTTTCATCTAGGATTTTACTGTTGATCTACTGAAGTAGGTTTTGCATGCTTTTAACAGATGCTTCAAGAAAATGATCCAGAACTTCCACAGCAAACCTTACTGATTGCTTCACAATCAGCAAATTACACAGCCTGAAACATGAAGGGAGCAGAGATGGGTGTGTAGGGATCTAAGAGACTCAGAAGGAATTAGGCACAGTTTAATTTCCTGCAGAAGCCATCCCTAAGGGGGAAAAGAAGAACAGTATGAGAGGAACTGTTTTCTGTAGACTGGATTTACTTACTAAACAGGCAGATCTTACAAAAACATTCTGAAAATGTGCTTTCTGCTGTATTGCAGAGGCTACACTGAAAATACCATTCTCAGCAGCTCTTTCCCTTGTGCTGTTTATAACACCTCTGTAGCACATGTGCAGATTAATTTAACAATTTATAAAGACTGCTCTATATCCCATTTCATGTTTCCCTTCCATTAACCAGTGAGGCACTTCCTTATCTTTGTTCAACAAATGAGCAAACTGAAGCTCAGAAGGGTTTCTGAAAGTAGTTTGTCACATGATCAATAGTTTTCCAAGTAAACATACTGATTTCTTTATTCCAGAAATCATGTATTAGGCACTTGCTATAGTTCAGGCATTATGCTAGAATCTGGAAATATAAAAATAAATTAGGTAGCAATTTCTACTCACACTCCACTAATACTTATAGTAGGATTACCAGATAAAATTCTGTGCAATATGTGGGATAGACTAAAAATTATTCACTATTTATCTGATTCACATTTAACTGGGTGTTCTGTATTTTTATGTACAAAATCTGGCAACCCTATAAGTCATTAGAACTTTATGAGCTTCCCAGGCCAATAGAGCCCTCTTTGTCATTTTTACATTATACAAAGTGATTCTAAATATTTTACTGGCAGAAAAATTATATCTGCCAACAAATACAAAACACAGATGGATGGTTATTAAGTACAGCATACCCAGACAATCAATTATAAGGCTCTAGCTAAGCAAAATTTTATCTCAATTCACTACATATATATAAAGCACTTTTTAGTTTACAAAGAGTTTTGCATACATTATCTCATTGGACCTTGCACACAGCAAGTGATATCAACCCCAGTTTATAAGAGAGGAAACCAAGACAGAGAAGCCAGGTGACTTGGGAGGGGATACTGAGTCATGGCACTCAGAAACCAGTTAATGAACGGAAAGATGTCAAGTGCTTCTTCCTCTATAGAATTCTGGTTGCTGATGACAATAATAACTGCAAAGTAGAATCCTAAAATTGAACTCTTCCTCTTTAATTTTTGGATGAGGCCACAAAGGCAGAAAAAAGTATAAAAGATGCCAACTGTCCCCCAGAACCTAAAGAAAAGAAACATCACCTAAGCCCACCTGTTAAAGAGGTGCTCTGGAGAGAGCTGTGATGTGCTGTGTCATGGCTGCCTTGGCCTCTTTCCTTGTGGAGGTGGAGGTGGAGGTGGAAGCGCAGGGCTTCTCCCTCACTTTAGGTGGATGGGCAGCCCAGGGATCACTTGGAGCACTTGGCATGTGTCTACTGGGGCCTGAGGGTCATTCGCTCTGCAGCGAGTCTCCTTCAGAAAAGTTCAAAGGTGGAATTCTGTGGCTGGAGATGTCCATGTGTGACAGCAGAGTATAAAGAGCAGCATTAGGAGCAAGCAACCCTTCTTCCAAAGGCTGGGCAAAACGATGTGTGCTGGGAATGCAAGGGAGCTATGGTCTTAAAAGGAATCCTGCCCAACATGGCTGCCAAGAGGGGCAACTTGACCCCAACAGAGCAGGGGTAGAGGAAACCCACAACTGAGGGCTGTGAACATCATGATCAGCCATTTGTGTGGGAGAGGCAATTTCTTAGAACTCTTTGAACTGCCTGATATATATTAACTCTTGTTAATTTTCATCTATGAACTCAGTGTTTTGCCCATTTAACAGATAAGGAACCTGAAGCACCCATGCAGGCGAATTACCAGCCCAAGGTTATACAGAGGATGATAAAGCTGGAATGTAAACTAAGAACATCTACCTGCAGAGACAGGCTCTTAATCTTACCAATTCCATTTAGTAATTTTATTTAATCCTCAAACAACCCTATTATTGTCCTGTGGTTATATTCAGCTGGGTCAGTAGGATATGAAGTAAAAAGTTCTCAGAAACTGATAGTGTCCTAGGGGACAAAAAAATTAAGTTTCCTTTTCTTGATTTTGCACCACCACACACCAAGGAAGGAGGTGTGATACATATGTTTACTTTGAGTTAGAGAATAATTCAGCCCACCCTCCCCATCCCCTACTCCCAAAGGCTCTGGAGAGCATTTGACAAACTGAAGAAATGATGGAAGACAAAACAATGCCAAGTATGCTGTTGAAATATTGAAACTTATGTGGAGTCTCTGGTTATAAGTTTCTGATATCCAGTCACAAGTAGTAAGTATGTAGTAAGCTGAGAGACAAGAAATAAAGAAATTTTTACCTTAACTGGTATAATAAAAAATTAGTTTATAAAAAGGCATGCAGCCTTATACATGTTATATAGAAACACATGCAAATATATGAGGATATAAAATGAGATCCTCGGGAAGAAGATTCCAGCCAGGAATACTGTACTAAAAGTGAGCTCTGTCTTCCAAGCTAATTGATAGAGGTGCTAAAAGTCACCTCTGAAAGGAATTATCACCATTTGATGATACCATTTTACATATTCAAAATCACTGTTTTAATAGAATTTAATATGGAGCATTATTACTAACATTTCCTGAGGCGACTAAGGAATGAAGTCAGCTGGTTTGGTGCTTTACAGAGTCAACTGGGACTAAAGCAAGAGTCAGCCTTTCTGGCACAAGAAAGGCTACTGCAAAGAAAGGCAGGTGTGTGACTCTTGCCTGTCCCAGACTACTACTTCATGATAAGTGCTTCTGATTTTCCTGCAAGGTTCCACCTCCATTTCATTACAGGTCTATATGGTTGGAAGCTGGAAACCCCTCCCCACGTCCCTGAGTCAAGAACAGAGCTGGACACAAGACCCCGTGCTAACCATCAATCTGTCTACTCCATAACTCAGACATACAAGATTCAAGCAACTAAGAGTTGCCCCTTGGACTCTTGCCTGGGCCTTATAGAGAAGATACTCTTTATTTGTTGAGATTGCTTAAATTGGTAGAATGATGCCTGGAGTGGCTGGGGTCATCTTTGCCACAAAGGAGGGTGGAGAGAGGGGCATCGCTGTTTTCGCACTTGTATCAGGCCTCACAGGAATTCAAAACTCCCCTGGACTTTTCAGTTTTGAACCCAGTAAATTTTGTTTCTGTTCTTTTCTGAACCCAGTTTGAGTTCAGGATCTGTCACTTGTACGGGAACTGGTCAGGACCATGTCAATAGTCCCAAGCAAGGCAAGTTGATGACATATGGCCTAATCAGCTATTGCCAGTACTTAGAAAACAATCTGAAAAAACAACCTCAAGATTAAGTCAATTACACAGAGTTTGACCTGACAGGAGACAAAGAGAGATGCCCACGAATCACCACACTGGCTGCTTCCTGCCCAAAATGACACAAGCTATCCCTCAGGAATGACACAAGCTATCCCTTTGCTCATTTTTCTTTTGTGAAACCATCTTCTCATCCTCTTTAACCTCTGTTATAAATTAACAAGGCCATTAACAAGTGGTGGTGGTGGCTTAGTCGCTAAGTCATGTCCAACTCTTTGTGACCCTATGGACTATAATCTGCCAGGCTTCTCTGTCCATGGAATTCTCCAGGCAAGACTACTGGAGTGGGTGGCCATTTCCTTCTCCAGGGGCTCTTCCCAACCCAGGGATCGAACCCAGGTCTCCTGCATTGCAGGCAGATTCCTTACTGATTGAGCTATGAGGGAAGACAGATAGCAAGACAGAAGATTCACAGAAAAATCGCCATCTCCCCACCACCATATTACTGTAGTATCTTCTGATTGAGATTGGTTTCTATCTATAAAATGTTATGTCATTTTATGTTCAGTTTACAGTTCACCAAAATACAAGTTAAAGAAAAGAATCTTCTGACATACACTGTAAATGTTCCAGATGGACCCATGTGTTTCCAACATCTTGACTTCACAGTCCTCCCGACATCTTGGCAACTCAAATTTCATGAATCCCACTGAGTAAACAAGGGAAAGATAAAAAACCCATCTCTGCCCACCTAAACCCTAATCACAAAAAGTACTAAGCCAAAACTTTGAAAAAGCCTCTAGCACTTAGAAAGGGCTAAGAAATGCCAGAAAGCTTCAAGTCAAGAGAACACATGGACACGGGGAGCTTGAACGATTTGCAGACTTAAGCATTTTCCACCTCTTAGGTTGTGACTTACAGTAACGCTTTTTGCTTTAGGTACTAGTCCCTTCTAGCCCCAAAATTCCAGTAACACCTTTTATAATGTGCCAAATACTATGTCAGAGCATTAGAAGGATATTTTACTTGTTCCTTATTCAGTGAGATATTGTCCCTATTTTACATTTTTATATATTTTTAAAATTTTTTATTATTGTTTTTTTAAATTTTATTTTATTTTTAAACTTTACATAATTGTATTAGTTTTTCCAAATATCAAAATGAATCCGCCACAGGCATGACCCAGAGAAGTTAAGTAAAACAACTAAGGTGGTACAGTAAATCGAATCACATAAAGCTCGGCTGTATCATTTTGGATAATATATCTCCCAGAAGTTTGGTTCACACAGATTATCTCTACTGAAATAGTATCTAGAAAAAATAAATATTTTTATGTTCAGTCCTTAAAAAGAGCCACCCAAGACTCAAATCAGATGGAATTATAGAAATGATAGTAACATAAAAATAGAACTCACACAGACTTACTACAGACAGACAGTCGATATACTATGGAATTTATGAAGTGACAGAAAACAGTTTACATGAACTATGAATTAACTAGCTAATGAGTTATTCACTAGGATATCATATAATGACTTTCTGGTCTTTTAAAAGTCTTTTTTTTTTTTTTTTCTGGCTAGAAGGCATTATCACAAAAGTGAAAATCTATACAATGTTATAAAGAAACAGATGTCCTGTTAACAAATACTAACTAGGCTTAGAGAGGAAACAAAGGTAGTTGAGTTAGCTGTACAATGTAAGCCTCATTCTGTTTAACATAGAAAGCCCCTTTTCATCTTAATTATTTATTCAGAGGAAATGTGATCATTGACAAGCTGTGTTTATAAACAGACTATTTTCAAAATAAGGTGGTGAAATAACCCTGCCTCTGTTTCACTGAAAAGGAAAGTGAAGTTGCTCAACTGTGTCCAACTCTTCGTGACCCTATGGACTGTATGTAGCCTACCAGGCTCCTCCGTCCACGGGATTTTCCAGGCAAGAGTACTGGAGTGGGATTCCATTTCCCTCTCCAGGGGATCTTCCTGATCCAGGGATCAAACCCCAGTCTCCCATATTGCAGGCAGACACTTTACCTTCTAAACCACTAAATAAGTTTCACTGAAAACCTTATCAAAGTCAACAGAGACAGCTGCAGAATCAAATGCTAGGGACCTGGACCGCTAGAGATTAGGGGAGCCTAATCTCTCTGGGCCTGTTTCTTCATTATAAAGGAGAGCATTTCAGACAGGATGACCCTAGACAGCAAGGAACCAACCACAAAACAAAAACACCCTCCAGAACAACAAAGGAGGAAAGGTAGACACATTTTCTGGTTGAAGATGTGTCACTAGCCAATTACAATCGTGACCTATTTCAAGAAACCTTAATACATAAGTATACAAACTCACAAAATGGATAAGCTGCTGCTGGTAAGTCACTTCAGTCGTGTCTCACTCTGTGCGACCCCATAGACGGCAGCCCACCAGGCTCCCCTGTCCCTGGGATTCTCCAGGCAAGAACACTGGAGTGGGTTGCCATTTCCTTCTCCAATGCATGAAAGTGAAAAGTGAAAGTGAAGTCGCTCAGTTGTGCCCAACTCTTAGTGACCCCATGGACTGCAGCCCACCAGGCTTCTCCATCCATGGGATTTTCCAGGCAAGAGTACTGGAGTGGGGTGTCATTGCCTTCTTTGCATAAAATAGATAAGCTAGGAATTACTAAAAAGTGATTCAACACACAGTTCATTTAAGTGTCAATATTCTATGATACAATGAAAACATGATTTAAGTTAAAAAAAAAAATCACAAAATTTTAAGACTATAGTTGTTACCTAGAGCGAAATACTACATATTTATATGCAACAGTTTATGAATCTCTTTGGATGTTGTTTATGAAGGACATGGACATCTTTATGAAGATAAGCAGCACTCTCCCGGGTAAATTAATTGAGGAATAGTACCATCTTCAAAGAGGTGAATGTAAGTAACTTCTAGGCTTATGAGCTTCTGTTCTACTAAAATATGATTTGGGGATGATTATACAGTGGAAGTGAGAAATAGATTTAAGGGACTAGATCTGATAGAGTGCCTGATGAATAATGGACAGAGGTTCATGACATTGTACAGGAGACAGGGATCAAGACCATCCCCATGGAAAAGAAATGCAAAAAAGCAAAATGGCTGTCCGGGGAGGCCTTACAAATAGCTGTGAAAAGAAGAGAAGTGAAAACCAAAGGAGAAAAGGAAAGATATAAGCATCTGAATGCAGAGTTCCAAAGAATAGCAAGGAGAGATAAGAAAGCCTTCCTCAGTGATCAATGCAAAGAAATAGAGGAAAACAATAGAATGGGAAAGACTAGAGATCTCTTCAAGAAAATTAGAGTTACCAAGGGAACATTTCATGCAAAGATGGGCTCGATAAAGGACAGAAATGGTATGGACCTAACAGAAGCAGAAGATATTAAGAAGAGGTGGCAAGAATACACAGAACTGTGCAAAAAAGATCTTCACAACCCAGATAAGCATGATGGTGTGATCACTGACCTAGAGCCAGACATCCTGGAATGTGAAGTCAAGTGGGCCTTAGAAAGCATCACTATGAACAAAGCTAGTGGAGGTGATGGAATTCCAGTTGAGCTATTTCAAATCCTGAAAGATGATGCTGTGAAAGTGCTGCACTCAGTATGCCAGCAAATTTGGAAAACTCAGCAGTGGCCACAGGACTGGAAAAGGTCAGTTTTCATTCCAATCCCAAAGAAAGGCAATGCCAAAGAATGCTCAAACTACTACACAATTGCACTCATCTCACACGCTAGTAATACAGTAATGCTCAAAATTCTCCAAGCCAGGCTTCAGCAATACATGAACCATGAACTTCCAGATGTTCAAGTTGGTTTTAGAAAAGGCAGAGGAACCAGAGATCAAATTGCCAACATCGGCTGGATCATGGAAAAAGCAAGAGAGTTCCAGAAAAACATCTATTTCTGTTTTATTGACTATGCCAAAGCCTTTGACTGTGTGGATCACAATAAACTGTGGAAAATTCTGAAAGATATGGGAATACTGGACCACCTGACCTGCCTCTTGAGAAACCCATATGCAGGTCAGGAAGCAACAGTTAGAACTAGACATGGAACAACAGACTGGTTCCAAATAGGAAAAGGAGTTCGTCAAGGCTGTATATTGCCGCCCTGCTTCTTTAACTTATATGCAGAGTACATCATGAGAAACACTGGGCTGGATGAAGCACAAGCTGGAATCAAGATTGCTGGGAGAAATATCAATAACCTCAGATATACAGATGACACCACCCTTATGGTAGAAAATGAAGAGGAACTAAAAAGCCTTTTGATGAAAGTGAAAGAGGAGAGTGAAAAAGTTGGCTTAAAGCTCAACATTCAGAAAATGAAGATCATGGCATCTGGTCCCGTCACTTCATGGGAAATAGATGGGGAAACAGTGGAAACAGTGTCAGACTTTATTTTTTGGGGCTCCAAAATCACTGCAGATGGTGACTGCAGCCATGAAATTAAAAGACGCTTACTCCTTGGAAGGAAAGTTATGTCCAACCTAGATAGCATATTCAAAAGCAGAGACATTACTTTGCCAACAAAGGTCCGTCTAGTCAAGGCTATGGTTTTTCCAGTGGTCATGTATGGCTGTGAGAGTTGGACTGTGAAGAAGGCTGAGTGCCAAAGAATTGATGCTTTTGAACTGTGGTGTTGGAGAAGACTCTTGAGAGTCCCTTGGACTGCAAGGAGATCCAACCAGTCCATCCTAGGAGATCAGTCCTGGATGTTCATTGGAGGGACTGATGCTGAAGCTGAAACTCCAATACTTTGGCCACCTCATGCGAAGAGTTGACTCACTGGAAAGACCCTGATGGTGGGAGGGATTGAGGCAGGAGGAGAAGAGGACGACAGAGGATGAGATGGTTGGATGGCATCACCGACTCGATGGACATGAGTTTGGGTAACCTCTGGGAGTTGGTGATGGACAGGGAGGCCTGGCGTGCTGCGATTCACGCGGTCGCAAAGAGTCAGGCATGACTAAGCAACTGAACTGAACGATTTTTTTATTTGGACATGCCATTAGGAACTACACAATCAATTCTTATCTATAAACACAAATCATCATTGTGTTAGCACAAACAGGCAGACTCTATTTCTGGATTGTCTGCATACCCAGAATGCTTGACCTTAGTGCTTCATTAGCGTTTAATAGCCTTACTTTCTTAGTTTATCCCACAGTTGCCCATTAATAAATGAAACAGCAATAAGGTCACTTTCTAAGGTGAAATGGGGGGTTATTTTTAAACTTACCAGGATAAACTCCTATTTACCCTTGGTTGCAATCACCATTTCTTTCTATGCTCAGCTCCTGCCATTGTTGATAAAGGTGTCTTCACTGAAGAGTGGGTGCTCATGTAAAAGACACCCCCCTTCAGGGATGACTTCACATCAACAACAAAATAGCTCATGCTCAGTGGATAATTTCATTTTTCCAGAAGATTTACAGTTGTTTGTAGTAGTAATGATCATCCTAGAAATGCTGATTATACCATATTTAATGAGATGTAAATTTATCTAATATTATGTCTACTTAGAATGTTCCAAACACCCCAGATACATTTCTCCCCTCCACATCTTAACAAATAACATCATCCAACCAGTTCACATTCTTCTCTCACTCCTTGTATCAAATTCGGTTGATTCTGTCAAATACGTACCTCACATATATCCACTTTCCTCCATTTCTGTGCCCATCACCCTATTTCACACATCCATCACCTTGAGCCTTGTCTGCCATATAATCTATCTCTCTGCTTCCAGTCTTCTTCCTGCATCGCATTCCAACACAGTAGCCAGTGTGGTCTTTATAAAATGTGGATCAGATCATGCTGTTTAAATCCTTTCAGGGGCCTCCCTGCTCTTAGACTCTTTTCTTTGGCTTTCAAAGTCCTCCATGATCTGACCTGCCCACCTGTCCAGCCCCATCTCATCGCACCCCTCTCCCTCACTGGTCCCTGTAGTATTCTCAAACTGGACAAGTTTGTTCAAGTGTCACAGTCTTACCATGGGCTGTTCCCTGTGCCTGGAACTCTTCCCCAGCTCTTTGCAGTGCTGGGAACTCACAGTCCTTCAGGTGTTAGATGAAATGTCACCTCCTCAGAGGTGATTCTCTAAAGCCTCTCCCTAAAGTAGCTACCCTCTCAGTCACATTCCATCCATTACCTTGTTGACTTCCTTTAGGCACATATTACACTCTGAAATCATCTTTTTTATTGATGTGCTTATTTATATATGGCCTCTCTCTCCCATTAAGGTGTAAGCTCATGAAGACAGGGAACTTGTCAGGTTGTTCACTACTAGATCAGGATCTAACACATAATAAGTGCTAAGAGAAGGTCAGTGGACTAACTGAACACTTATTTAATGAGACTAAATAGCCCAGAGCTCACCAAGTATATCAGAATCACACTGGTTTACTTTTTCACTTGCTTATTTGGGAGTTTCCAGTTGGGTATTCTGAGAAATGAGTCATCCTGGATGGGAACAAGAATACAGGGACTAGGAAACTGTCCCCAGACTCATGAACCCCACCAGTGCACCCTGGCCAGCACTGGCGAGTGTCTGAGGTTGCCCATTTTCTCTGCTGGGAAGGGAGAGGGCCAGCAGCAGCAATGGATGCTAGGAGTACTGTCTCAAAGGAGCACCTGAGTACCAGCACCCCATGCAGGCAGCAAGAGGAACAGACAGCTCTTTGGATGTGGGGAGAGCATTCTCCTTATAGTGGAAAGGGGAGCAAGGTCCAGCCTCAGTGTGTAACTAGACCTACCATTGGAGCTGTGGCTTAGGAAAATGTCTCTGCATGAGTGTGAGCTGACAACCCTGTTGGCTTAACGTTCTGGGAGACCAGGCCCAAGGGTGCTGGGGAGGGGTGGGGTGACTGCAGCACTAAGGGAGAGAGGCTCATCCTTTTGAGTAAAAAAAAAAAGGCGGGGGGGGTTGTTGAGTAGGACCCTCCCTGGCAAAGCAGGAGGCAGGGATGACACAGCAACAGCCAGAGAGCAGGTTTCTTCCCCTAGAGGAAATAATAAACCAGACTGATGCACCCGACTAAGTAAGCAGCCTTGGTTCCCGGGGAACCCAAGGAAAGGAGTTGCAAGAGCAAAGAATGGCATTCTAGCCATAGGCAGGAAGCAGGGTCTCTGAATCTCTAACATGAATCTCAAATGGGACATGACCCAACTTCTTTCCCAGTGGGTAAAATCAGATACATAAGCTTAGTGTGGATGAAACTAGAAGCTTTTGTAAGCTTGATTTTGAGTTCCACAGGGTTAATATTTCAATGAATGTCAGTAAACCAGAAACAAGAAATAATGCTAAGAAACCTGAGGTGCATGCATTGGGATACTCTGTGCTCTTTCCTGACTTTCCCAGTTTCCTCCTTTAAGTCAGGTACCTTGCTCTTGGTAACTAGAAACCAACCATGGTAAGTCCTCATTTCTCCCAAAAAGAATAAAAAAATCAACGCTTTTGTAGCACATTTCCCCTACCCCCCCCCCCCCCCCCCCCCCATTTAGATCCATGGTTCTCAGCAGACGGTGATTTTGCCTCTCTGGACATTTAGTTGAGTTTGGAGACTTTTTTGGTTGTCACAACTGTAGGGGGCAGGATGCTGCTGGCATCTAGTGGGTGGGGGACAGGGATGCTGGTAAACATCCTACAATGCGCAGGATGGTAACCCTCCACAGCAGAACCAGTGCTGCACAAAGTCAGCAGCACTGACTGCCCAAGTCCTGACTTACACCAAGAAGACTCAAATCTTTTCTCTGCTGTGGCTCTGTCATCATAAGCATGAGAAGAAGAAGGGAAATTGACTTGTAACACTGAACTGAAGCTGACAATTCATCTGGCAAACAATTCAAACCCAGACCAATTTATCTGAGCACCCTTTTCCTATGTTTAGTGCTGATGCCACAGAAGACTGACACTTTTCTCCAGGCATTTCCCTCTTCACTGGGTAACTTTTTTAGATTGCAGGCAACTTCTTCAGACTGTTAAAAGCATTTACCTTCAATATATTAAAAAAATCTCACGTACGTATTCCTTTAGAAGTTCAATATCACAAAAGTCACAAGGCCATTTACAAGGATTACTTTCAAAGGCTTTTTATGGTTACTATTAAATAAATTATATGTTCAGTGTACTGGAGCTTGAGAGAAGGGATAATAGTAGAACCCCTGCCCTGAAGGTCTTGCAGTATCCTGATGGCCCAATAAAAAGAGGCACAAAAGAGCACTTCAGTTCAATGAAAACTGTCAGGTCTCACTGGGGAAAAAAGTCACAAGGGAGACTATTTCAAAGAGATGACCCAGCAGAATAAAGGCTATTTTCCCTGCTGAAGAACCAAGTGACTGAGGAGGAACGAGGCCTCACCGTCGCTGATTTTGCACCTGAGGTTAATGTGGAGGGAATGACTGGTGGACAGGAGGGGAGGCCCCCTAGGACCACCGCCCAAGCTGTTGGCTCCAACCTTGTAGTGAGAGCAGTTCAGCTCTGAGTCTTCAATTCACTTCTCATCACCTCAAATCTAGATGCCAAATAAAATGCTTGGAAACACAAATTTATTTAGCTTCCCTGTCTACTTCCTGGGCTTCCCTGGTGGCTCAGATGGTAAAGAATTCTCCTGCAATGTGGAGACTTGGGTTTGATCCCTGGGTTGGGACGATCCCTTGGAGAAGGAAATGGCAACCCACTCCAGGATTCTTGCCTGGAGAATACCCATGGACAGAGGAGCCTGGCGGGCTACAGTCCTTGGGGGTCACAGAGTCAGACGTGACTGAGTGACTAAACATGACACATGTCTACTTCCTAATTGAGACCTTAACTATATCCTGCAAACATTGCTCTGAATGAATACAGGCCAGGGGGCAGGTGATGTCAGCTGCCACTGTGTGTGCACAAGAGAGATCGCCCCAAGGTGGCACCTTACCAGAGCTGGGGCCACTCTTGGTTAGCGTGTTCATTTGCTAGGGCTGCTGGAACAAAGCACCACAAAGCACCTTAAACAACAGCAATTTATTGTCTTATAGCCCTGGAGGCTAGCAGGCTGAGATTAAAAACTGGTTCCTTCTGACAGCTCTGAGGAAGAATCTGTTCCAGGCTTCCCCTCTAGTTTCTAGTTATATTCTCTGGCTTGTACAAATGTCACCCTGATCTCTGCCTCTGTCTTCACAGAGTGTTGTGTGTGTCCAAATTTCCCCTTTGTATAAAGACAACAATCATAATGAATTAGGGGCCACCCTACCCCAATATGGCCTTATTTGTACTAATTTCATCTGCAACAACACTGTTTCCAAGTACAGTCACACTCTGAGGTCCTGGGGCTTAGGACTTTGACACTGAATTTTTGGCCGCTGTCATTTAACCCATAAGAGGAAGCTGCAAAGCAGGAAAAGTTTCTGAGCTCCCAGCAATCTAGCTAACTTCAAGGTCTGCTGATGAAGCCAAAATGCCTCCACAGCAAAGGACATGTTAATGTATCATCACAGCCCTTGATTCTGCACTCCATAGTGGCCCCAACTACTAAACTCATTAATGACTTGAGTCACTCTGGAAATGTCTCTCTCCATTGTCTGTAGTCACCCTGTCAATTCAGTGTATGTCAAGGTGTATCAGAAAGGGTGAACTGACACTGAACCACCTCTACTCTGCCTTTTAAAAATTAAATAATTGATAAACAATCTCTTTCTAGAATTGTATGTGATCCAACAAATAGTTGAGTGCCTGCTCTCTTTGGAGAGGTGAGGGCCATAGTGCCAAGAGCATGGAGGAACAGAAGACTGACAGGTGTGTATCCTCATCGAGCATTCTGCAGGGTAGACTGGAAGACAGAACAACAGGTCGTCAGGACTTTTGTATCCGAGTGATCTAAGGACATAACTTAGGGCTTCAATATCCAGACACATTGTGAAACCCACAGTGGTAAGGAGGGGTTGCAGCAGAGTGTATGTGACATAACTCTAGGGGTTGCAATTCACAAAGGTCACCTATAAAACTTGTTCCAAACACAACCATACACTGTTGCTCCATGCTTACCATCCTCTCTTCACCTTCTCAGTCCTTGTACCTCCTCATCAAGCTGTTACTATAGACTGAGTATTCGTGTGTTAGCCACTCAGTCGTGTCCTACTCTTCAAGACCCCATGGACCACAGCCTGTCAGGCTCCTCTGTCCATGGCATTCTTTAGGCAAGAACACTGGAGTGGACTGCCATTCCCTTCTCCAGCCTGAGTATTTGTGCCTCCCTAACAGGGCTTCCCTGATGATGGTTCAGTCAGTAAAGAATCCACCTGTCAATGCAGGAGACCAGGACTCAGACCCTGGGTGAGGAAGATCCTCTGGCGAAGGAAATGGCAATCCACTCCAGTATACTTGCCTGGGAAATCCTGTGGACAGAGGAGCCTACTAGGCTCCGTACAATCCACGGGGTTGCAAGAGTCAGACACGACCTAGTGTAAACTTCAAAGAGGCCACTGGGAAGTGATTAGGTCATGAGGATGGAGCCCTTGTGAATGAAATTAGTGCCCTTATAAAAGAGATCCCAGAGTGCTCCCTTGCCCCTGTCACCACGTGAGGACACAACAAGAACACAGCCCTTTATGTACCTTGATTCCCTCTCTGCCAAGCTGTCAGGAAGCATTTAACAGGAGGCTTCCTGTGTGCTGTTCTGGATCTGACAGGAATCCTCTGTTCCTTATTAATTCCTGAATATTCAGGAATTGAGAGGAGAGGCAAGCCTCTCCCGGGACTGAGGAATCCAGGCATTTCCTTCATTAGTTTTTCTATACAGTGATAAGTACCTTCTTCCTTTTTATGAACCATATGATAAAACTACTGTTTACAAATCTCTCTCTTTAATATGGATTGCCTATGTTTTGTAAGTCTGGAATTTTCATTTTTATCTGAGAATAACTACCTTGTAAGACAGTATATATGTGCCCACACCATGTTGATTAAAACACCTTTGCTCCATCAGAGCTTTGGTCCCCGTGTATTTCTTTCTTTCTCTCTCTATCTCTGTATTTCTGGCTGATTTCCTGGAACGCAAAGCTGGCTGCATAACCCAGGAAATATTAGCCTCTCTCCTTCTTTCACTTTCTCATCATTGACTCTGGGCCACCAGGTTCCGGTCCATTAAAGGACCTCAACAAGTCTTTTCCATATTAGTTTTCAAGTGTGTCTTTTTCTAGCTTTCAAACTTTCCAAGGATGGAGTAGGAAGGGGCACAAGATTTCCACCACAGCTTCATCTTGTTAGGATGTTGTCTCTTCAGTGAAGGACAGCACTGATCCTTCTGATACATCAATTTTAGATGTAAGTAGAATGGAAGACTGTCCCATTCTGTGGGTCTGTTTCTTCTGTTCATGAACTTTCTATATTAACAATTAACTTTCTATATTAACAGTACACATTGCAATTAGTGGTTTTGGGTTTTTTGAGTGTGATATAATTTACCCTACCACCTCAGGCTAAAGATTGCTAGAAAGATTGTCACAATACCATATATGTATCATTTCCCCCTACCTCTACCTCTCCCCCGCAATACAGGATTTATGCTGGTCCTTGCTTTCCTCCACTGTGTCATGGAGAGCCTTATCCAGGAGATTCTGTGCAGCTATAGAAAGTTCATGCTACCCTCTGGGACAGAATAGTTCTTCATATAGGCAGCAGTCCTGACTCAGAATTCAGGCTCTAACAATGGAGACATAGACATAGAGAACAGACTTATGGAGACAGGCAGGGCAGAGGAGGGGGAGGGTGGCACAAATGGAGAGTAACATGGAAGCATATATACTACCACATGTAACACAGATAACCAACCAATGGGAATTAGCTGTATGACTCAGGGAACTCAAACCAGGGCTCTGTAAAAATCTGGTGGGGGAACAGACAGACGGGAGGCGGGAGGGAGGTTCAAGAAGGTGGGGACATAGTAAACCTACGCCTGACTCACGTAGATGTATGACAGAGGCCAACACAATATTATGAACCAATTACCCTTCAATTAAAAATAAATTTATTAAAAAAAATCAGGCCCTGACTCAGAAATCAGGCCCTGACTCAGATTTAGTTAGCATATTCATACTGGTAGGTAATTCATTATTCTAGGAAACTGGAGGCTTTAAAACATGCTAAAATAATTAGGTAAAGAACTATAGGCTTAGGTGCCAAGAAAGTTTCAGTTCTATGTTTGCCTCTAATTGACTACATATAGCCCAGTGTAGATGGAGAAACAGTGGAAACAGTGGCAGACTTTATTTTGGGGGGCTCCAAAATCACTGCAGATGGTGACTGCAGCCATAAGATTAAAAGACGCTTACTCCTTGGAAGGAAAGTTATGACCAACCTAGATAGCATATTGAAAAGCAGAGACATTACTTTGCCAACAAAGGTTCGTCTAGTCAAGGCTATGGTTTTTCCTGTGGTCATGTATGGATGTGAGAGTTGGACTGTGAAGAAGGCTGAGTGCCAAAGAATTGATGCTTTTGAACTGTGGTGTTGGAGAAGACTCTTGAGAGTCCCTTGGACTGCAAGGAGATCCAACCAGTCCATTCTGAAGGAGATCAGCCCTGGGTGTTCTTTGGAAGGAATGATGCTAAAGCTGAAACTCCAATACTTTGGCCACCTCATGTGAAGAGTTGACTCATTGGAAAAGACTCTGATGCTGGGAGGGATTGGGGGCAGGAGGAGAAGGGGATGACAGAGGATGAGATGGCTGGATGGCATCACTGACTCGATGGACGTGAGTCTGAGTGAACTCTGGGAGTTGGTGATGGACAGGGAGGCCTGGCATGCTGCGATTCACGGGGTCGCAAAGAGTTGGACACAACTGAGCGACTGAACTGAACTGAGCACAGTGGGAGAGCTTGGGTAAGTTACTGTAACACTTTGAAGAAGTTACCTAACCTCTCTTAGTCTCAATTGTTGAACCAATTCATGGAGTTTTTAGGGAATCAAATGGAAATATACATGAAGCTTGTTAATAGCGTGCAGGACACATGGTAGATGTTTAATGTGAAAGAGCTTCTATGATTATGAAAACACAGGCAAGTTGCCTTTTTTCCTTGGTGACTCCATTCTTCCCTATTCAAAACAGAGATCATAGCTGTCATTCAGCATCATTTTATAAGAGCATTTTATATCTTAGTATCCATTAAATGCACTAACCATCTCAGATAAAAGCCTCTCTACGAAGGGAGAAGCAGTTAGCTATGATTTAATAGAAAATATTTGTTCTCCTAATACTTTATAAATAAAACTGATGCCAAACATGTAAGCTTTCTAGACGTTCCAATTCATTATTTTAAGTGCCTCTTTATCAAGTGGGAACATCTGTGTTGAAACAACTTTGATTCAGTGCTTGTCACAGCAACAGTGGTATTTGTCAGGCCTACAATAAATTTCTTTGTATGTTTGCATGTATTTGAGATGCTCAACAATTAATTAGAGAGGAAAGAAGCTCCTTTAGTAAAAAGAAAATAGCAGGTATTAATAAAATGGAAACTTCATCTGTCAGGGTTCCCAGGGGCTTTCTGATAGCTTTGCTTTTTTTCTTTTTTACATTTAAGAGCACATCATTGGTTGCTAATTTAAACACCAATTCCTAAACTGGTGCTGCTGCTGCTAAGTCACTTTAGTCACGTCCGACTCTGTGCGACCCCACAGACGGCAGCCCACCAGGCTCCCCCGTCCCTGGGATTCTCCAGGCAAGAACACTGGAGTGGGTTGCCATTTCCTTCTCCAATGCAGGAAAGTGAAAAGTGAAAGTGAAGTCGCTCAGTCGTGTCCGACTCTCAGCGACCCCATGGATTGTAGCCCACCAGGCTCCTCCATCCATGGGAGTTTCCAGGCAAGAGTACTGGAGTGGGATGCCGTCGCCTTCTCCGATTCCTAAACTGAGATCAGTATAAATCCAGATATGACTCTTGTTTCCAAGGTTCTTTGAAAGGATGCTAAAGGTCATGAAACCTAAAGCAGTGGCCAATAAGCTGCAGATCTGAATGTTGCAGCCCCAAATGCAAAACAGACAAGGGAGCAACCCCTAGAAATGTGCCCAGTGTGTAACACTCAATATATATTTCTAATAAATAAATGCTCTAGCTTCTGTTCCTTGTTCCCTACTTGAATATTTTAGGTCTGTAAATCTAGAAGCAGAGTCTTCAGGCAGAAAGGAGTCAGGAAGACCCAGAGAGAAGGAGGAGGAGATGAGGAGAGGGCCTGGCATTCCTCCTTAGGAAAGAGAAGAGATGAGACTGCTGAACTTCTAGGGATCATCACACAGGAAGCCAAGTGACAACAAGGCAGAATCTCCAATCATACGAACTCAGGGGGATTTCTTTGGCTTTCTACCTTCTCTAGGTGTGGGACTGTTTTCCTGGAGTGGTTAGCAAGGAAATCGTAAAATAAGCAGAAATCATGTACCTGGCCTCCAAGACAACAAAGAGGTGGGAAGCCTTGGTCACAAGTGGAAAGGAATCCTAAGAGACAAAGGGATTGGAGAATTGAAGGAAAGGAAGTGGAAGGGGCAGGTGGGAAGAGAGTAATTGAATGGGAGTTTGGGATTAGTAGATGCAAACTGTTATACATAGAATGGATAAACAAGGTCCTACTGGATAGCAGAGCGAACTGTATTCAATATCCTGTGATAAACCATAATGGAAAAGAATATGAAAAATGTGTATACATACACAAATGTATGTGTACATATGTATAACTGAATTACATTTCTGTATAGTAGAAATTAAGACAACATTGTACATCAACTACATTTCAATAAGATAAATTTTTAAATAAGTAAATAAAATGCAATGATGAAGACTTTTGAAAATTTTTAGAAATTAAAATTTAAAAAAAAAGGAAGCAGGCCAAGTCCCTGAAGCTGCAGCAAGGAAAAAAAGAAAAGAAGACTTGTAGATAGCCTAAGCCAAGAAGCATCCTTGGGGTCACAGCAGTTCTAGTACATAACTTCCTACCCTGAGCTGCATCTCTGCCACTCAGAGACCTCAAAGAGAGCAGCCTGTGTTAAATAACAAGAGGAGCTAATTTTTATACAGTGTTTCCTGTGACCTAGATACTGCCTATGGTCCAGGTGGTGTTACTGTTCCCATTTTACAGGTGAGGAGCCTGAGGCACAGAGGAGTTAAGTGTCTTTTTCAAGGTCTCACTTGTGGTAAATGGCAGAATCAGGATTTGATCCTAAATGATCTAGTCCTGGAGACTAGGCATCTAACCACTGCCTGCGTTCTTCCTCTGTGAATTGAAGGGCACATAACTGAGGGTATGCACCTCGGCTTTAACATCATCGTTTACTTAAATGTGAGAAAAATAAACAATTAAGTGACAGATCGATGTCTTCACTTAATAAACTCTTCCCTCAAAATAAGAGTAAAGTGCTTTTGGAAAATAATCACGAAAAAAATTACTTTCATGATGGAGCAGATCTACTATAAAAATTAAAGTGACTCCAAGAAGCTAGTCGAAGAAGCAGGAAGTAGTGAGCTAGTCAGCTGTAAGCAAAGTTGTAGATTCCACGTCACCAAAAGTCAGGCCCACTGGAAATGTGTGGAGCTCTGTGTCTCCGCTTGGCAAGGCTAACTAACAGAAAAGGGCTCAGAAGACGCTTGTTGGTTTGTGAGAGATTATCAAATATGCTTAAGCACCCTTGAAAACTGGAGCTCAACTGCAGGGAATAGGTCTGGCCCAAACGGGTAAATACAATACAATTAGCAAAGTCTCTTTGGCTGGTGAGCTCTTGTAGGCTGCTACCTTCAGGCGTATGTATGTGCACATATGACTGGCTCATGCTGTTGCAGTAGTGTGTAAACAAAACATCCCAAAGCAGTGCCTAGAATAGATTCGAAGGCATCGAAATCAGCAAAAGGATTTTGGTTCTCAACCAGTTCCTGCTGGGTCTACATTCACAGTTGTCAGCTGTTCTTAGAGCTAAACCAATCATAATCTGTGAAGTCGTAACCAGCCTCCAAGATGATCCCCAATGGTCCCTGTCTCCCTGTGTTCCCGCCCCTGTGCAGTCCCCTCCCACTATGCACTAGAGTTGGCCTGTATGACCAATAGAATACAGTAGAATTGAGGGTATGTCACTTTGGAGATTAGGGTGCCAATGACGCTGTCCCAGTTACTCATTTTTCTTCATCAGATCATCTACTCAGGGGGAAGACAGCTGCCCTATGTGAGCAGCCCTGAGAAGAGGCTCATGGAGCAACAAACTGAAGCCTCCTGTCAGCATGAGTAAGTTTGAAAGCAGATCCTCAAGCCCAATCAAGACATCAAACATTTGACTACAATCTCATGAGAGACCCAGAGCCAGAACCAGCCAATTAATCTATTCTCAGATTCCTGACTCTCAGAAACTGTGAAATAATATGTTGTTGTAAGCTGTACATTATGGGATAATTTATGAAAGCAGCAATAGAGAATTAATGCATCTACTTGGCCAACATGTGCCAGTTTGAACTACCAATTTTCTTCTGCATGGAAGATGGTCTCAGGCAACAGTTTTACTGAAAATTAAATTGGGAAGACCAATCCTGTCACATGTAAGTAGTCAAAGAATACTGGAGTAGCACTTTCAGGACTCTCATTTCTGCATATTCACATCCACAGAAGCGGCAAGACTTGTCCATGGACACCCAGTCACTGTTAAAATGTCACTGTCCTCTCAGGCACCTCAAATCCCTCAAGAGCCTCTGGGGCTCACAGCCAGTCACTGAGATCATGAGTAGGGGGAAAGAGAGAGCAGGAGCTTGGAAGAGTCTTTTTACCCTTGATGGTCTTATTTCTGTCTGTTTTCCCAAGGCAATTAGTCTCCAGGAATCCAGGGTAAAAAGGCTTGAGGAACCAGGGACCAAACCAGGTTAGGTTTTGCTTTTTCTCTTTACTGCTTGGCTGGGTAAATGCTTCCAGAGCTCAGATTTACCAAGCAGACAGCAGGCCCACAGTGGGACAGTATATTCTTATTTTCAGAAGTTTATTCCCGTATATCCTTCATGCCTACTAGGTCATGCTCTCAAGCTTTAGAATTTTAAGGATCTATTTCATTACACTATTTTATCAGCCCAACACAGGGATGTCACACATAGGACCCAACATTATTGGCTTTTGGGTTCCACTTCCACCTTTCATGGACCTTTTAACATGACACTGGCAGTGCAAAGATTTCAAATCAGTAAATAATTCTAGCAATAATAAATCAGTAAGCATCATCCCAAAACCACTGCTAAGAGGCCAGCTTCCTGAAGGACTTGAGACAGGATGTGGAGCTACTGTGTGGGAAGGAATATGAAAGCTACAGATCCAGGGTGAATGTGCCCTATAGGACAGAATAGGGTCCTAACCTCTAGAGCAGTGTGTCTCAGACTTCAGTGAGCATCAGAAGGTTCCTCAGTCATATCCAACTCATTGCGACCCCATGGACTGCAGCACACCAGGCCTCCCTGTCCATCACCAACTCCCAGAGCTTACTCAAACTCATGTCCATTGAGTCAGTGATGCCATCCAACCATCTCATCCTCTGTCGTCCCCTTCTCCTCTCGCCTTCAATCTTTCCCAGCATCAGGGTCTCCAGCAGAAGGTCCCTGAAGGTTTGTTGGAACAGTTTACTTGCCCCATTCTCGAGGTTCCTGATTCAGTATACCTACAGTGGAGTTGGATAATCTGCATTTCTAAAAGGTTCCCGCTAATACTGGCCTCACTCTGAAAACTCCTCCTCTAAGGTTTAGATTTAGGGTTATAATCTCAATGGAATTCAACAGCCAAGCAGAAACATAAAGAACTGGCATAACATTAGGGAGTAATGAAGCCTGTTTGAAGAGAATGCACTGGTTATAGTAAACGTTGTCTTCCAACAACACAAGAGAAGACTCTACACATGGACATCACCAGATGGTCAATTCCAAAATCAGATTGATTTTATTCTTTGCAGCCAAAGATGGAGAAGCTCTATACAGTTAATAAAAACAAGACCAGGAACTGACTGTGGCTCAGATCATGAACTCCTTATTGCCAAATTCAGACTTAAATTGAAGAAAGAGAAAACCACTAGGCCATTCAGATATGACCTAAATCAAATCCCTTATGATTATACAGTGGAAGTGACAAATAGATTTAGGGGATAAGATAGACAGAGTGCCTGAAGAACTACTGACGGAGGTTCGTGACATTGTACAGGAGGCAGTGATCAAGAGCATCCCCAAGAAAAAGAAATGCAAAAAGGCAAAATGGCTGCCTGAGGAGGTCCTACAAATAGCTAAGAAAAGAAGAGAAGTGAAAAGCAAAGGAGAAAAGGAAAGATACATCTATCTGAATGCAGAGTTCCAAAGAATAGCAAGGAGAGATAAGAAAGCCTTCCTCAGCGATCAATGCAAAGAAATAAAAGAAAGCAATAGAATGGGAAAGACTAGAGATCTATTCAAAAAAATAAGATACCAGGGGAACATTTCATGCAAAGATGAGCACAATAAAGGACAGAAATGGTATGGACCTAACAGAAGCAGAAGATATTAAGAAGAGGTGGAAAGAATACACAGAAGAACTATACAAAAAAGATCTTCATGACCCAGATAACCATGATGGTGTGATCACTCACCTAGAGCCAGACATCCTGGAATGTGAAGTCAAATGGGCCTTAGGAAACATCACTTCTATGAACAAAGCTACTGGAGGTGATGGAATTCCAGTTGAGCTATTTCAAATCCTAAAAGATGATGCTGTTAAAGTGCCACACTCAATGTGCCAGCAAATTTGGAAAACTCAGCAGTGGCCACAGGACTGAAAAAGGTCAGTTTTGATTCCAAGCCCAAAGAAGAGCAATGCCAAAGAATGTTCAAACTACTGCACAATTGCACTCATTTCACACACTAGCAAATTAATGCTCAAAATTCTCCAAGACAGGCTTCAACAATATGTGAACCATCAACTTCCAGATGTTAAAGCTGGTTTTAGAAAAGGCAGAAGAACCAGAGATCAAATTGCCAATATCTTTTGGATTATAGAAAAGGCAAGAGAATCCCAGAAAAAAAATCTACTGCTATACTGATTACGCCAAAATTTTGCCTGTGCAGATCACAAGAAACTGTGGACAATTCTTCAAGAGATGGAAATACTTGACCACCTTACCTGCCTCCTGAGAAATCTGTGTACAGGTCAGGAAGCAACAGTTAGAACCAGACATGGACCAACAGACTGGTTCCAAATTGGGAAAGGATTATGTCAATGATATATATTGTCACCCTGCTTATTTAACTTATATGCAGAATACATCATATGAAATGCAGGGCTGGATGAAGCACAAGCTGGAATCAAGAATGCAAGGATAAATGTCAATAACCTCAGATACACAGATGATACCACCCTTATGGCAGAAAGTGAAGAAACTGAAGAGCCTCTTGATGAAAATTAAAGAGGAGAGTGAGAAAGCTGGCTTAAAACTTAACATTCAAAAAACTAAGATCGCGGCATCTGGTCCCATCACTTCATGGCAAATACATGTGGAAACAATGGAAGCAGTGACAGACACTATTTTCTGGGCTCCAAAATCACTGCAGGTGGTGACTGCAGCCATGAAATTAAAAGACGCTTGTTCCTGGGAAGAAAAGCTATGACCAACCTAGACAGCATATTAAAAAGTAGAGATGTTACTTTGCCAACAAAGGTCCATCTAGTCAAAGCTATGGTTTTTCCAGTAATCATGTATGGATGTGAGAGTTGGACCATAAAGAAGGCTGAATGCTGAAGAACTGATGCTTTTGAACTGTGGTGTTGGAGAAGACTCTTGAGAGTCCCTTGGACTGCAAGGAGATCCAACCAGTTAATCACAAAGGAAATCAGTCCTGAATATTAATTGAAAGGACTGATGCTGAAGCTTAAACTCTAATACTTTGGCCATTTGATGTGGAGAACTGACTCATTGGAAAAAACTCTGATGCAGGGAAAGATTGAAGGGAGGGGGACAAGGAGACAACAGAGGATGAGATGGTTGGATGGCATCACCGACTTAACGGACATGAGTTTGAGTAAGCTCCAGCAGTTGGTGATGGACAGGGAGGCCTGATGTGCTACAGTCCATGGGGTTGCAGAGAGTCAGAAACAACTAAGCAACTGAACTCAATGAAGCCTGTGGTGAACTGAAAAAAATGTATCCATGATTTAAAAGCCATTCAAATCAAAAGCATTATTTTAAACATGGTGCAGGAAGGTAGATGTCTGGGACCCTGGCTCATGTGTTGGCTCTCACTGTTCACTCTAACAGCTCCACATGTACCCTCTGAAAACAGCATAGAAATTCATAACATAATCAGAGTTCTGTAACTTAAATTGGGCCTTTTTCCTCCTGAGTCCTTTTTCAGAGGAGTTATATAGATCATTAATAATTGGGGCACCATACTAATGCCCATTAGAAATGAGCTGACACAGATACCAGAGAAATGTAATTAAAGGACCTAAGAGTTGGCAAGTGTGCTGGATATTCCACATTTCCCCCTTCATACTCACTCTCCCACCCTACTGTGTTCCCAGAGACGGAGCTCTGGGGACCTAGTGAACTGGGCTCCCTAACCTTCCAGTTTCTGATTGGGATTGGCCAACATGAGGCTTTGGTAGGAGACAGGAAGGAGAAGGAGAGAGAGATCACTCCCCTGGGCCATGATTGTCAGTACTCATGCTCTTCTAAGACCACAACTCCAATTTGGTGGACCCCTCCTAGAGTCACAGCTTCTTCCTGGGAAGCCATCTGCTCCCCTGGTCACTTCATGTCCACAGGCAGAAGCAGCTCCCTGCTTCACTGTTCCCTGTTGTTTTCCCATAGCCCTGACCCAATTTCTAGTCCCCTTCAGTCACTTGTTCTGAGTGTGTTTTGTGTCATGATGGTGACTGCAGCCATGAAAGTAAAAGATGCTTGCTCCTTGGAAGAAGAAAAGCTATAATAAAGCTAGACAGCATATTAAAAAGCAGATGTATCACTTTGTTGACAAAGGCCCATATAGTCAAAGCTTTGGTTTTTCCAGTAGTCATGTACGGATGTGAGAGTTGGACTATAAAGAAAGCTGAGCACTGAAGAATTGATGCTTTCAAACTGTGGTGTTGGAGAAGACTCTGAGAGTTCCTTGAACAGCAAGGAGATCAAACCAGTCAATTCTAAAGGAAATCTACCCTGAATATTCATTGGAAGGACTGATGCTGAAGCTCCAATACTTTGGCAATGTGATGTGAAGAGCCAACTCATTGGAAAAGACCTTGATGCTGGGAAAGATTGAAGACAAGAGGAGAAGGGGATGACAGAGGATGAGATGGACGGCATCACCAACTCAATGGACATGAGTTTGAGCAAACTCCAAGAGATGGTGAACGACAGAGAAGCCTCGCATGCTGCAGTCCATGGGGTTGCAAAGAGGTGGACACGACTTAGTGACTGAACAACAATACCTGGAATATCCTGATTCAGTTTTACTGTACGAGATGCAGAACGTTCCTCATTAGCATCACTGTTACATAAGACAATTTAGCAGCAACAAAGCAAACAGCAGAACAGTGGTCCTTTGTCCTTCAGTAAAACTAAATACTGTTGTCCAATTATAGAATTTCACATTTTTCCTCCAAATGCCAATCATCCTTCCATTTCTGGAGCCCAGGTTGAGGTGGTTCAGGGGAAGACCGGAGAAGGCAATGGCAACCCACTCCAGTACTCTTGCCTGGAAAATCCCATGGGCAGAGGAGCCTGGTGGGCTGCAGTCTGTGGGGTCGCTGAGTCATACATGACTGAGCAGTTTCACTTTCATGCACTGGAGATGGAAATGGCAACCCACTCCAGTGTTCTTGCCTGGAGAATCCCAGGGATGGGGGAACCTGGTGGGCTGCCGTCTATGGGGTCGCGCAGAGTTGGACACAACTGAAGCAACTTAGCAGCTGCAGCAGCAGCCGCAGGGGAAGACCAGATAAGCACAACATTAGCCTCACCTGCAGGGATCTCCCTGCTGCCAAGCCTTCTGTTTGCTACTGTTCACTCAGCAGCCTCTAAAAGCACTACTAGGAGTCCCAAATGAGACCTGTCATTACAGTCCAGGGATCCCAAAGCTAGGACACAGTTGTGCACACCTGACATCTCCATGAGATTGCTCAGATTTCCCCAGTGTGTCAGTGACACATTTGGGACAACTGTCAACCTTTTAGTTCCTCAGGTTTCAGGCAACAGAAAGCGCCACAGGTAACTAAAAACAGAACTTGCCGATCTCCACAAATTTTGGTCTGCTGGTGAAATCAGGCTGCCGGGGTCTCGTTAAGAGTGACAGGTCAGTATCACTTCTTATTTCATGACAAGAAAATACAAACCATCCTGGGCTATGAGGCAAAGGCATACATGAGAAATCATAAATTGGCAGCTCGCAGGCATGTCTCGGTTGGCCCATGTAGTGTTTGGGTTTTTTTTTTTTTTTAAGTTGGTTGCCAACATACAATGTTTGAGAGAATTCATATAAAAATCTAGAGTTTCAGCTTTTACTGGAAAAAAAAATCTCTCAAAGCATACGATGCTGTACATGGAATAAAATAAACCATAAACCTTGATGGAAGTCTTAACAGCTGTAAACTAATAAGAGAATGACAATGGTTTAGTTTTGCTCATCACCTAGAGAGACACTAATAATTAGGTATCTGTTGATTGCAAGACAGCTACTGCAGACAGAAGTGCAGAGAATACATATTTACATCAGCCTGATGTTCAGTAAGCACACTGCTTGTGATTTCAAAATTGCTAAGGAATGACTGGGTCCCAGGGAGTTATCTCTTTTGTGACTGGAATGGTTGGAGACATCCATTTAATAGGTAGCAAGGGGGTAGGAAGCTGGACAGCCATGGATTACACTGATGTCAGGATGAAAACAATGCTTCCCTTCTTGTGTGGCAATGAATATATCAGCTACCAGGGAGGTCCTTCTGTGAAAATCAGGCTTTCTGATCTCCAGGCCTGTCCCATTAACCAGAAGGCCACAGTGGCACAAGAGGCTCCAGGTGTGAAAACAGCCTAACTAAGCAGTGAGAGTTGGCTTCCCTGGAGGCTCAGATGGTAAAAGAATCCACCTGTAATGCAGGAGACTCAGTCTGATCCCTAGATCAGGAAGATCTCCTGGAGAACGGAGTGACTACCCACTCCAGTATTCTTGCCTGGATAATTACATGAACAGAGAAGCCTGGCAGGCTACAGTCCATGGAGTCGCAAAGAACTGGACATGACTGAGCGACTAATATTTTCATTTTTTCACAAGCAATGAGAGTAAAACATAATCTTGAAAAAAAAGTGATGTTGGTGGCCCAAGAAGGTGAGGGAGGCCGTGTGCGCGCCGCCCCCGCCCCCCACCCCCGCCCCTCCTCACTGCCCTGCTCCATTCCTCCAAGGGCTAATTTAAGGCATGGTTTTGCTTCAGGAGCCAAACCACACTGGGACATTATTTCACTTTCTCCTTTCCTCCCCTTTGTCGTCCACTAGTCACACTTTAAAACACACATACATATACTGCATCTTAGAGACAGAGGACAAGAAGAGATTTATAGCAAAAAAACAATTGAAGGAGTAGAAACTATTCCATTTCTCAACTCAAGCCTTTCAGACAGCCCACCCAGACTCTTCCCATCATCCTACAGTCTGTTTAACACGGACCACAACTATAAATTTTCAATGATAATAACAATAGCCAAAATTGATGGCACCAGGCATAGAATTAGGGGCCAGCCATGTGCACATCGCTTTATTTAGACCTCCTCATTTAATCCTCTTGATAATCCTATGAGGGCAGCACCATTATTATTTCAATTTTAAGGCTGAGGAGACTTTAGCTCAGGGATATTAAAATAGCTTGTTCAAGGTCATCAGACAGTAAGTAGTACAGCCAGGATTCAAAGGTGATTTCTCTGCTCCCAGAATCTGACACTGAAGATACTAAGGTAATTTTCTCAGAGGTTGTCATGGCAAAGACTTTGGTGCATGTACAGGTCAAAAGTGAAACACAAACAGGATGACAATTTCCTCACATCACAGCCTCGACACAAGTGAGTGTGATGAGACCCAGAACTTGAAGCAGACTATTCCCAGAGTTCTAAGTTATCCAGTTCTACCCAGGCTTGTTTTCCTCATTGAGCACAATATCATGCAGGCTTCATCTAAGTGAAGTTATTAATTAATGGCCTTCAGTCTTCCAGGACCTAAAGGCAGCCTTCAGCCTCCAGGCAGCAATAAGGTAGGACCCTCAGTCCAACAGCCACAAAGGAATTCTGCCAAGAACCTGAGTAAGCTGGGAATGAATTCTTCCCTAGTCGAGCTAAAAACACCACTCGGTTGATACCTCGATGACACAGTTTTGAGAGACTCTAAACAGAAGACCAAGTTAAGCTGTGCCCAAACTCCTGACCACACAACTGTAAAATAATAAATGTATTTTAAGTCATTAAGTTTGTGATAATTTGTTACACAGCAAAGGAAATCCCCCCCACAAAGAAATCTGATACATAAACAGTAAAACAGGGATTATGGCCCAAAAAACTAGGTCTGAATTTTTTTTTTTCCAACTGACTATTGTCACTCAGAGAAACAGAAGCAGGCAATAAAACTCCATGCAATTTCAGAATGTTTCATTACCAGGGACCTAGTATGTGCACCTCACTCAGCTTAGTGGAGGCTGGGCTTGCTAGCAGATACAAAGATGCCACAACACTGCCCTCAGGGAGACACAGACTCCAAGCAAAAACAGTGATATTGAAACTTCTAGGATGGTCACACGCAGGGAGGGCTCTAGGGTGAGGATGCAAGCTATGAATCTTCAGTGGGAGAAAGTGTGGGTAAGGGCATCAGATAGGGGCCACTTTTGACCTAGGTCTTCCAGGAAGAGAGAGAATACCTCTAGCAAACAAAGGGGTATAGAGCAGACTAAAGAAAACATGAAAATTGTCCGTAACATGACCACTCACAGAGGTACACTCCCTCCCCCACATTTGTGTGAATAAGTAAATTGTGGGGGAGGGAGAGAAGGAGAGGGTGAGCTATCTTCTACTAGATCATCTGTACATATGTCTGTTATATGGAGTGAGTCTTTACAGTCATAAAGAACAGACTCGTGGTTGCCAAAGAGGTGAGTGGGGAAGGGATGCATTTGGAGTTCTGGGTTAACAGATGCAAACTAGTAAATATAGAATGGATAAACAACCAGATCCTACCGTATAGCCCAGGGAACTATATTCAATATCCAGTAATAAACCATAATGGAAAAGAATATAAAAAAGAATGCATGTGTATGCTCAACTGAATCACTTTGCCATACAGCAGAAACACAACACTGTATATCAACTATACTTCAATAAAATAAAGGTTAAAGTGAGTGAGTCTCAGAACTATGTTGGTGTGTCACTCAGTCGTGTCCGACTCTTTGCAACCCATGGACTGCAGCATGCCAGGCTTCCCTGTCCTTGACCATTTCCCAGAGCTTGCTCAAACTCATGTCCATTGAGTCGGTGATGCCACCCAACCATCTCATTTCTATAATCCCCTTCTCCTCCTGCCTTCAATCTTTCCCAGAATCAGGGTCTTTTCTAATGAGTCAGTTCTTCACCTCAGGTGGCCAAAGGATTGAAGTTTCAGCATCAGCGCTTCCAATGAATATTCAGGACTGATTTACTTTAAAATTGACTGGTTTGATCTTCTTGCAGTACAAGGGACTCTCAAGAGTCTTCTCCAACACCAGAGTTCAAAAGCATCAATTCTTTGGTGCTCAGCTTTCTTTATGGTCCAACTTTCACATCTGTACATGACTACTGAAAAAACCATCAGTCAGTTCAGTTCAGTCGCTCAGCCGTGTCCAACTCTTTGCAACCCCATGAATCACAGCACGCCAGGCCTCCCTTTCCATCACAAACTCCCAGAGTTCACTCAGACTCATGTCCATCGAGTCAGTGATGCCATCCAGCCATCTCATCCTCTGTCGTCCCCTTCTCCTCCTGTCCCCAATCCCTCCCAGCATCAGAGTCTTTTCCAATGAGTCAACTCTTTGCATCAGGTGGCCAAAGTACTGGAGTTTCAGCTTCAGCATCATTCCCTCCAAAGAAATCCCAGAGCTGATCTCCTTCAGAATGGACTGGTTGGATCTCCTTGCACTCCAAGGGACTCTCAAGAGTCTTCTCCAATACCATGGTTCAAAAGCATCAATTCTTCTCCACTCAGCTTTCTTTATAGTCCAACTCTCACATCCATACATGACCACAGGAAAAACCATAGCCTTGACTAGACAGACCTTTGTTGGCAAAGTAATGGCTCTGCTTTTGAATATGCTATCTAGGTTGGTCATAACTTTCCTTCCAAGGAGTAAGTGTCTTTTAATTTCATGGCTGCAGTCACCATCTGCAGTGATTTTGGAGCCCCCAAAAATAAAGTCTGACACTGTTTCCACTCTTTCCCCATCTATTTCCCATGAAGTGATGGGACCAGATGCCATGATCTTTGTTTTCTGAATGTTGAGCTTTAAGCCAACTTTTTCACTCTCCTCTTTCACTTTCATCAGGAGGCTTTTTAGTTCCTCTTCACTTTCTGCCATAAGGGTGGTGTCATCTGCATATCTGAGGTTACTGATATTTCTCCTGGCAATCTTGATTCCAGCTTGTGCTTCATCCAGTCCAGTGTTTCTCATGATGTACTCTGCATATAAGTTAAATAAGCAGGGTGATAATATACAGCCTTGACATACTCCCTTTCCTATTTGGAACCAGTCTGTTGTTCCATGTCCAGTTCTAACTGTTGCTTCCTGACCTGCATACAGATTTCTCAAGAGGCAGGTCAGGTGGTCTGGTATTCCCATCTCTTGAAGAATTTACCATAGCTTTGACTATATGGACCTTTGTTGGCAAAGTAATGGCTCTGCTTTTTAATATGTTGTCTAGGTTGGTCCTATCTTTTCTTCCAAGGAGCAAGTGTCTTTTAATTTCATGGCCGAAATCATCATCCACAGTGATTTTGGAGCCCAAGAAAATAAAGTCTGTCACTGTCTCCATTGTTTCCCCATCTACTTGCCATGAAATGATATGACCAGATGCCATGATCTTAGTTTTTTGAATGTTAGAGTTTTAAGCCAACTTTTTCACTCTCCTTTTTCATTTTTATCAAGAGGCTCTTAAGTTCCTTTTCACTTTCTGCCATAAGGATTGTGTCATCTGCATATCTGAGGTTACTGATACTTATCCTGGTGATCTTGATTCCAGCTTGTGCTTTATCCAAACTGCTATTTCACATAATGCACTCTGCATATAAATTAAATAAGCAGGGTGATAATATACAGCCTTGACATATTTCTTTCCCAATCTGGAACCAGTCCATTGTTCCATTTCTGGTTCTAACTATTGCTTCTTGACCTGTTCATAGATTTCTCAGGAGGCAGGTCAGGTGGTCTGGTATTCCCATCTCTTGAAGAATTTTCCACAGTTGTGACCCACACAGTCAAAGGCTTTGGTATAGTCAGTGAAGCAGAACTAGATGTTTTTCTGGAACTCTCATGCTTTTTCTATGATCCAAAAGATGTTGGCAACTTGATTTCTGGTTCCTCTGCTTTTCTAAATCCAGCTTGAACATCTGGAAGTTCTCAGTCATGCACTGTTGAAGCCTGGGAGAATTTTGAGCATTATTTTGCTAGCGTGTGGGATGAGTGCAATTGGGCAGTAGTTTGAACATTTTTTGGCATTGCCTTTCTTTGGGATTAGAATGAAAACTGATCTTTTCCGGTCTTGTGACCACTGCTGTTTTCCAAATTTTCTGGCATGTTGAGTGAAGCATTTTAACAGCATCGTCTTTTAGGATTTGAAATAGCTCAACTGGAATTCCATCACCTCCACTAGCTTTGTTCATGGTGATGCTTCCTAAGGCCTCTTGATACTGCATTTTTCTAATCTGAGAAAGACCGAAGCTATAGGAGTTGTAGTGAACACTGGCTACTGCAGGTAATCAACATGCCTTTTATTGGCTCTGTGCACCCATCCACCTGTGACCTTCAGCACTAGAACTTCACCCCTGCAGAGAATGAATGCCTGGAGGTTACTCACCATCCTCACCCCAGCACCCCCAACTGGTAGTCAATGATAATGATGGGCTGGTTCCAAAGTACAAAAGCCTCAAACTGTATCCAAGCTTTTGGAATAGGAAATTGCAACCCACTAGTGGCTGACTATTTTTCTGGGCTCCAAAATCACTGCAGATGGTGATTGCAGCCATGAAGTTAAAAGACGCTTACTTCTTGGAAGGAAAGATATGACCAACCTAGACAGCATATTAAAAAGCAGAGACATGACTTTGTCAACAAAGGTCTATCTAGTCAAGGCTATGGTTTTTCCAGTGGATGTGAGAGTTGGACTATAAAGAAAGCTGAGCGCCAAAGAATTGATGCTTTTGAACTGTGGTGTTGGAGAAGACTCTTGAGAGTCCCTTGGACTGCAAGGAGATCCAACCAGTCCATCCTAAAGGAGACCAGTCCTGAGTGTTCATTGGAAGGACTGATGTTGAAGCTAAAACTCCAATACTTTGGCCACCTTATGCAAAGAACTGACTCATTTGAAAAGACCCTGATGCTGGGAAAGATTGAGGGCAGGAGGAGAAGGGAGCAACAGAGGATGAGATGGTTGGACGGCATCATCAATTCAATGGACATGGGTTTGGGTGGACTCTGAGAGTTGGTGATGGACAGGGAGGCCTGGCATGCTACAGTCACGGGGTTGCAAAGAGTCGGACACGACTGAGCGATTGAACTGAACTGAACAGTATTCTTGCCTGGAGAGTCCGGTGGACAGAGGAGCCTGGCAGGCTGCCGTCCATGGGACCACAAAGTGTTGGACATGACTGAGTTACTGAGCACACATGAATCCAAGCTCTTGTGTCCCTGTTCCTTAAAATAAAAGGCTTTTGTTTTAGTCTCCCAGACCACCCCTGAGTCTTAAAATGCTGGCTCAAGAATCAATGATTAAGAAATGTGAAGATACAGAAATAAAGAATAGCTGTTAGGTCCAGAAACTGGTAACAATTTAGACCATAAACCAGTCCATGCTAGATAATAAGCCCAGCTTCTTTCTCATGAAGCAGTACAAACCCTAGAGCTTCCAATGGACAGGCTAAGTATGAGACATCACTTGAAACTATATCCTGTCTTGGTCTCATTTCCACCCCTATCCTGATTCCTTAGCTCCTGGAAGCATTTCCTTAATAAATTCCTTACACTTGTGTCCTTAGCTCAGGATCTGCTTCTAGGGGAACGCAATTCAAGAGAAAAAAAAAAAATCCCATGACTTCAGACATGTGGTGTTTGGCTGTTTTTTGGAGCTTGGTAATCTACATTGCTCAGAAAAACATGTCTAGAACATTCTCTGAGTTGGGCTGAGTCAGAGCATCATGCCTACCTGTAGGGGTCACACAGTACGTCCTCCATTACCTGTTGCTCACTCCTAAGATTCATCACTTCTGCTGTCACCTTATAGCTGCTGCTAAGTTCAGCCAGGCCATTGTTGACAAAGGTCCTGAAAACATTCTACTTGCCCTGGGCAGGGGCCTATGCAGCCCAGCTCTGACACCCAAATTTAAAAGTGAAAAATCAACATTTATTACAATAACAGTGATTTCAACACTCTAACCTAAAACTTGGGTTGTGATGACCCATGAGCTCTCTTATGGTCTATTGTGGAGGAAAAATTCAGGTCGCTAAGCTTACAGAGATATGCTATTGGCCCCTATGAAACACGTCAAATCAGGACAATATTAACACTGCTATATAATTGTAAAATAACTCTCCTGAAAAGTGAAGCTCTTCCCTGTATCATATACTGCTTTTATTTATGCTAAGAAATTGCCAGATGCTTTTTAAGAGTAGGAAACCTATGAGGAAAAAAAAAAAAAAAAGAAAAACAGATGTCTTTATTTGGATTCTTATCCAGTATGGTAAGAAAGATCTAGAAGCTAGAAGGTAAGGGTTTTTTTTTTTTCCATTTAAGTTAGAATAACATAGTTAAGAAACAAAAGTGGGCCATTGGCAAAAGCTGAACCCTTTCATGTAAAACAGATACTTTAAGCATATCACCCTCTTACCAAGTAGTTTTCACGATATCATGGTGCTAGTTTAAAATTTTCTTTAAGGAAAACAGAAATTAAAATTTGCTTAAAATAATCCTTTGAGAGAAGCAACAAAATACTTCAAATGTGAGTCAGCAACTTACTGCCTGAATCCTCTTAATAGGTTCATATACTACTTTCAATCTATCTCTTTGTTTTATAAGAGAAACCAATTAAGAAACAATATAGATGGGAAAGTTCAGAGGGTTGGCATGACAGCTAAATACAATGGGAGTGAAGCACCATGACAGCCAGCACGAATAGTGAACAGCATAGTCTCAGGGTAAGGGGAGTAGCGATGAACACAATTTGGGGATCAAAGATTTGTAGGTTTGCTTTCCAGCTGTAAAGCTGGATGATTTTGAGCAAATTACTTCATCTCTGTGAACCTCATTTTTCTGGATCTGTAAAACGGGGCTAATGATACCTTTCATGGAATCAGGATGTGGGATAAAGATATGTATATGTAGTAGGATGGAGAAATATTTATTCATCAGGATTCCAAGAGATTTGAGAAAGATATACTATACATGACTACTAGAAAAACCATAGCTTTGACTAGATGGACCTTTGTTGGCAAAGTAATGGCTCTGCTTTTGAATATGCTATCTAGGTTGGTCATAGCTTTTCTTCCAAGGAGCAAGCGTCTTTTAATTTCATGGCTGCAGTCACCATCTGCAGTGATTTTGAAGCCCCCCCCAAAATAAAATCTCTCACTTGTTTCCATTGTTTCACCATCTATTTGCCATGAAGTGATAGGACCAGATGCCATGATCTTAGTTTTTTGAATGTTGAGCTTTAAGCCAACTTTCTCACTCTCCTATTTTCATCAAAAGGCTCTTTAGTTCTTCTTCGCTTTCTGCCATAAGGGTGGTGTTATATGCATATCTGAGGTTATTGATATTTCTCCCTGCAACCTTGATTCCAGCTTGTGTTTCATCTAGCCTGGCATTTTGCATGATGTACTCTGCATGTAAGTCAAATAAGCAGGGTGACAATATACAGCCTTGATGTACTCCTTTTCTGATTTGGAACCAGTCTGTTGTTCCATGTCTGGTTCTAACTGTTGCTTCTTGACCTGTATACAGATTTCTCAGGCAGGTCAGGTGGTTTGGTATTCCCATCTCTTGAAGAATTTTCCAGTTTGTTGTGATCCACACAGTCAGAGGCTTTAGCGTAGTCAATAAAGCAGAAATAGATGTTTTTCTGGAACTCTCTTGTTTTTTCAATTATCCAAAGGATGTTGGCAATTTGATCTGATTCCTCTTGTTTCTAAATCCAGCTTGAACATCTGGAAGTTCACAGTTCACGTACTGTTGAAGCCTGGCTTGGAGAATTTTGAGCACTACTTTGCTAGCGTGTGAGATGAGTGCAATTCTGTGGTAGTTTGAACTTTCTTTGGCATTCCCCTTCCTTGGGATTGGAATGAAAACTGACCTTTTCCAGTCCTGTGGCCACTGCTGAGTTTTCCACATTTGCCAGCATATTGAGTGCAGCACTTTCACAGCATCATCTTTTAGGATTTGGAATAGCTCAACTGGAATTCCATCACCTCCACTAGCTTTGTCTGTAGTGATGCTTCCTAAGGCCCACTTGACTTCACATTCCAGGATACCTGGCTCTAGGTGAGGGATCACACCATTGTGATTATCTGGGTTGTGAAGATCTTTTTTATATAGTTCTTCTGTGTATTCTTGCCACCTTTTCTTAATATCTTCTGCTTCTGTTAGGTCCATACCATTTCTGTCCTTTATCGAGCCCATCTTTGCATGAAATGTTCCCTTGGTATCTCTAATTTTCTTGAAGAGATCTCTAGTGTTTCCCATTCTTTCTAGTTGTTTTCTTGAAAATCTCTAATTTTCTTGAAGAGATTTTCTAGTTGATTTCTTGAAAATCTCTAATTTTCTTGAAGAGATGTCTAGTGTTTCCCATTCATTCTAGTTGTTTTCCTCTATTTCTTTGCATTGATCACTGAGGCAGGCTTTCTTACCTCTCCTTGCTATTCTTTGGAACTCTGCATTCAAATGGGTATATCTTTCCTTTTTCTCCTTTGCCTTTTGCTTTTCTTCTTTTCTCAGCTCTTTGTAAGGCCTCCTCTGACAACCATTTTGCCTTTTTGCATTTCTTTTTCTTGGGGATGGTCTTGATTACAGCCTCCTGTACAACGTCACAAACCTCTGTCCATAGTTTTTCAGGCACTCTATCAGATCTAACTTGGGCCTTCCCTAGTGGCTTATATGGTAAAGAGTCTGCCTGCAGTGCAGCAGACCTGGGTTCAATCCCTGGGTTGGGAAGATCCCCTGGAGAAGGAAATAGCAACCCACTTCAGTATCCTTCCTTGGAAAATCCCATGGACAGAGGAGCCTGGTAGGCTACCATCTATGGGGTCACAAAGAGTCAGACACAACTGAGTAACTTTACTTACTTACTTACTTATCAGATCTAATCCCTTAAATCTGTTTGTCACTTCCACTGTATAATCATAAGGGATTTGATTTAGGTCATACCTGAATGGTCTAGTGGTTTTCCCTACTTTCTTCAATTTAAGTCTGGTTTTAGCAATAAGGAGTTCATGATCTGAGCCACAGTCAGTTCCCAGTCTTGTTTTTGCTGACTGTATAGAGCTTCCTCATCTTTGGCTTCAAAGAATATAATCAATCTGATTTCAGTATTGACCATCTGGTGATGTCCATGTGTACAGTCTTCTCTTGTGTTGTTGGAAGAGGATGTTTGCTATGACCAGTGCTTCAGTAACAAGCCATGCCCTGTAGGGCCACCCAAAATGACAGGTCATGTTGGAGACTTCTGACAAAATGTGGTCCAATGGAGAAGGGAATGGCAAACCACTTCAGTATTCTTGCCTTGAGAACCCCATAAATAGTATGAAAAGTAGCAATTGTACTCCAGGGCATTTACTACACCTATCCAGAAATGAAAATATATATATTCATAAAACCTTGTACAAGAGTTTTCATAAGTTTTATTCATAATAGTCGGAAAACTGGGCACCTCCTAACTTCACACATCCCCACTGGTGCAGGCTATTTGGCGGGCCTCTCAAGACCAGATGTGAATACCAGCCTCCATGCTTATGTTTCCCCTCAACCTGTCCCCGTCCAGCGCCTGAAGCACTCTTCCCAGCCTCTCTCTTGGCAGACACTAAGACAGGTCTGTAGGGTGATTAAAAGCCCTATGCCATATATTGTGTGATTCCATTATATGAAATGTCAAGAAATACAGAGATGCAGGAAGTAAATAAGTAGTTGTCAGAGTTTAAAGGGTGGGTGGAATGGGGACTGACTATGAAGGGGTACAGGGTTTCTTTTGAGGGTGATGACATAGTTTAAAATAGTACTGATGGTTGTGCAATGCTGAATATATTAAAAGAACACTAAACAGTACATATTAAAAGAATGAAGATTGAATTTTATGATATGTAGATTACATGTCAATAAAGCTAAATAAATTACTTAAAAAAAATAAAAAGCAAAAATAAACTTTAATCTAGTCACCCCTTCTAAAAGTCACCCTCAGTCAATAAGAGTGATTCTCCAGGGTTCCCCACCCCTCACTTGACTTTGAGGAAGATAATGTCCCCTCTGTCCTCTCCCTCAAGGGTCTCCTCAGGGTTGGACAAATTCTACAGCTCCTTAGTTAGCTGCCTACAGAGGTGCAGGTAAGGACATGGTGGGAGATGTCCAGCCTCACTTGTGAGTGGCTCATGGGATACTTAGCACCTTTTATTTGGAGCTTTAGGCCTTAACTATAAATCTGAATACTGCAAAAAATTCCTACTCAATATTATTAATACAAGTGACATGAATATTTCTTCCAGAAATTTGAAAGAATATAAATTATATATACAAGAAGAACCAGATCTTCAAAATGCTACAAAAGAGGTACATTAGTATATCTTTACTGCAAGTAAGAATAAGCAGTATTATTATTAATGCTGAGCAAAAATAAAGATGTTGCACAGACCCCTCAGCCTTCCACCAGTGGGTCTTTGGCGGCATCTGTTGCTAGATTTGCCTTGCTTGGCTAATAAGAAAGTCAGAGTTACAGAGGAAGTCAAGTACACGCAGGCACGGCCTTGGAGAAAGGTTAAGGCCTTCACCTGACAACTGGAGATTAGACACAAATTGATTTTGTTAACTTTGAGGAGATTTAAAGGAAAGAGCAGAAAATGCCCTTTGGTTAGAAATGAACAATCTTTAGCTTCAGGCATCATTGGTAAATGGGTGATTTTTATCAAGTAGCAGAAGTATTACCTTTTTAGTACTAAAGTTACTTTTTTACTTGGACTGAATCCTCCAAACAATCATATACTTCTTTGCAGTCCTATCCACAGTAAACGGATCACATCACCCTCTTAGTTATTTGAGGCCATTACTACAAATCCTAACTGGTGCTCTAAGGATATAAAACAGTGACACACTCAAAAGCCATTTGACATGAGCAGGTTCTTTGCCCCAGACACTATGGGGGGAAAAAAACAACCCTTATTCACTGTTTTTTCAATTGTTTATTCCTTAGAGACTTTTCTGAATTATTCCTTATGCTCAGTCAGATGACCCTTCTCACTGCTACATACTGTGTACTGTGTGTGTGTTAGTTGCTCAGTTGTGTCCAACTCTTTGCAACCCCTTGTACTGTAGCCCACCAGGCTTCTCTATCCATGGGATTCTCCAGGCAAGAATACTGGAGTGGACTGCCATTTCCTTCTCCAGAGGATGCTCCCGACCCATGGGTTGAACTCTGGTCTCCTACACTGCAGGCAGATTCTTTACCATTTGAGCTACAGTATAAGAGACATTAGGGCTTCCCTGTGGCTCAGACGGTAAAGCGTCTGCCCGCAATGCGGGAGACCAGGGTTTGATTCCTGGGTCGGGAAGATCCCCTGGAGAAGGAAATGGCAATCCACTCCAGCACTCTTGCCTGGAAAATCCCATGTACAGAGGAGCCTAATAGGCTACAGTCCATGGAGTCGCAAAGAGTCGGACATGACTGAGCGACTTCACTTTCACTTTCACAAGAGACATTACTTTGCCAACAAAGGTCCGTCTAGTCAAGGCTACGTTTTTTTCCAGTGGTCATGTATGGATGTGAGAGTTGGACTGTGAAGAAAGCTGAGCACCGAAGAATTGATGCTTTTGAACTGTGGTGTTGGAGAAGACTCTTGAGAGTCCCTTGGACTGCAAGGAGATCCAACCAGTCCATCCTAAAGAAAATGAGTCCTGGGTGTTCATTGGAAGGACTGATGCTAAAGCTGAAACTCCAATACTTTGGCCACCTCATACAAAGAGTTGACTCACTGGAAAAGACTCTGACGCTGGGAGGGATTGGGGGCAGGAGGAGAAGGGGACGACAGAGGATGAGATGGCTGGATGGCATCAGCGACTCGATGGACATGAGTTTGAGTGAACTCCGGGAGTTGGTGATGGTCAGGGAGCCCTGGCGTGCTGCGATTCATGGGGTCGCAAAGAGTCGGACACGACTGAGTGACTGAACTGAACTGAACTGAACTGATAGGAGGATTAAATTAGAAGCCCTTATAACCTGATGTTCCTGGTCTTTGGGCTTGGAAACCACATAACCATGTGCATTTGAACTTCATGAAAATAAAGAGTAGGTTGTGACAATGCGTCTGAGCAGACCTCTAGGAAACAAAGTGTGTTATCTCCCCAAGGCTTGCTATTCAGGGACCATTTGTGGTTATTTCTTGGTTCTGGCTCTGTTTAGCATAGGTGAGGTTACCAGATACTTTTTCTGAATTCCTAATAAGTAATGCTGAACCACAGTTTCCAGACAGAAATTAGACATCACAAGGAGGCATTAATTCTCATATCACTGGGTTATTATTTTAATTAAAAATCTATCAACAGATGAAAATAGTGCATCTTTGAAAGTGCCTTAATATTACTAAGGAGTTAGTTACTCACTTACCTGGCCCATATCTTGAAATTAATTCCTAAAGCTATTTATACTGTGTGGGCTGTCCCTGGAGCCGCACTTTAAAGGATGCTATTTCCAGCATGAGCTCAGTCATTCAGGGAAGTATCCTGGGGTTTTCAGTTCAAAAAAATCAAATTAGTATAGCTGGGCCGATTACCAAAAGCCATTAGGAGACTTGGACTGCCTTTTTAACAGCTCCCTCTTCTCCTGCACTCTTCCTGCCTTGGCACCATGGATGTTCAGTGTGAGAGCCTTTCTTCTGAATTGCTTTTGGCACAGGCTGCAGGCAGGCAACCATGGAGTCAGAAGCTCATCCAGAATCAAAGTTAAATGACAATGTTGATCTTGGCTCCAAGAGTCAAAAGGAGAGTTCCATTTTGTCCTGCTCTGCCCCATGTCAAGGATAGTCAGTTATTTTTCAGGGCTTTTGATAACCTAATTTCAATGTTAAAATGTGGGTCTCAATAATAAAAAATGGTCACCATATTTTTATCAATTATATTTTCAGAATTACAAAAAATAATTCTCTATCTGGGTTTATTATGGACTGAATTGTATTCCAACACCCCGGCCCCCTGCAAATTCCTGTGTTTAAGTCTTAATCTCCCCACCCTCCAGTATTTCAGAATCTGACTGGATTTGGAGATAGTCTTTTAAGAGGTAATTAAGTTAAAATGAGGTCATTAGGATGCACCCTGATCCAATATGACTGGTGTTATT
The DNA here is from genome assembly GCF_029378745.1 of Bos indicus. NCBI lineage: Eukaryota > Metazoa > Chordata > Mammalia > Artiodactyla > Bovidae > Bos > Bos indicus. The sequence continues at coordinate 69,821,179 of NC_091769.1, forward strand.
ATAAAGAGATTAGGACACAGACACAGAATAGGGAGGAGACTGCCATCTACAAGTCAAGGAGAGAGACCGCAGAAGGAACTAACCCTGTGGACACCTTGATCTTGGGTTCCAGCCATCAGAACTGTGAGAAAACAAATTTCTGTTTTTCATGCCATCCAATCATTGCGAGCAACCCTAGAAGATTCATACAAGGTTTCACTGGTTAAAAATCCACATATCATAAATCAGAATAGTAGAAGAAAGCTCAAAACCACATATGGCAGCAATGGTACCAAGGACAGTATTTCAGTTGGAATTTAAAAAGTGGTCTTTTGCTTTAACTGACCCTATTTAGATATGGCTTACGTATAAAATTTGAAATCACCCACTAGGTCCCCGTGAAATAGTTACTCTTTGAACAGAGGAGTTCTTTGTCCTATTCTAGAATCATGTTGCAACAATTTGTACAAACATTTTTACAAAACAATTTGTGCAAATAACAAATATTTTATGAATATTTCCTATACTCTTTACTTTGAACACCTCTCTCCTTTTCTAGAGCACAATGAACTCTTCTGAATTTTAAGTTTGGTGTCCTTTGTTCCTGCTCTAGGGTCTGTATGTTGTTCAACCAACCCTCTCCCTTCCTAGTATCAGCTAATTAGCTTCTCTCCCACCATTGCCTACATCCCTTGCTTCTCCAGCCAAAAAGGAGACCCTCCTGAGAGAAACACACATAGATAGGTGCTAATTTTCAACACCTTGTGGGTTATTTTCCTTATTGGTCTTCAGTCGCTCAGTCATGTCCGACTCTTTGTGACCCCATGAATCATAGCACGCCAGGCCTCCCTGTCCATCACCAACTCCCAGAGTTCACTCAGACTCACATCTATCGAGTCAGTGATGCCATCCAGCCATCCTATCCTCTGTTGTCCCCTTCTCCTCCTGCCCCAATCCCTCCCAGCATCAGAGTCTTTTTCAATGAGTCAACTCTTCGCATGTAGTCACTATGAATTAATCAGCCATTAGTGACAGAAGCTTTCTTTACTTGTAAAAATAAAAAAAATAAATAATGTACTGAAATGTAATTTCTGAAGAACATAAGCAAGATTATCCTAATTTAAGAAAAATTTTTTCAACAACTCTTGAAACTCCAATGCTTTGGGCCATCTGATGAGAAGAACTGACTCATCTGAAAAGACCGTGGTGCTGGGAAAGATTGAAGGTGGGAGGAGAAGGAAATGACAGAGGATGAGATGGTTGGATGGCATCACTGACTTGATGGACATGAGTTTGAATAAACTCCGGGAGTTGGCTATGGACAGGGAGGCCTGGTGTGCTGCAGTCCATGGGGTCACAAAGAGTCGGACACAACTGAGCAACCGAACTGAACTGAAACAATTGTGCATTCAGATGAAAATTTCAAAGATAGGAGATGAACTGTCACAATGCAAGTCCATGGAATCATTCATGTGGACTTGCTCCTAGAGAGAGATGGTTCTCAATTCAAGGAAACTGAGGAATATTTAGAAAATTCAAATAGATACTATTCTCAGACATCCTGAGTTCATTGGTCTGGAGTAGAGTCCATTCACTGATATTTCAAAAATATATCAGAAATTTGAAGGAGGGTTATTAAAGAAGGAAAGAGACAGGAAAAAATTAGTGAAAAGGAGAGAGAGAGAGATTATAAGAGTGATTGAGAGATAAACAGGAGGGAGGAATTGGTTCATTTTTTGTTCCTAACTACTAGGACCCTTTGCAAGCAAAATTTGGAATAAATTAGATTTGATTGCAGCTAAGAGCATCATATTAAGACCTTGGAAAAACACAAATTGTTGTATTGCAAAATGGATGTTATCTTTAACTGTGGCATCACCATGAGACAGCTTTATAAATTACAGGGTACAATGGATTATTTTGATGAGATTATGGGTTCTTTATATTGCTTACTCAGACAGGGATAATAACAGAATATAATCATGTATATGTTTATAGTTTCTATTGAAAAATCCCTTAAAGATGACCAGGGTGAAATTAATGATGATTGCATTTCCAAGGTGTGCTTTCTTTATAATGAAGTTGGTACCACCTGTTAATTTGAGCAACCATATTTAGATGGCAAGGTGGGCAAGATTCCACCTAGATGTAACATAGTATGCTATCTAACTGCAACCTGGTTTTCCTGCTATTCTTCCTACTGGGTAATATTCATTTGTTGATCTTTTTGTGGTCTTCAAGTAACAAATACTTGGAAATTCAAGGAATGTTTTAAGTTATTTAAAAGGGTTCATTATTTACCATTGTAAATTAATTAAAATTTTTGTTTTTGAATCAATTAGACAAGAAGAAAAAGCTGATTAAAATAGTGCCAAGGCAAAACAATATTTAGTACCAAAGTAACTGTACACAGAGAAGTTGGCTGAGATAATACCAAAGTTCTTTTGATTACACAGTAACCAAAGTTACTGTGTATATATTATTTGTCAACTGCAATAAAGAATATCTTTATAAAGGTATTAAAGAAGGGACTTTCCTTGAAGTCCATTGTTTAAGATGCCATGCTCCCAATTCAGGGTTCTATCCCTAGTCAGGAAACTACAATACCACATACCATGTGTGTAGCCAAAATAAAAATTAAATAACAGATATGAAAAGAAAACATGCCTTTCTCCATCTGAATATTCTGTTTCAAATTCAACATTCTTCAAAATGTGCTTATTTCCTCTCACTCCCCAAAGTCTTAACCCCAGTTCACAACATCATCCTCTCATCAAATTAGAAAGTTCCACTCCATCAACTTCTCTCTCTCCCCATCTTATCCCCAATCCACTCCATCTATCTAGCCAATTCTACTTCCTGTTTTCTTCTGAAGTCTCTTCTACCACTCTCCAGTCCACCACCACAAGATTCCTACAGGTCTACATCTTACCTGGAGAACAGCAAGTGTCTCCTGATAGAGTATTAAGTCATCTCAAAGGCACGCATACTTTTAGGAATGAAGTCATTATTAAAACAACAGAACAACACCAACAACAAAGAGCTCCCTGTATCTGATCTCGCCTCCCCATCCCACCTCCCCACGCCATTTCCTATAACGTTTCCAGAAATATCTTTGCAAAATAAAAATTGAGTATATTATTCCTTTGCTTAAGACCTTTCGATGCTTAAAAGATATAGTTCAAATTTCTCAGCATTCTAACCATTTCATACCTGCCCACAAGGAATAATTACATTTATTTCTCCAACAAGCTACACTCCCTCCATATCACATCTTTGCACTCTCTACTTTCTCTTTCTAGAATATCCTTTAGCATTTTCTCTCACTAACCTTAAACTCCTTCTCTGCCTCAACTTTTAAGCCTGGAATAAAATATTGCCATTTGGCCCAGTCAGTGTCTCTTGGAATGAGTTAGTTGATCCTTTCTACCGATAGCCCTAACACTCTGTATAAACATTAACTGTAAGTTATTAATTGGGCAATAACTATAGAGCACCTACTGTGTACTAGATGCTAGTGATACTGTAGCAAATAAGGTCAAGTCCATGTTCTCACAATGGACACATAATGTGTCCATTGGGAGAGACAGATAATAAACAAAAAGAGCAGTTTCTATAGTGATGTAGAGACAGAAATCCAACTGGAAGAGATTAAGAGCAGAATAGGAGATGAGAGAGTGGAAATAACTTGGCACTTCTGGGGGTTTTATTTATTTTCATTTCTTATTTGTCCTCTTGACTGTGACCCACAGACGAACAATGACATTTATTGACATAATTGAGGGCACAGCATACTATTTGGCTTGTAGTAAGTAATCAATACATGTTGGATAAAAAAAGAATGAAAAAGGAAGGGCAAGAAAAGATGAAACTTCATACCCAGTTTCTGCCATGCCAGCTTTTGGATAACTTACTCAACTGGAGACAGAAAGCCTACATGCTAAAGTTAGCAGATCAAATACTCTAACTTTGATGGACTGATAACTGATACTTAACTTTTTACATATTGAAGGTCAAAGGGAACTGCAGTCTGCAGCCAAGGGTGGGAATTCATGGGTAGTAAATGATTTTATACATGTTATATAGAGTCAGATACTGAACTGGTATCAGGACACATATAAAGATGGACATGCTCCTTGGGAAAATTAAGAACATGGGTGCTAACTGTAATACTAGAGTATGAATAATCAACAGAAAAACTGAAACTTAAGTTGCATATACAAATTTTAACACTAATTGCAGTCATTTATGTTAACTACTGACCGTTTATACTTAATTATCTTGTAGCACAATGATAATTTTCACTCACGCGACATTACAATTTTAACATTAATTTAAGCCATTCAGGTATGACCTAAATCAAATCCCTTATTATTATACTGCTGCTGCTGCTAAGTCGCTTCAGTCATGTCCGACTCTGTACAACCCCATAGACGGCAGCCCACCAGGCTCCACCGTCCCTGGGATTCTCCAGGCAAGAACACTGGAGTGGGTAGCCATTTCCTTCTCCAATTATTATACAGTGGAGGTAACAAATAGATTCAAGGGACTAGACCTGGTAGACAAAATGCCTGAACAACTATGGACGGAAGTTTGTAACACTGTACAGAAGTCAGTGACCAAAACCATCCCAAAGAAAAATGAATGCAAGAAGGCACAGTGGTTGTCTGAGGAGGCTTTACAAATAGCTGAAAAAGAAGAGAAGCAAAAGGCAAGGGTGAAAGGGAAAGATACACCCAGCTGAACTCAGAGTTCCAGAGAATAACAAGGAGAGATAAGAAAGTATTCTTAACTGAACAATGCAAAGACATAGAGGAAAACAATAGAATGGGAAGCACTAGAAAACTGGAAATACGAAGGGAATATTTCATGCAAGAATAGGCATGACAAAGACAGAAACAGTATGAACCTAACAGAACCAGAAGATATTACGAAGGTGACAAGAATACACAGAAGAACTATACAAAAAAGATCTTCATGACCCAGATAACCATGATGGTGTGGTCACTCACCTAGAACCAGACATCATGGAGTATAAGTCAAGTAAGCCTTAGGAAACATTACTACGAACAAAGCTAATGGAGGTGATGGAATTCCAACTGAGCTATTTCACATCCTAAAAGATGATGCCATTAAAGAGCTGCACTCAATATGCCAACAAGTTTGGAAAACTCAGCAGTGGCCACAGGTCTGGAAAAGGTCAGTTTTCATTCCAATCCAAAAGAAGGGCAATGCAAAAGAATGTTCAAACTACCATACAGTTGTACTCATCTCACATGCTAACAAGGTTATGTTCAAAATCCTTCAAGCTAGGCTTCAGCAGTACATGAACCAAGAACTTCCAGATGTACAAGCTGGCTTTAGAAAAGGCAGAGGAACCAAAGATCAAATTGCTAACATTTGTTGGATCATAGAGAAAGCAAGGGAATTACAGAAAAACATCTACTTCTGCCTTATTGACTACACTAAAGACTTTAACTGTATGAATCACAACAAACTGTGGAAAATTCTTAAGGATATGGGAATAACAGACCACCTTACCTGTCTCCACAGAAACTTGTATGCAGGTCAAGAAGCAACAGTTAGAACTAGACATGGAACAATAGACTGGTTCAAAATTGGGAAAGGAGTACAACAAGGCTGTATCATGTCCGACTCTTTGCGGACATGTAAAGTCCCAATGGACTGTAGCCCACTAGGCTCCTCTGTCCACGGAACTCTCCAGGCAAGAATACTGGAGTGGGTAGCCATTCCCTTCTCCAAGGGATCTTCCTGATCCAGGTATCAAACCTGAGTCTCTTGCATTGCAGGCAGATTCTTTACTGTCTGAGTCACCAGGGAAGCCTGTATATGTCACCTTGCTTATTTAACTTCTATGCAAGTACATCATGAGAAATGCTGGGCTAGATGAATCAGAATCTGAAATCAAGATTGCTGGGAATATCTCAGATATGCAGATTATACCACTCCAATGGCAGAAAGTGAAGAGGAACTAGAGAGTCTCTTGATGACGGTGAAAGAGAAGAGTGAAAAGTTGGCTTAAAACTCAACATCAAAATAACATCATGCATCCAGTCCCTTCACTTCATGGCAAATAGAAAGGGAAAAAGTGGAAGTAGTATCAGCTTTTACTTTCTTGGGCTCCAAAATCACTTCGGATGGTGACTACAGGCATGAAATTAAAAGATGCTTGCTCTTTGGAAGGAAAGCTATGACAAACCCAGACAGTGTAGTAAAAAGCAGAGATACCACTTTGCTGACATAGACCCATATAATCAAGCTATGGTTTTTCCAGTAGTCATGTATGGATGTGAGACTTGGACCATACAGAAAGTTGAGTGCCAAGACTACATACTTTCAAATTGTGCTGCTGGAGAAGACTCTCGAGAGTCTTTTGAACTTCAAGGAGATCAAACCAGTCAATCCAAAAGGAAATCAAACCTGTGATCAGGAAAATCAAAGGAAGAACTGATGCTGAAGCTCCAATACTTTGGCCACCTGATGCGAAGAGCTGACTCATTGGAAAGGACCCCCATGCTGGGAAAGACTGAAAGCAAAAGGAAACGGGGGTGGCAGAGGATGAGATGGTTAGATGGCATTCTGACTCAATGCATGTGAGTCTGAGAACATTCCAGGAAACAGTAAAGGACAGGGGAGCCTGGCATGCTGTAGTCCGTGGGGTTGCAAAGAGTCAAACATGACTTAGCAACTCAACAACAACCAACTAATATTTATCTACTGCCTGCCATGATAAAGACGTTCAGTTTGGCTCTGTTAGGGGGCTGTGCAAAAGTTCAGAGAACAGGTCCCTTTCCTTAAGGAGTTACAATTAAAGGGGAGAAAAATGCTCAATGTGACAGATTCTTTATGAGATGATCAGTGCTAAGAAATGACAGGCCATATGGAAGATTAGTCTTGAAGGATGTGGTAGAATCTGGTCAGATAAAGAAGGTGGGAGAAGTAAATATTGTCTTTCTTTGCAGAGTTTTTTGCAAATCTTATGATTTTATGTAACCTTAAATTCTATTAAAAAAAAGTCTGTTAGAACTAATCAACAAATTCAGTAAGTTGCAGAAAACAAAATCAACCCACAAAATCAGTGGCATTTCTGTATATCAACAATGAACCATCTGAAAAAGAATTAATTCAATTACATAGCATCAAAAATAATACTTAGGAATAAATTTAACCAAGAAGGTAAAACATATGTACACTGAAAACTATAAGATATTAATGAAAGAAATCAAGACACAAATAAGTGAGAAGATATCATGGATCAAAAGTTACTATTGTAAAAATATCCATACTAACCAAAGTCATCTATAGATCCAATGCAATCCCTATCAAAATTCCTATGGTATTTTCACAGAAATAGGAAAAACAATCTTAATATTTGTATGAAGCCATGAAAGACCCCAAATAAATGAAGCATCTGAGCAAAGACAAATCTGGAAGCCTTGTACTTTCTGATTTCACAAAGTAGAATGGGGTGGAAAGTAGAGTGGTGGTTGCCAGGAGTTACGGGAAGACGAAAATGGGCAGATATTGAAGTGTATAAAATTTCAGTTATGCAGGATGAGTGAGTTCTAGAGATCTAATGTACAGTATGGTGATTATAGTTAAGAATATACAGTGTTGTGTACTTGAAAGCTGCTGGAAGACTTCATCTTAAATATTCTTACCATGAAAAAGGAGGGTACCTATACCAGATGATGGATATGTTAATCAAATTAATTGTGGTAATCATTTCACAATATACATAAACATCAAATTATCATGAGTACACTTTAAATTTATATATTGTTATATGCCAATTGCATCTCAATAAACCTAGAAAAATATTTTAGAAAATAAAAATAAGATGGTTGGATAAAAGGGTATTCTAGAGTGAACAATGTGGGACACTATAGTGAGTATCAGGAAACTATGAAGAGTACAGTCTAACAGAAAAAGTAAAACATGCAAAGGGGTGGAAAGGAAAGTAAGAATGGAAAAGTGGATTGAGGTGATATCATGGTGGCCAAGAATAAATTTTGTCCACTTTCTTATCAATTTCCAGAAAAGTTTTACTGAACATTTGGAATTCTCTATATCAATAAGGTTTTCTTATTCTCAAAGGCCCTACCATAATAAAGTTCCAACATGGAAGAATTTCTAAGGAGCAGATCATACATAGAAAGCCCATTTAGTTTCACTTCATAGCTGTCACCCAGCCCTCTAGTCTCAACATTAAATTGTCACCCACTGTGCTATATCGGAGAAGGCAATGGCACCCCACTCCAGTACTCTTGCCTGGAAAATCCCATGGACGGAGGAGCCTGGTAGGCTGCAGTCTATGGGGTCGTGAAGAGTCGGACACATCTGAGCGACTTCATTTTCACTTTTCACTTTCATGCACTGGAGAAGGAAATGGCAACCCACTCCAGTGTTCTTGCCTGGAGAATCCCAGAAACAGCGGAGCCTGGTGGGCTGCCGTCTCTGGGGTCGCACAGAGTCGGACACGACTGAAGCGACTTAGCAGCAGCAGCAGATTACAGTTACTCATTTTTCTTATTATTCGTGTGTAAATCTCTACCTCCAGGTGGAGCCAGTGTTCTAGGAAGTTCCAGTAAATGCAAATAAGTCTTTGAGATAAATACTTCCAGAAAGACCTATCATCTACAAAATTGTGTCACATAATTTTTGATAACTATTTATTGGAGTACTTTGAACACAGCCAAAATTAGAACATACTATTTGTTTCATTATTCCAAAGACTCTTTTGTTAAAATTTTTTCAACAATGAATATGAGAACGGATTTTGACTTTCCATTCAAGGGAAATAAATGGAAGCTTTTCTTTTTGCATTCAACTCTATTTAAAATAAAGTAGGTATACTTCTCTGCAAAGAGCTGAACTTACAAATGAATTGGGCATTAAGACCAAGTTTGTGTAAGGGGAGTGTTTCCCAACAATATCGTTTGCCCCTCAACACTTTTTCTCAGTATGTGAAGCTCCTCTGCCCGCTCAGACTTCCAATTGGGATCTTAGCATGGACCAGATATATGTTCTTTTTGAAGAACTTAAAATCTGATGCAGTTTTGATGCTTAAACCCAGAGTCAAACTTCAGAAAGAAAAGAATTTAATCCAATTCAACTCCTTCATTTTTAATTTTTTTTTAATTGTAACATAGATTTAGAAAAGTAGTATACAAAGGATACAAAATGATAATTTATAACAAAATGAGCACCATGTAATTGCTCCCTTGGTCAAGAAACAGAGCACTGCTGCTGCTGCTGCTGCTGCTAAGTTGCTTCAGTCGTGTCTGACTCTGTGCGACCCCACAGACGGCAGCCCACCAGGCTCCACCGTCCCTGGGATTCTCCAGGCAAGAACACTGGAGTGGGTTGCCATTTCCTCCTCCAATGCATGAAAGTGAAAAGTGAAAGCGAAGTCATTCAGTCGTGTCCGACTCAGCGACCCCATGGACTGCAGCCTACCAGGCTCCTCCGTCCATGGGATTTTCCAGGCAAGAGTACTGGAGTGGGGTGCCATTGCACTGGGAGCACCTGAAAAGCTGTCCTCATGATCTCTCCCAAACATGGTCTTCTGCCTTCATGGAGAACCCATATCCTTGGTTTTCTCCATGGTTTGGTGACCTAAGTGTACATCTCCAAACTCTACCTTAGTTTTGCCTCATTCTGTTTTTTGAACTCCATATACATGTGATCATATAGCATTTTTAACACACCTTGCTTCTTTCATTCTATGTAATGTTTGTGAGATTCATAAAACTTTTTGTGAAGCTGTATTCATTTTTATCACAGAACAGTATTCCTTTGTATGAGTACACCACAGTTAATTATCCATTCCAGTGTAAACAGACATTTTACTTTGTTCTCATTTGGAAACACTGAAAATAATGTTGAGAATTTAACAAGGAATTCCTAGAATTTAATCAATCAGTTTTGGAAGAACTGACATCTTTCACATTGAGTCTTCCAATCTATAATCTTTGCCCATTTTTAAACTGCATTGTCTTCTTGCTATTAGGCTGTATGAATTCCTCACATATTTTGGATATAACACCTCATTAGATATGGGCTTCCCTGGTGGCTCAGATGGTGAAGAATCGGCCTGCAATGTGGGAGACCTGGGCTCGATTCCTAGGTTGGGAAGATCCCTTGGAGAAGGGAACAGCTACCCACTCCAGTATTCCTGCCTGGAGAATCCCATGGACAGAGGAACCTAACAGGCTGCACTCCATGGGGTTGCAAAGAGTCGGACATGACTGAGCAACCTTCACAGGCACAGCCTCATTAGATATACAGTTTGCATACGTTTCACCCATTCCATAGGTTGCCATTTCATTGATTGTTTCTTCTGCTGTGTAGTTGATTTTAGTTTGATGTAGCTGCAATTGTTGATTTTGCCTTTGTTGTTTTAGGTGTCATATGCAAAAAAAATCACCAAGACCAATATCAAGCAGCTTTTTCTCTATGCTTTCTTCTAAGAGTTTTAAGGTTTAGCTCTATTTAAGTAATTTTGAATTAATTTTTGTGAGTTGTGTAAGACAGGGGTTCAAATTCATTCTTTTGCCTGTGAATACCCAGTTTTCCCAACACCGTTTATGGGAGAGACTATTCTTTCCCCATTTAGTATTCTTGGTTCCCTTGTGAAATATTGATTGCTGATTACATAAATATGGGTTTATTTCTGGGCTCTCTATTCTATTCATTGGTCTATATATCTGTTTTTATGCCAGCACCATATGGTTTTAACTGTAGATTTGTGAAGCAGTTTGAAATCAGAAAGTGTGATGCCTCAAAGTGTGTTCTTGTTCAAAACTGCCTTGGCCATTGTGGTCTTTTGTGGCTTAATACAAGTTTTAGAATTGTTTTTTGTATTTCTGTGAAAGATGCCATTGGAATTTTGATAGGGATTACAATGAATCTAATAGATGGGGAAACAATGAAAACAGTGAACTTTATTTTCATGGGCTCCAAAATCACTGCAGATGGTGACTGCAGCCATGAAATTAAAAGACACTTGCTCCTTGGAAGAAAAGCTATGACCAACCTAGACAGCATATTAAAAAGCAGAGACATTACTTTTCCAACAAAGGTCTGTCTAGTCAAAGCTATGGTTTTTCCAGTAGTCAGGTATGGATGTGAGAGTTGGGTATAAAGAAAGCTGAGCACCGAAGAATTGATGCTTTTGAACTGTGGTGTTGGAGGAGACTCGAGTGTCCCTTGGACTGCAAGGAGATCCAATCAGTCAATTTTAAAGGAAATCAGTCCTGAATATTCACTGGAAGGACTGATGCTGAAGCTGAAACTCCAATACTTTGGCCACCTGATGTGAAGAACTGACTCATTGGAAAAGACCCTGATGCTGAGAAAGATTGAATGCGGAAGGAGAAGGGGAGGAGAGAGGATAAGATGGTTGGATGGCATCACCGACTCAATGGACATGAGTTTGAGTAAGTTCCAGGAGTTGGTGATGGATAGGGAAGCCTGGCATGCTGCAGTCCATGGGGTCACAGAGTCAGACACGACTGAACAACTGAACTGAACAATGAATCTGTAGGTGGGTTTGGGCAGTACGGATATTTTAACAACATGAACCCTTGGAACTCATGAAGATGGAATGTGTTTCCATTTATCTGCATCTTCTTTAATTTTTTCATTAATGTTTTGTAATTTTCAGCTTATTGGTTAAGCTTATTCCTAAGTATTTTATTCTTTTTGTTGCTATTGTAAGTAGGATTGTTTTCTTAATTTTTCTTCAGATAGTTTGTTGTATATGTATAGAATGAATGGTTTTTGTATGTTTTCACACCCTGAATATTTACTCAATTCATTTAATAGTTCTAACATGCTTTTGTTTTTACTGAGTCTTTAGAGTTTTCCATGTATATAATAATGTTACCTGCAAAGAGAAATAATTTTTACTTCTTCCTTTGTGATTTAGATGCCTTTTGTTTCTTTTTCTTGTCTAGTTGCTCTGGCTAGGACATTAGTACTATGTTGAATAGAAGCAGCAAGAGTGGGAATCCTTGCCTTGTACAGAATTTTAGAAGGAAAACATTTTTTCTCCAATTATGTTAGCTGTTAGCTTTTGAAATATGGCATTTATTAGATATTGAAATATGTTCATTCTATTACTATATTGTTGAGAAAATTTATCATAAGTGGATAAACAAAAAGCATTTTGTCAAATCATTCTCTATATCTGTTATCATGTGAGTTTTTTCTTTTGTTCTGTTAATATGGTCACACTAATTGATTTGCATATTTTAAACAAATTCATATCCCAGGAATAAATACCATTTGGGCACAGTAAATAATTTTTTTTCATGTGTCATTGAATTTGTCTTGCTAGTATTCTGAATATTTTTGCATTTATGTTCATCAGGGATATTGGCCTCTAGTTTTCTTATTATGTCTTTGTCTGGCTTTGATATGAGAGTAGTGTTGGCCTCACAAAATAAGTTTGGAAGTATTATTTCTCCTGTTTTTTGGAAAAGTTTAAGAATTGGTATTAATTCTTCTTTAAATGAATGACAGAATTCATTCATGAAGCCATGTGTTCTTAAGCTTTCCATGCTGGCAGGTTTTGGATTATTGGTTCAATCTCTTCATTTATCATTCAGGCTTTCTATTTCTTCTTAATTTCATTTTGTTAGGTTGAATGTTTCTGGGAATCTATTTATTACATCTAGGTTATTTAGTCTGTTGGCATTGTTGTAATAATTTATATTCCTCTAATGACAGGGATTCCCTGGTGGCTCAGCGGTTAAAGCATCTGCCTGGAATGCGGGAGACCCAGGTTCGATCCCTGGGTCAGGAAGATCCCCTGGAGAAGGAAATGGCAACCCACTCCAGTACTCTTGCCTGGAGAATCCCATGGACAGAGGAGCCTGGTAGGTTACAGTCCATGGGGTCGCAAAGAGTCGGACACGACTGAGCGACTTCACTTTCACTTTCAATGGCAAGGAAGCCTGGCATGCTGCAGTTCATGGGATAACAACAAGTCAGACGTGACTTAGCAACTGAACGATAACAATAATTAATGATGTTGGTTTGTAGTTTTCTTTTCTTTTTGTAAACATTATTTATTTGGCTGCACTTGGTCTTACTTGCAGCATGTGGGATCTATTTCCCTAACCAGGTATTGAAGCCGGGCCCCCTGCATTGGGAACACACAGTCTTGACCAATGGACCACCAGGGAAGTCCCTGCAGTTTTCTTTTAATGTCTCTGGTTATGGTGTCAGGATGATCCTGGAATTATAAAATGAACTGAGAAGTGCTCCTTCCTCCTCTATCTTCTTGGATAGATTGTGTAGCACTGGTATTATTTATTCCTTAAGTTATTAGTGGATTTCACTAGTGAAGTTATCTGGGCCTAGAAGGTTTTTGACTATGAATTCAATTTATTTAATATATATAAGACAACTCACATTTTCTGTTTCTTCCTCTGTAAGCTTTGTTAGTTTATGTCTTTCTAAGAATTTGTCCATTTTCATCTAAATGGGCATAAACCTGTAGCATTGCCTTATTATTTGCTTAATGTCTCAAGGGTCTATAGCAATGTCTCCTTTTCCATTCCTGATATTGGTAATTTGTCTTCTATTTTCTTGGTCAGCTTGGCTAGAGGCTTATCAGTTTTATTGATCTTTTTAGAGAATTAATCTTTGGTTTCATTGATTTCTTCTACTCTGTTCTCAATTTCATTTTTAATTTTTATTATTACCCTTTAATGCTTGTTTTGGTAAATTAAACATTTGCCTTTTTCTTTTTTAAGCTTCTAAAAGTAGAAACATATCTTTGACTTGAGACTTACATTCCAATAAGTCCCCTATGCATGAACCTTCAAGTTGTGAACTTTCAAAGATGCAAATGAGCATTCCAAAAATGTCAAGCATGAGCAAAACTGCAGTTTGCCCTCTGTCTCCTATTGCTGACAATCCTTCAGCTCTACCATCTCACTTCTTCCTCCTCTAGTCAGTAACTGTTCTTGCCTGTTCGCCTGTGCCAGCCCCAGTATGCCAGCTGTTTTACTGTACTACTGTACTTTTCAAGGTATTGTACTGTAAGAATAAGCAGGCTTTATTTCTTGTGATTGATTTATGTATTATTTGTGTGAAAAGCATTATAAACCTATTACAGTACAATACTATATAGTCAATTGTGTTAGTTGGGAACCTAGACTAACTTTGTTTTATTCTTTAGAATGAATTCATGGGCTTCCCTTGTGGTTCAGCTAGTAAAGACTCCGCCTGCAAAGCTGGAGACCTGAGTTCGATCCCTGGGTTGGGAAGATCCCCTGGAGAAGGGAACAGCTACGCACTCCAGTATTCTGGCCTGGAGAATTCCATGGACTGTATAGTCCATGGGGTCGCCAAGAGTTGGATACGACTGAGCAACTTTCACTTAGAATGAATTCATAGAAATACAATCACTATTTTGAAGGATGGGTGTATTTTAAAAATTTTTTTAATGTTTCTGCCCAAGTCCCAGAAGTTTTTATTTTTAATTCATTACCAACTCACAACTATGCTAAAAAGTAGCAAATATACCATTTTAGAAGGTATTTTGCAAAATCTTTCAAGACAATTCTTATTGAGATACAAGTAGATAATAGCATTAGAAGGCAATTTAATCTATCAAGTTTCAAAGAGCTACTCAGAGAAAGGATTTCATTCCAGGACCTCAGAGCATGAACATGTTACTTTAATAAATGAATTCCAGAAGGATGACAGCAGATGCCAACCAGAAATACAGGAGACTGTGCTGCTCCATTGAACAAGTTTTTAAATTATCTTAATTAAAGCTGGAAAATCAATGAACTGATTAAGGAAAATTGCCCTTTAGGTATTTATAGCTCTTTTAAGTAAGATGTAAATCCATCTTCTGTGGGTATAGATCATACAGACCTTTCTTTAACGAAAATGTTTAATAGCCTATTGAGTACCTAGAAGTATAAATTTCTCTCTATATATAAATGTTAGTCACTCAGACTCTTTGTGACCCCATGGACTGTAGCCTGCCAGACTTCTCTGTCCATGGAATTCTCCAGGCAAGAATAGTGGAGTGGATTGCCATGCCTTCCTCTTGCGGATCTTCTCTACACAGGGATTGAATCCAGGTCTCCTGCATTGCAGGCAGGTTCTTTATCATCTGAGTATATTTAATTTATTATATACTATATCTAATGAACTGCGGAAAATTCCTAAAGAGATGGGAGTACTAGACCACCTTATCTGTCTCCTGAGAAATCTGTATGTGGGTCAAGAGGCAACAGTTAGAACCAGGCATGGAACAGAGGACTGGTTCAAAATTGGGAACCAGGCTATATATTGTCACCCTGCTTACTTAACTTATATGCAGAATACATCATGTGAAATGCCAGGATAAATGACTCACGAGGTAGAATCAAGACTGCCAGGAGAAATATCAACAACCTCAGATATGCAGATGATACCACTTTAATGGCAGAAAGTGAAGAGGAATTAAAGAGCCTCTTGATGAGGGTGAAAGAGAGTTGAAAAAGCTGGCTTGAAAGTCAGCATTCAAAAACTAAGACCATGGCATCCAATCCCATAACTTCATGGCAAATAAAAAGGGAAAAAGTGGAAGCAATGACAGATTTTATCTTCTAGGGCTCCAAAATCACTGTGGACAATGACTGCAGCCATGAAATTAAAAGATGTTTGCCAATCCTTGGAAGAGAAGCTATGACAAACCTAGAGAGCATATCAAAAAACAGAGATATCACTTTGCTGACAAAGGTCCATATAGTCAAAGCTATGGTTTTTCCATTAGTCATGTATGGATGTGAGAGCTGGACCATAAGTAAGGCTGAGCAATGAAGAATTGATGCTTTTGAATTGTGGTGCTGGAGAGAAGACTCTCAAGAGTCCCTTGGACTACAAGGAGATCAAACCAGTCAATCCTAAAGGATATCAACTTTGAATATTTATTGGAAGGACTGATGCTGAAGTTCCAATAATTTGGCCACCTGATTCTAAAAGCCGATTCATTGGAAAAGACCCTGATTCTTAGAAAGACTGAAGGCAAAAGGAGAAGGGGGTGGCAGAGAATGAGATGATTAGGTAGAATCACTGACTCAATGGACATGAATCTGAGCAAACTCTGGGACATAATGAGGAACAAGGGAGCCTGGTGTGCTGCAGTCCATGGGGTCATAAAGAGTCAGACATGACTTAGCAACTGAACAACAACAAAACATAATGAATTGAAAAGTGTTATACACACACACACATATATAAAGAGGTATGTTGTTTCTTAAGTTTGCCAATTTGATGTAAAGGGGCATTAAGTTCATGACAACAGCAAATGAAGGATTTGGGAATAATTACTTCCATGTTTTAACTCTGAAATCCTAAATGGCCATTTTTAGAGAGGTGAGAAGTCTAGTTTAAAGAGATCTTCAAAAGTTTACCTTAACATCCTTCCACATTAGATCCCATCTCCCAACACAAATAGCATTATGTTCAAAAAAATTCTGTTCAGCAAGTAAATACAACCAAACCCAACAATCTGTTACTCTCAGCTACAAAAATGTGGCTCATAAAACCAGGCCAGATATTCTCCCATACTTAATCAAGCCTTAAAGGTACACGGCTTGAGCCATTCTTCTTACAAATCAAGATTTGGCATCAGATAACTTTAGTCATACTAAGACAGAAGTCACTCCAGGGAAGTCATCTTATCCTTAAAAAAATATAAAAATTCCAGCCCTATTTGAAGGGGGAAAATTAAAGAAATTCTATTTCTTGCATTAAACAAACCAACTGATAGTGAATGGACTCCTCAGTGTTAAAGACCCCTAGACTCAGGGAAGTATAAAGATAAGGCGTACAAGTTTTATTTATTCTAAAAGCTCCCTTCAAAAAGAACTATAAAGATTTATGAAATATAATCTGTATTCCAAGGCTAACTTTTGATTGTACATAGTTTGGGATTTTTATTTAAAAATTAAAGGTTCAATTGTATAGAACAACTAATTTATTTTATTTTCAATATTCCAGGAATGTGAAGATCAAATATGAAACAACCTCCAAAAGGGACAAAACTGTGTCCATGAGCTCAATTTGAAGAGGATGGTCTATTTGGGAAACAGGGTACTTAACATAAAACTGGTACCAAACCTGAGTACATTCCATTAATTTTACTTTCTTCTATTTTTAAATAATCTTCTCTTACCAGTTTTGACTGTTTATGTCCTCCCATATGACAGGTCTTTGTGTGAAAAAATTCATAGCACTTTCTGTCATCTTTAATTTAGTTGAATTAGAAAATCTCATTCTACCAATTGGCAATTATATTTTATCAAAATGTTTGTTCTGTGCCCTTTTTCAGAACAGTGCACATTAACAGAAATAGTGAAAAATACTATGCCAACCCCTCATCTAATTTAAACATCTTAAGACTAAGAGAGATCTCAAAATAATTTGTCCTAGACCAGCAGAGCATAGCATCAGCAGAACACTTTCTCTTTTCAAAGTGCTTTTCTATTATTAATCACTTTATCTGCACAACATTCCCAAGCTGGCGCAGTCTCATCCCTGTTTTATGGGTGAGTAGATTCGGGTGCACAAGAAGAAGATACGTAATATGCTACTGGCTGTAAAACGATGGCAGCGGACTATGCCACAACCCATGAGGATGATAATTTTCTGAGTCCTAATCCTACCTTTTCTGTGAGTTGTTGGGATACACTGACTTTTTTTTAAACACACTCACACATGTTCTTTATATCACGCTACAATTAATACTGCCCTTGCATAGCTAGATATAAACAAACCAGCAACTGCTCTTTTGCAGCAGATGGCACAGAATAAAAGGAAACTAGAGCTCTGAAGTCAAGTAGAGCAATTCAAATCAATTCAGTTGAAACCTTCCAGCTAAATAACCTTCTCTGAGCACCATTTTGCTCATCTCTAAAATGGGGGTAATGGCATTATTGTAATGAGATAACAGAGCGAGTGAGAGCATAGTAAATGGTGCATAGTAGAGGCTTAAATGTCTGTTTCCTTCTTCCTTTACCATCTCATTAGAAAGTATAGTAGGTGGCAAATTAAGTTAAATCAGTGTCCTTTACTACTTAACCCTGAACAAGTGATGATTTTCAAGCTGTCGAATGCAAATGGTAAATAGCACAGGACAAGATGTGATCAATCCTCAGATAAACTGCTCACAAGTGGCTAAAGAGATGTGAGTAATCCACCTGATTCTGTCATTAGCTACTCTGCCCAAGGGGCTAATGGTGGTGGTAATTGTCAGCAGGCAGGCAGTGGGAGAGGTGAGCTGTTATGGAAAGAGCAACCCCACACAATCAGCAGCTGAATCTGTACGCAACTCCTTCAACACTTCTCATTCCCACAGATGTTAAGCTGACCATAAGCAAGCAACTCTCATACTCCTTTTCACTTACGAGCATTAGCCTCAAAAATTACTCAGGAAAATTTTGCTGTTCACTCTAAAGAGAACCACCCTAAGAAGCTGAAAATACAGAGAAGCCTTTATAAACTACTTTCCTACTAATCACTTGCACTTGGCCAATTTGAAAGCAGGTGTCTCAACAGGCTCGTTTCCGTCTTCAAAAGGGCAGACTGTGTCTTATCCTTTGGAAAAGGACCATGGCATGACGCCATGAGCTGCTGATTCCCCAAGATCCTTGAGGTTCCAGCTGGAACTGTCCACTGCTGCCATCTAAGGGCCATACAATAGGACCCGGATCCCAAAGTGTTTCTCCTCACTTTTTCTCCAGCACTCAGGAACTGGAGAGGAACAGCACACAATTCAAAACTATCCTTTTTTTGAATGTAAAGAAATGTAGGCATCCAAAATGTCATTGCATGACCTTGAACAAGTGTGCTAACTTTCCAGGACATCTTGACTGCCATTCCGTGGTTTCCTGTGTGGAAACAAAGTATGGCAGAGGAAAACCTCTGAATGAGGAGTTGGAACCCTTGATTCTAGCCCCAGTTTTGATAACATTTATGTGGGACCTTGATATCTATAGCTTCAGCTTCTACATGTATCCAAAAAAGTCAACGGCAAGATCAGTGATTCTGATGGAAGCTGGACAGTCACCCCAGAAAATTGGTCAAGGTCACAGAGATTGGCACAAAATATCAGGAGGTGCCCTGGCCTGCAGGGTTGGATGGGTCTCCTCCATAGAGGACTCTATAGCTACTGCTCCCATGTATTTTGACAAGACTTAATATCATTTCCTCACTTAACAAGAAGGAATGTCTCCTCACTCTGGATACAGAGCTCCTGCTGCTCTGGATACAGGACAGAAGAAAGAACAGATTAAGAAGAAAGAAGCATGAGAAGGCCAAAGTGAGAAGTGAAGACTACACCATTAGTTAGACATACTCTCCCTTCACATACACAAAGGTATGTATGTGCACAGAGCTCATACCTGTGCAAAGAGCTCACTTCTGTGAACCTTTGTGCATTCGCACCGGAAGTCGGCCAAAACGTCTCATTTATTGTTGATGTTATATGCATGAGAGAGAGCCTATTCTGAAACCTGAAGTCACTCCCTACCTAGGAAAACTCCAGAGGAAACTCATTCTGCAAACAAATTGCCCAGCAGGGCTGTTTGTGTGTGTGTGTGTGTGTGTGTTTTCCATTGTGGTAAGCAATAGGGTTTTTTTCAATTGAAATATCGCTAACATAGAATGTTTGTTTCAGGCTTACTAATAGTGATTTGACATTTGCATACATTATGAAATGATCATCATGATAATTTAGCAACCATCTAACCCCTGGTGGCTCAGACAGTAAAGAGTCAGCCTGCCATGCGGGAGACCTGGGTTCAGTCCCTGGGTTAGGAAGATCACCTGGAGAAGGGAATGACTACCCACTTGCCTGGAGAATTCCATGACAGAAGAGCCAGGCGGGCTACAGTCTCTGAAGTCACAAAGAGTTGGACTCATCAGAATGACTTAACACTTTTTTCACTACAACATAGTGATTTGACACTTGCATACGTTATGAAATGATCACCATGATAATCTAGCAATCATTTGACCCCATGCAGTTATTACAGGGTTTCTTGCAGATTAGAAGTGAGAAGTACTCCTTGGCTAGTGCCTCATCCCAGTGAGGCCTGCATAGCAGCGGCCTGTGTAGCAACAAGGGAAGGTCACCAGAGCACCTCAGCAGCACATAGTATAAGGACAAAAAAAGGTACAGTTCTGCATTGCCTACTAATTAGGCAATAGTATACCTAGCTCATAAAATTGTTCTGAGAGTTATTGAGTTAATATATGTAAAGGACTGAAGCAGTGCCTGTCACTAAGACAGCACTAATACATGTTAACTATTAGTGGCAAAACACAAATTCAGAAAGAAAAAAACTACAGGAGTTCAACCCAACTCAAAGGCCAGGAACTATAAGATATTATAAGTCTTTAATTCATTTATTTAGCAAAATAAGAAATAACTGACTCAAATGCATGGTGATGGTTTAGTCACTAAGTCATGTCCAACTCTTGCAACCCCATGGACTGTAGCCTGCCAGGCTCCTCTGTCCATGGAATTCTCCAGGCAAGAATGAATACTAGAGTGGATTGCCATTTTCTTCTCCAGGGGATCTTCCCGACCCAGGGATCAAACCCAGGTCTCCTGCACTGCAGGCAGATTCTTTACCAACTGAGCTACGAGCGAAGCTCATTAGCTATATTTTAATGCATATTCAATTATTATTGTGAGCAGCTCTTTATAGGAAGCCTCCCTCGGCAGGAAGCCCCTTTTCTTGTCACTTGAACAAAGCTATACTGTAAGTTTTAAAAATAGGCACCCCCATACTCTCATCTTAGGTCCAAGCTCACCTTTCAGATCTTTTAATCACACAATACCTTGCCTAACCTGTTAGTTCTTTCTGAAGATCAAAGAAGCAGGAATGAAGAATATGTAATTAACAGATAACCAGATCTCTTTCTTAGCTTCCCTTTTAATAATCTCCCAAATTGCTGAACAAGGTAACTTCTAGAGGAAGATCATAAGGAGTGAATAGCCTGAAAACAAGCCTGCACACAGTGAGAAATGGTGATGACTCTGACCCCCTATCTCAATGATTAACTGAGATTACTTCCCTCCTTCCAATTAAAAGTTCCACGCCCAAGCAGAATATTCGGAGGTGGTTTTTGAAGGATGCTGAGTTCACCATCTCCCCAGATTGCCCTCATTCTGATTAAAGGCACCTTTCCTTTCTACTGACATCTGTGAATATGTAATTGATCAAACCAGTCAATCCTAAAGGAAATAAACCCTGAATATTCACTGGAAGGACTAATGCTGAAGCTGAAGCTCTTATACTTTGGCCACCTGATGAGAAGAGACAACCCATTTGAAGACAACCCTGATGCTGGGAAAGATTGAGGGCAGAAGGAAAAAGGGGCAGCAGAGGATGAGATGGTTGGATGACATCAATGAGCAAATGAGCAAACTCTGGGAGATAGGGAAGGACAGGGAGACTTGGAGTGCTGCAGTCCATGGGGTCACAAAGAGTCAGACACCACAGAGTGACTGAACAAAAACGGTTGATTTTGTAAGGGGCAAGAAGCAGGACCCACCTTTGATAACATTATCATGAAATCTAGCACTAGTTACATGCTATCTGTGTAGTTCTTTTTTGACCCCACTCCACCCAGATCCACTCTCTGCCTTTCTCTTCTGTACTCAGGATCCCAGAAAGCTGACCTCTATCATGTGGTCTCCCTCCCTTGCTGACTCCTGACCAGGTCTGGACAATGGGAGGCTCCAGCAGAGATGGGAAGAGCTGTATCCCTCCACCGCCAAGCTCCGGGTGAGTGGCCCCACTCCACTACTCCAGCTCTCTCAGCATTTTGGCGACACCATTTCCTCCTTTTTGCCCCTTCAGGCCAAAGGGTTACAACAGTTTTCCACTGACTGGACTGGATGGTTCACCATCCCTTGTTGGTCCCCTTGACCATACCTCCAAAAACAAGGTGTTGCATTCTCTTTAGTTAAATCCTTTGGACTCTGGCATCTTTGCTTTAGTTATACTCTGACTCCATCTGAAACACTCTTATTTTCTCATCTGGATGTTTCCTTAAAATACATTATTGACCAGGACGCTTTTTGCAGAAACTAATACCTGTGGCTGATGATTTATTATATATGTGAATATTGAAACACTTCAATTTGAGTAAATATTAACAACTATTTTTGCACTTAATGTATTTATCTGAAACTGTGTACATGTCTTACTGAAAAAGCACCCTAATATCTGATTAGAGTGTGACAGGCAGTACAGCAGGGGACAGAACATCTATTACCAATATACCGTGTTTGGGGCATCTCTGGTGGGTGGCTCAGGGGTAAAGAATCTGCCTGCCAGTGCAGGAGACAAAGCTTTGATTCCTGGGTCAGGAAGATCCCACATGCCGTGGAACAACTAAGCCGGGCTCCACAACTATTGAGCCTGTGCTCTAGAGGCCAGGCACTGCAACTATTGAGCCCATGTGCCGCAACTACTAAAGCCCACACACCGGAGAGCCTGTGCTCTGCAACGAGAGAAGCCACTGCAATGAGAAGCCTGTGCGCTGCCAAGAGTAGCCCCTGTTCTCATCAACTAGAGATAAAAGCCCACATAGCAATGAAGATCCAACACAGCCAAAAATAAATAATAAAATTTAAAATATATATACCATGTTTTACTGCACTTTCCCCTGGAAAAGGAGACTATACTTTTTGGCTGCACTTCTTTTTCAGCCCTTTGGATATTATTTCCTTTTCTTTTTATTTTACCTGATAGTCTACAAGGTAGATCTTTGTGGGAAGGCTCTTTTAGAAATTAGAAGTTTCACAACGTGTCATTTTTGAAAATTTTATGGTAATAAACTCAAGTTTATAATATATACAAAACTGGAACAAAAACCTAATGTTAACAAAATGTGAATGATAATCATAAGTTGTATAATGAATCCTCGATCAATTTTAAATTCTAACAACTTCACAAGGGGATGCTAATTGTGTCCCTCTATAAAGACATATTGATACATCTCTGGTCAGTAATGTTCAGGAAGCAAAAGACATATTAATACATCTCTGGTCAATGATTTGCTAAAGTTAAGTCTTTTCTCTCCAACTGGAAGTTCACAGAGTTGCCTTCAACTTTTTCCACGTTTCGTCTCTTCCCCACACTCCCTACTCAAACACAAAGAGCAATGTACTCAGGGCCCAAAAATATGGCTGACATGCCTCATGCTCCATTCAACTCTGTTTCCCCTAAATGAAGGCTGCTGCTGCTGCTACTACTAAGTCGCTTCAGTCGTGTCCAACTCTGTGCAACCCCATAGACAGAAGCCCACCAAACTCCCCTGTCCCTGGGATTCTCCAGGCAAGAACACTGGAGTGGGTTGCCATTTCCTTCTCCAGTGCATGAAAGTGAATAGTGAAAGTGAAGTTGCTCAGTCGTGTCCGACTCTTAGCGACCCCATGGACTGCAGCCTACCAGGCTCCTCCATCCATGGGATTTTTCAGGCAAGAGTACTGGTATATGAAGGCATCTTTAACTAAAGAAAACATCTCTAAAACTTGACACGCCTGTGGCAATGTGTCTGTGCTTCAAGGCTGAGCTGTTCAAGGTAGATTAAACCAACTGCTCTCAATGGCCATGTCAGCCTTAATAGATGCTGAATCAACTATGAACTCTGCCACAATAAATTGGTTACTGATAGTAATTACATATACACATTATAGATACCATGTCTATGTCTGTCTATATAAAAAATTGGGACATTTAAGTTTTGTCAAAAATATTTCTGTTCTAGCTTAACTTTTAGTCTTCTCTTTAAAGTAAGAGAGAGAAAAAGGATAGAATTACAAACAGGGCAATGGGAATTTTATAGAAAAAAACTAAGAATCTTATCTCATGCTGGACATGTTCATGAAAGTGTCATTTATTCATTTAATACATATTAAAATCAGCCACATGGCAGATCCTGTGCCAAACACAGAGGACACAATAGTGAGCAAGACAGAAATAGTCTCTACCTGTAATGGTGCCTTCCCATGACAGACTCCCTCCCCTCCATGTCATCTGCCTGCTTCTTGTCTGTGATTAAATATATTCTTTGGCTAAAATTAATCAGAGAAATGAGAAAATGTGGAAACAAGGGGAAATGGTCAAGCAAGACAAATTAATAATACTTTAGCCATTAAACAAAGTCAAAGACTTTTAGTTTCTCCTCAAGGACTATAGATAATAATCTGAGCTATATCCTTTGGGCTGTTTTATAAAGACCAAAACCCCTACCAGGTGAAAGAAGTTAATTACGTGATGTTCAGATTGTAGTCAAGATAAACCTGTTCCATCTTACACAATTTCAAGAACTGGCCTCAATAAAATGAGAATAAATTAACTCTAGAACTGAAGTTTTAATGTACTTAAGAGGATGCTGATCAGACCACACATGACCAATTTTGAGTTAACTGTGCTGTTCTACACCTGGCCACCTTCTTCCATCTATACACCCTTGAAACTCCCCTTTAAAAATTCTTGCCCCCTGACTGACAACAGGGAATTGGCTTTTGAAAGTGAGCCCAGCTTCTCCCCTGTTGCCAGCTTCCTCAATAAAGCTATTTTTCCTTTAACCCAACACTTGTCTCTCAGTTTTGGATGTCTGAGGGATGAGCAGCTGAACCTGAGTTCGGTAACATACCTTCAAGGAGCTTACAGAGTGATGGTAAAGATGATTTTCTGAGTTCACGAGTTTGAGGAGTCCCATGAAGACAACATTCAGATGCCATGTGAGCATATGACAGGGGACCCAGGTAATCAAAGAAGGCTTCTTTGAGTAAATAAAGTTTAAGCTGAGCACTGAAAGACTGGCATTGGCTGGATGAGTTAGCAGGATGGAACAGAATGTGCAAAGACCAAGACACTGGAAAGAACACCACATGTTTAAGGGGTTGAAATAGGCCAGTGTGGCTATGGGAGAAGGAGAAGAAACTGAGGCTGGGGAAGTGGGCTGGATAATGCAGGACTTTGTAACCACATTAAGAATATGGATTTTATCTCAAGGCCAATATGAAATTATTGAAAGGCTTTATGAAGTGGAGTCATTACCAGATTATGAAAATATCTCTCTGGCTGCAGTAGAAAAGTTAGAGCAGTGAGCGCAGGAATGGATGTGGGAAACTTTTGAAACCTGGTTCATTTATTGTAGACCAAAAATGATGCTGGTTTGAACCAAGAGACTGGTGATAATGGAAAGTAGTAGGATTCAAAGGGCATTAAAAAAAGGAATCAGTAAGGCTTGGAAATTCGTGGAATGTGGAAAAAGAAAGGAGAAAGAGTTTTGACAACTTCTAGTTACTTGGCTTGAGAGTCGGATGGGGAAATCGAACTGAAGTTCCCCTTCAGTTGGGGAAATGCAGGATAAAGACAAGGCTAGGGATGTGAGAATATCACTCATCTAGTTAGATAAAAAAATGGTTAAGAATGACTGAGTTAAACTATAGGTTGGATCAGATGAAACTGTCAGTATTGGACTATTTTTGATCTATGATAATTTAATTTGGTCCAATCTAATAGCAGATGCACATTAAAAATCAGAGACATTACTATGCCAACAAAGGTCCGTCTAGTCAAGGCTATGGTTTTTCCAGAGGTCATGTATGGATGTGAGAGTTGGACTATAAAAAAAAAGCTGAGCACAGAAGAATTGATGCTTTTGAACTGTGGCGTTGGAGAAGACTCTGAGAGTCCCTTGGACTGCAAGGAGATCCAACCAGTCCATTCTGAAGGAGATCAGTCCTGGGTGTTCATTGGAAGGACTGATGTTGAAGCTTAAACTCCAATACTTTGGCCACCTGATGCAAAGAGCTGACTCATTTGAAAAGACCCTGATGCTGGGAAAGATTGAGGGCAAGAGGAGAAGGGGACGACAGAGGATGAGATGGTTGGATGGCATCACTGACTCAATGGACATGGGTTTGGGTGGACTCTGGAAGTTGGTGATGGACAGGGAGGCCTGGCGTGCTGTGGTTCATGGGGTCGCAAAGAGTCGGACATGACTGAGCAACTGAACTGACTGAATAGCAGATGCACTGGTATAAAAGTCACTCTTCCAGAATCACCATAATGTTTGGGGAACCACTATTTGATTATGGGACTCTATGAGCCTCTCTTCAAGACTTAGGGATGTCTACAGTGACAGTCAAGAAGAGTCTTAGAAAGGGGGCATAGAGGTTTCTGTACATATGTACGCCAGAGGCTAAATCAGGGTCTGAAAATGCAGACTCATCAAACCCAAGTGAAGACTATGAAGCTGTCTGTATACAGCAGTCGAAGATCAAACAAATCCATATACCCCAGAGCTATTCTAGGACTATTAGAAAACACTTATCTAATTAATTTAGAGCCAGCAGTAAAATCAAGAGTTTAAAAACTGGTTCACACTTATTCACCATAATACTGGGAAAAAGAGACAAGAAATGTACTGTGTTTCTAATTTTAAATAAGAATCCAGGTTTCTCACTCTGGAATTCACCTAGAGAAACAGGTACACAGCACAGCATATGGAGTTTCCATCCTAGATCTTGGATCACTGTCAACTATCTCTTTTGCATATTGAAAGGCTGCAGCTCTTTTTTAATATCTCAAATGTGAAAAGTCCTGAACAGAACAGTAAGATCTAATATTTACCAGTGTCTAACATTTCTCATTGCACTTTCCGAGAGGCACCTGCCTCCTCCTCAGACTGTGTCCTGATATTGAATTCCAAGGTTCTGAGCCTACTTATCTTGAAGCCAAACCATGACTGTAACAGGGAGCAGCATCCATTGTCTCGCAATATCAGAGTGTTTTCCCCGAGCACAGCTTTATACTGAAGGTCACTTTAAATTAGGGCTTCACTTCCCTTTGCTTCTGTCTGATGTTAGGGTGTTACTCATGAGTAAACAGGGGTTAGAGAAATATGCTGGCAGTGAAAAGTAAAATTTCACTTTTAAAGAACTCAAATCGAATCATTAGCTAATAGCTCAAGTTAATATTAGCCTAGCATTTTTCAAGGTATTGATATTAAGAAAGTAGTTTCTTACACATAATATTTTCCATGTGAAGTCTCACTGCCAGGTTTATAACAGTATCTGACTCTTCATTCTCCCCAGCCGTAGGGGTATGGAGATGGGAATTTATACCCTATATTTAATTGCTTTCCTTATTATATTTCTAAACTGATTTTATAAATAGATTTTTAAGTAGAAAAAGAATACTTGGAATTTCTATGACACACCTTAGTTTCTGTTAAGAAGTACATATTTATATTTCATAATTTTTAAATAACTTTTAAATGTCTATCAAAAGTGAAGACATTATTTACAATCTACTATTGGGTGATTTAAAAAACATTATAGTCTTATCTGTGGCTAGGTGGTTACAGTAGCAATTCCCTACTTTGTGGATTATCAACAGCTTGTGTGTGTGTGCTAAGTTGCTTCAGTTATGTCCGACTCTTTGTGACCCTTTGGACCATAGCCCACCAGGCTCCCTCTGTCCATGGGATTGTCCAGGCAAGAATACTGGGGTGGGGTGCCATGTCCTCCTCCAGGGGATCTTCCCGACCCAGGGATCGAACCATGTCTCTTGCG
The DNA here is from genome assembly GCF_029378745.1 of Bos indicus. Lineage (NCBI taxonomy): Eukaryota > Metazoa > Chordata > Mammalia > Artiodactyla > Bovidae > Bos > Bos indicus. Next base: position 69,848,804 of record NC_091769.1, read on the forward strand.
TCTCCTGCACTGGCAGGCGGGTTCTTCACCACCAGTGCCACCTGGGAAGCCCATACTTTGTTGTTTTAAGTTTATATTTCCTACGACCTCCTCATTCTCAGGGACCACATACACATTTCTTCATATAATGATCCAAGCCAGAAGTCCCCCAAATAATCCTGAATTCTTTCCCTTCATCTAATCCTTTTCCTAGATTTAATCAAGTCACCAAATTCTGCTTGTTCTCCTTCTTAAGTGTCATCTAATCCCTCTGTCTGATCACCAAAGCTGTTACCTTGGTTTAATCTTTAAAATCTATCATCTGGGCAAGTGCCAGACCCTCCCAACTCTTTTCTCTGCTTCTAATTACTTCACCCATTCAAATAATCTACAGTATATCCAGTATGACCCTCCTAAACACACAGACCTTCCATTACAACCCTCTGATGGCTCTCCCTTGCCTGTAAACTTCAAGTGCTCTTAGCACAATGCACAAGGCTGTCTGTCTCATACCTCTTTTCCTCCCTTGCCAGCCTTATGCCTCCTTCTTCATCCATACCAGCCATGACCAATTTCTTGTAGGTTCCTGAATACACTGGATACTGATTTACACCTTTACACCATCATACATTTTATTCTCTCTACAAATCTCCCCCCACCAAATAAGGTTTTCCTCTTTTGTACCAGCACCAAACTGGGTATACATCTCTATCTTTGCATTTACCATACGACACAATAATTCTGTTTCCATGGCTGCTTTCCTTTATAGAACACAAGAAGGGAAGGGAGCTTTCTTATTCATTCTACCTTTAACAATGCCTAGCATGGTGTCTGACCTATGGTATATGCTCAGTGAATGGAATGGATGAGGTGTTAAGTGCTGTTTGCTTAATTTTTAAAAAATTTTAAATTTTATGAAATTTTTTAAAAAAATGAACATCATTCTTCGATAAGAATAAAGGAAATCCCTTTAAACATATAACTTGTAAAATGTTGCCCAATCTTCACCAAATTGTTGTAGCCCGACTTCCCCCATCCTCAACTGGTCTGCTTCTCTCTGTTCAAAAGCCACAGACAGTGTCTGATTCCCAGTCTACAAATATTTCTACAAATAATGACTAGGCACAAATGTATCACCCAGAGAGAAAAATGTTTCACAGAAAACGCTAAATAGAGAGACAGTAAGTACACCTTTTTATATAATACATGACACTTATGGTATAAACTTAACATTGAAGAAAAGATATGCCTATTCAGAGTCAAAAGACAAGTTGGTAACCTTTCTTTATACCAAAATCAGATTATTTTTTAAAATATTATTCTCTCATTCATCTCAAAGGAAGGAGTTTCTCCAGAGTTGTTTAGGTCATAGACCTGAAAATGTACCCACAAAGTAAGCCAGAAATAAAGAGTTTTGAATCCAACACATCACAAAGCAGAAGTACCAGTCCTGAGTAATGTTATTATTTACTCTTTTAAGAGTTTCAGCCAGAGCAGCTAAAATGTGTTTCTCCATTGAGAGTCTTAAAAATAAACTTTGAACTCAGGAACTCTGTGAATCCAGTCCCTTTACAGAATGAAACCATTTGCTGACTCTGCCTATAACTGAAAGCATATAGCCTCTGTTTAGTTCAGTGAACCATGGATATAAATAGCCCTGAAGTGTGCATTTTTCTTGCTGCTTGTAACTAAGACCATCAAGAAAAAATACAAAAGATGTTGCCAGTGTACATCCACGCATTCAGCAAACATCTACTGAGAGCCCTTGCTAGACCCTGAGGCTCATGAGATGAGTAACTCACAGTCTTCTCATTCTAGAGGTTCCCAACTTGGAGCGGATAGGACACCTGAACAAGTAATTGTGAAACGGCGTGGGAGGTTAGAGGTAGAGCCACGTACAGGGTCTGATGTGAGCCCAGAAGAGGAGCATCTAACCCACAGGTGGCCGAGCAATAGAACAAAACCACATTTTTGAGTGTTAAGGGACCCAGGATAGGCATGTTAGAAGTAAACTTATAGTGAGATGTAAGGGATGGGAAGATAAGGCAGTTTACAGATGCTGATCTCAGTTCTCTCAATAGTGGAGGATTCTAGCTTATGTTTCGGGGGAAATGAGTCAGAAATTGAGTAGGGGAATCTAAGAGTAGTGAAATTGTGCAAGTATTTTTGAATTAAATAAAGAAAAATGACTAAAGACAAGAAAAGTGGAAGAGTGGCTTTGAGGCTTTGAGGAGTCAGAGAACTAAATCTGTAGATAAGACCATCTGTCAAGCTGTAGGGGAGGAAAAGGCAAACAGGAATACATGGGTTTTATTAGCCAATATACAAAAGAATATAAGAGGAAAGAAGGAGATTGGTGAGAAAAGAATTCAGATAGCTAACCACAGGTTGGCTAGGAAAGGAAGAGTAGCACTCAGCACTGTATACTTGTGTGATCAGGCATTCCTATTTGCCCAGGAACATCCCAGTGTGGTTATTGTAGTGCCCACTTTCAACTGCAAAAGATTCCTGTTGGACAGTAAATTATATTATCCCTTAATGATGACCTGGGAGAAACAATAGGGGTCCGGGTCTCCATGAAATTAAAGGAATAAGGTATTGTTGCCAAAGAGTGGAATGAAGGGGTTATGCTTTAAGAAGGGAGTGTTAGTGTAGTGTTAGTTGCTCAGTTGTGTCTGACTCTTTGCGACCTCATCGACTGTAGCCCACCAGGCTTCTCTGTCCTTGGGATTTCCCAGGAAAGAATACTAGAGTGGGTTGCCATTCCCTTCTCCAGGGATCTTCCCAACCCAGGGATCAAACCCAGGTCTCCCATATTACAGGTGGATTCTTTACCAAAGGGAGGGGTCTTGATAATGAGAAGAGAAAGGATGTGGCCCTGGGAATAGAATGGCTGAGATGCCTCTGAGATGACACTCTCTAGGGTTAAGATAGCCCAGGAAATATGAATTGGTTGGATGGGTCATTCTCATGACCACTGAGATTGGCATCTAGCACTTGGTAGATATTCAACAAACGACTGAGGATATAGCAGGAGTTGGAGTGGGAAGGGAGACTATGCATCAGGTTTCAGCAAAAGAGACTTTAGGAAGTTTGCCAGGGGAGGAGAGATAGAAGAGAAGTTCAAGATGGCACAGCTGTGTGCCTGAGACACGATACAGGAATGTACTTTTAAGAGAGGGAGAAAGAGTAATGATCAGATAGCAAGCCAGTAGTTTGTGGGATATAGAAGAAAAAAAGAATTTTATAGTATAAGTCGCAGAAGTTCTGTCCCCAGGGAAGAAGAATGGTGACCACCACTGTGTGATGGTTTCTATGCCTGCTGCAGAGGGCAGCAAAAGTCCCGTTAGCAGAGAGGCCATGGGCTCTGTCTTAAATGTAAGTGAATCCTAGTGACGTTAAAAAAAAAAAAAAAAAAAAGTACAGAAACCAAATCCCAACCTTAATAGGAAGTTTGAAAGTATCAAGTAATTAATTTCCTTTCTTCCTTCCTCCCTGCTCCATATCCTAACTTATACCTTGAAGGGATGTTTAATAAAACAAAACAATTCACTGCTTTAAGGTTTTTGGGCTAAAGTTTTACTTCATTACTTTATGTTATTGCTTAACAATTAGTAGATAAAAGACTAGTGACTACAAGCAAGTCATTTCCATTTCCCACATATGTATCTTAAACAGCAATTTTTCCAAACCACTTGGAGAATGGAACTTGTCCCAACATGCCTCTCCCCAACTGTGTAGAGAGGCAGATTTCGATACAAAGCTCACCACAAGTGGTTTTGGATTCCCCCCAAATATACAACATAATACATAGCCTAGAAATAGTTATCCATTAAAACTGCAAATTAAATTACTATGATCAGATACAAAGAAGGTAAAACTCAAAATGCTTTTTCAACTCTACTGAAAATTTCATCAAACTCAACATTTTTAGAATAATTTGAAAATGTCTCGGTTCTTCTGCCCTAAGATCATAACTTGGGGTGCAGTTGAAAAGAAGACAACAGGACTATTCTGGACCTACTAACTCAGGAGGAAAGGGAAAGACTGTAAAAGGAGTTGGAGAAAGGGTCATTCCAAAACCTATTCCAGTAAAACAGGTCCTGCTGAAGCCTCTGTGTGCCTCCCTGTTCCAGCACTGGGAGGCCAGACATGTGTCCTTGAGCACACGGCAAGAGCTATCTACCATATTTTCATGGTTTTTCTTAGGATCAACTCCAGTCTGAATACCAACCAAGATGATGCAAAGATTGTAAGTGAGGTCACTAGTTGGACAGAAATATGGGAGGTGACTTTTATTTTATTTTTTTCCTTACAGGGAACACTTTCATGTGAATAATCTATGCCTAATAAAAATGTCACTGTCTGAGCTAGGGGCATCTCTGAAAAATGGTAGCAATACGAGTGTGCTTTATTTCATTTCTCCCTGTTTCATTATTTAGATCTGCCCGCTTCTGCAGTGGTAGGTATCTATATTTATCTTACAAGTCTGTCAAAGAAACACCGCTGCTGCAACTATGAATTGAGCGAACATCTAGATACAAATAAGACACCAGCACCCTTTTAAAAGGATGTTAAATTTCAGATTGAAACTGTCCTATTGCATAGTGAAAGATACAGAGCTTTTTAGAAAGTAGCTTCTTTCAGGGGAAGTGGTAACAGTGATGAGAAGAGTTGCTTAGGGAATGCATTCTATTTCAAGTAGAACTGGGAGACGCCTTTTGGAACAGGGACATTTTCTCTCAGATCTGTAGAACAGGAGACCTTGACAAAACAGAAGAGGTCATTTAATGCTACTTTTTCATTTCATCGAGGAAAGTGAAATTTCATTTCACTCAGACTTTTGGTTCAAAGACACACAGCAGAGTCCAAGTGAGAGCTGGGCAATCAGAATCCCCAGGAGAAGGGTCACTTTTCTACTTTTCACAGCCTCTTCTTGAATAAACGGGCACCAAGCCCTGCCTCCGTGCTCTGGTGATAACACACAAAGATTCCTACTAAACACTCCACAGCTATCATGAATTCCTGCCACATTTTGACCACCAAGTACTATTTCCTCTGATTCCTTTTATGGAATCACCTTTGTCCCACCAGGAGAGGTCTTAGATGGAAGATCAGTCCAGACAACTGCCCTTGTACTGTGGAAGTTAAAGCAGCCTGTGGAGTTTCTTCTCTCTCTCGCCCTAGAGCAGTCAGGAGCAGACATACAGTTGGGTCCAATGAATCCAGCAGCCAATTTAGCCAAGACTTCAGGCAATCAGATACTGCTCCTGAGACATAATAGCTTTATATATCTATATCTTACTCTTTATCAAATTTGTTACAATATTGCTTCTGTTGTTTCTATGTTCTGGCTTTTTGGCCATGAGGCATATGGAATCTTAGCTCCCTGAGCAGAAGTCAAACTGGCACCCCCTGCTTTGGAAGGTGAAGTCCTAACCAACCTGAAATCTTAATCACTGGACCACGACAAAAGCCCCAATACCTAGCTTTCTTAAATCCAAGTTTTGAGCACTGCCTTTGTTCTACGGATCTTCCTATTTCTTTGCAAGATATAGGAATCATTACCACTTGTGGCAAAAGCAGAGAAAACTTACAGGTCTCCTGAGATTTGTGTATAAACAGTTGATGAAAGTTTTGATGTTATGTTGGGATTATCTTGGTGTTAAAATCATTAAGCCTGGAGTCTTTTATTACTACAAGAATAAAGCTTCATTTCCAAGATAAAATTTAAGATGAGATGTAAAAAGGCAACATACACAAGTCTGAGGCAAAGACCAGGATTAGACTAAAGTTTAATATTGAGTATTTTTATAATTTTATTCAATTTTATAATAATATTGAATAGGATTAGTGAGAAAGAAATTATATCTAACATTCAAATCCTTCTCTATATTTATTTAAATTTAGTGCTATAGTAGTTTCATGATATTAAAATTTCCATTTTGGTTTTAGTTTTTAAAAAATAACAGATGGTAGACAACATGGTAAAATGAGGGGAAAAAAATTTATCTCAGGCAAAAAAAAAAAGTCACTTCTATACTCAAGCATTCCTGTGGTCATGATTGAAGCAAGATTGCCTGTTTGTGGTGACATAATTTAATTGCAGGTTCCATTTGATAATAACTCACTGAAAGAGATTTTACACCCTAAAGGAAAATAAGGGCACTAAAGTCATGATTTATATGTCGTAAAAAATGTTTCTGGAGAAGGCAATGGCACCCCACTCTAGTACTCTTGCCTGGAAAATCCCATGGACAGAGGAGCCTGGTGGGCTGCAGTCCATGGGGTCGCTAAGAGTTGGACACGACTGAGCGACTTCCCTTTCACTTTTCACTTTCATGCATTGGAGAAGGAAATGGCAACCTACTCCAGTGTTCTTGCCTGGAGAATCCCAAGGACAGAGGAGCCTGGTGGGCTGCCGTCTACGGGGTCGCACAGAGTCGGACACGACTGAAGTGACTTAGCAGCAAAAAATGTTTCATATGATAGGAAAAGCATTTTAGTCTCAAAATGTTGTGGGAGTGAAAATTTCTGGTTAGTGGTAATTAAGACAAGCTAAAAGTCTAATCATACTGCTCAATGTCCAGGTTCTTCATTCTAAGATTTATAAATCAATATTTTGAGCCTACAACTCTTTGGAAACAGAAGTTGATTCCTCCAACTGTAGTAACCAGATGGCATTACAAATACAAACTTCTGTCAGAGCAACAGGTAATATAAGTGGTAGAGTTAAGTTACCTGAGGTTAAGTTCGGTTATGGGATTGCAATGGAATTCTCTGTCTTAACTGGAAGGAAAATCTATCTACAAAAAGAGTCATCCAGAATATCATACATCAGAACACTTATGCAGGCAGATAAAAGCCAACGTGAATTTCTAACACATAAAAGCCATTTCACAGACGACATGGAAAAGTAAAAAGTTTATTTCAAGACTTACTTGAAGTAACTCAAAATTACATTTTGAAAATAAGCCATCTGTTGTCTCTATGGAAGCAAAACTTTGTGAAGAAAATAATCTGAAGTGAGCTTCAGAAGCAAAGGTGACAGAAAGGGCATAGATTCATCTATAAAGATGTAAATATGAAAACAAACAAACCCAGCCTTCAGACTTGTTTAGTTGCTGAGTCATGTCCAACTCTTTGTGACCCCATGGACTATAGCCCACCAGATTCTGCTGTCCATGAAATTTCCCAGGCCAGAAAATTGGAGTGGGTTGCTATTTCCTTCTCCAGGGGATCTTCTTGACCCAGGGATTGAATCTGTATCTCCTGCTTTGGCAGGTGGATTCTTCACCACTGAGCCACCAGGGAAGCCCCTCCAGATTCCTAGAACATAGATAATTTATCACTTAAAATTGCTAACACTGGGGGCTACACTGCTTTGGCTTTGCTACTGTTTAGTTTGGGTCTCAGTTCAAAAGCTGTGTTATAGGTTCATGTAGGTATGCGAAGAGTTGACTCATTGGAAAAGACTCTGATGCTGGGAGGGATTGGGGGCAGGAGGAGAAGGGGACGACAGAGGATGAGATGGCTGGATGGCATCACTTACTCGACGGACGTGAGTCTGGGTGAACTCCGGGAGTTGGTGACAGGGAGGCCTGGCGTGCTGTGATTCATGGGGTCGCAAAGAGTCGGACACGACTCAGCGACTGAACTGAACTGAACTAAGGTAATGTAAGAAACCTAGTTCAGCCTACTGATTTTAAAAGTATCAAATTTGAAATGAAAGTTTTGATTCAAAAGTCAAGACAAATATCTGACTATAGTCTTTTCAAAATACATTTCTACTGTAACAAAGAATCAATTTTCTTAAAAAAACAAAAACTGGTCATGACTACAAAATCAGCTTATATATCTAAAGATCCTGAGAAACCTGTATGCAGATCAAGAAGCAACAACAGTTAGAACCAGATATGGAACAGTGGACTGGTTCAAAATTGGGAAAGAAGTATGTCAGGGCTATGTATTATCACCTTGCTTATTTAACTTACATGCAGAGTACATCATGTGAAATGCAAGGTTGGATGAATCACAAGCTGAAATTGCCCGGAGAAATATCAATAACCTCAGATATGCAGATGATACCACTTTAATGGCAGAAAGCAAAGAGGAACTAAAGAGCCTCTTGATGAAGGTGAAAGAGGAGAAGGAAAAAGCTAGCTTAAAACTCAACATTCAAAAAACAAACATCATGGCATCTGGTCCCATCACTTCATGGCAAATAGATGGGGAAACAATGGAAACCATGACAGACTTCACTTTCTTGGGCTCCAAAATCACCATGGATGTTGACTGTGGCCATGAAATTAAAAGATGTTTGCTTCTTGGAAGAAAAATTATGACAAACCTAGACAACATACTAAAAAGCAAAGACATTATTTTGCCAACAAAGGTCTGTCTAGTCAAAGCTATGGTTTTTCCAGTAGTCATGTATGGATGGGAGAGTTGAACCATAAAGAAGGCTAAGCACCAAAGAACTGATGCTTTTGAATTGTGGTCCTCAAGAACACTCTTGAGAGTCCCTTGGACTGCAAGGAGATCAAACCTGTCAATCCTAAAGGAAATCAATTCCAAATATTCATTGGAAGGACTGATGCTAAAGCTCCAATACTTGGCTATCTGATGCAAAGAGCCAACTCATTGGAAAAGACCCTGATGCCGGGAAAGATCGAAGGTAGGAGAAGAAGGGGACAACAGAGAATGAGATGGTTGGATAGCATCCAACTCAAGCAAACTCTGTGAGATGGTGAAGGCCAAGAAAGCCTGATGTGCTGCAGTCCATGGGGTCGCAGAGTCATATGCAACTTAAAAGAACAACCAAAAAAAGAAAAAAACCAACTAATAAATTTAGAAATATCTATTAAAACTTTGGGGGGCAGCCCAGCATACACAAAAGCAGTCAAGACTGAATTTAGAGGCATATGTTGGTTGAAAAAACAAACATTTTCAAAAGTGGTATGTGTTAAGAAACCTGAACAGCTTTTCCACTGATATGTGGATAATATTAAGGGAGACATTTTCATATTATATTACAAAAACTGAATTTGAACATTTTTAAACTTTTAATTATGGAAAATTAAAAAGATATATATATAAAAGTAAGGAGGACAGTATAATGAATTTCCAAGTATCCTTCAACCAGCTTCAGGGGTTACCAGTTTATGGCCTGGGCATAATAAAGCCTAGGATATGGACAGTAATCTCACTATGTTCTAAGGGACACTTTTAATTTCCTTTCCAAAAGAACTGTTTAGCTTCGCTCTATTCCTTGGCTACCACCTGAATTTCTAAACCTAGCTAGCTATTCTTAGAATTAAAAAATAAGTTGAAATGGAAATTTGAGATCTTATCAGTTATGTGTATGCTCAGTCCTGTCTGACTCTTTGTGATCCCATTGACTGTAGCACGCCAGGTTCCTCTGTCCTTGGAATTGTCCAGGTAAGAATACTGGAATGAGTTGCCATTTCCTATTCTAGGAGATCTTCCCAACTCGGGGTTTCTCTTGAGTCTCTTGCATTGGCAGCTAGATTCTTTGCCACTGTGCCACATATATCCCCACTCAATTCAAGATCCTTTTACCCAAGATCCTCAGGCAGTATAAGGAAAGTCTTTTTAGAAACAATAAGAATCACTTAAAATCCATGAAAGCTTCCTTATGAAGCAGTGGGTGCCCCATTCCTAGAAAGGTTGACATAAAAACTGGAATTCAGCAAACACAGTGTCATGGTACAGAGGGAAGAGGATGTACCTGGAAAACAAACCTGACTTTGAATCCTAATTTTGCCTCCCCTCTGAATTTCAGCCCTTTCATCACATGGTTGCTATTAGGATCCAATGAGGTGACATAAATGTCCAGCACACAGGAGATACTTAAGACATCTCTTTCTTTTATCTACCTTTATCCCCCCAAATAATTTGCACAAAATAACAGAGGAAACACATAGATAAGGATATAAAAGTATTTTTACTGAATGAAGTCACATACATGTATAATTTTTCAGTCACTGTCATTATGGGATAACATTTACTGAAATATTACATGGGTAAACTTTTTCCTATGGCTAGATTTCTCCCTAGACAATCGACATGTAAAATGGAGTGAAGAATATAGTGCTTTCATAACAGTATATTAAGCTGGGACAACGCAGAGCAAATCACTCCAGAGATTTATAACAATAAGAACTAAGCCCTCCTTTTTTTCAATCACATTCTTATGCTATAGAGAAAATATCAGATTTGGAAAAAGAAAAGATTTTGACAGAAGAATGAGAACCCCATTAAAAGGAAATGAAAAAAGAAATCCTAAAGTAGATAATTTAATTAAGTTTTCTCTCACTAGCTTAATACTCAGCTCCCAATGGTATAATATTTCAAAGTAATGACTCCCAGGTGGTTTTAATGCCTAAGAACCTTCAGTGTGAAATAAGTCCTTATGTAGCCCTGTACCTGTAATCAGCATCTCTCAGAGGAATGGCTGGTTCTGTCCATCTTCCAACACTCACTCTTAATGTAGATAATAATCTAGCTGCTACATGAGGCATCATTATTATTCTATATGGAACCAGTGTGTTTTTTTTTTTAAGATTATTTCCTAGAAATACCTGCTATATGACAAGTAATCATATCTGTGACATATCCAATATGCCGGAGCATTTGAGAATCTCTCTGGATTTGATTTCTCATTTATGGTATGTAGAGTTTTGGTGACTTGCTGCAGGTGTTTGTCTCCTAGCATGCTGCTCTGCTTTCCCTTTTTACACTGATGTCCCACAGCCAAATTAAAAACTGTTCTATTTTTAAAGTCTAAACATTAAACTTATTTATTGAGCGTGTTTCAGTTAGTCTATGTGTGTACCAAATAAAACAACAATGTTTTGTCTTGCGGTCCTGAAGGTTAGTCACACGGTTCCTCTGCTGATCTCATGTGAGCTCACACGTGCAGCTGCCTTCAGCTGGAGAGTTGGAGGGGCCTGAAGGTGCAAGATGGCCTCACTCATGTCCAGCAGTTGATGTTGGTTATTGGCTAGGGTGCATGGCTTCTCCTTTTTTAGCCTCTTATCCTCTCATTTGTACCTGTTAACTATCAGCTCTATTTAATCTTAAAATGTACAAATTAGTTTGATATGCAGAAGAGTTTGAGGCTGTTGGATTTTTAAAACTCCATGTAAAACTGCCACAACAAAGAAATTCATACCAAATTAATCACTCCAGACTGCTAAATCCATCTACTAATTTAACTCTACAGTGTTCAGGATAAATGAAACAAGTTATATTATTAACCCTTAAAAAAAAAAAAAAGAACCCAACCAGTCATTTGCAATATGCTGCTTTAAGTCAAGCAACCAGACTACCGATTACCAGTACAGAGAATTTCAATGATAAACTTGGGCCAGTAGGCCAGACTGGCTCGCCTAACATGACTGCCTCAAGTAGTGTCCTTGTCCTAAGTGGTCTCTAGCAGAAAGTACAAGGCCTTTTAAAACCTCGGAAGTTGTATAACATTACTGCTATAGCATTCTATTGATTAAAACAAGTCAAAAGACCAGGCATTATTCAAGAAGTGGGGAAACAGACTCTGCCTCTTAATGGAAGAAATAGCAAAGTCACATTGCAACAGTCAGGAGGAATGTTACAACTATTTTTTGAAAACAAGCAGTTATAGAGGCTTCTAAACAATGGTATCAAATTAAATGTCTTGTCTTTCTTAGAACTAGGCTTGCTTTTCTAAAGCCCAAGCACAGCACGATGCCTCTGGCTGCGATCTCCTAAGAAGCCTTTGCTTGGAATTACAACACATCTCTCAATGTTCTGGCTGCCTTAATAATCCTTTTATCCTCACCTGGAAGTAGAAGTTTGAAGGAAAAAAACCTTTATTTTGCTTTTCTTCACAGCATTTTTTTTCCAAAGAAGAATGTAGAAAAAAAAAAAAAGGTCTATCATGTAAAATACCAGTAACTGCCATGCTCAGAAGGTCCATGCAGTAAAATCTTTGAGATCCACAGGTGGAGAACTTAATTAGGATAGCATAGTGATCATCAGTGCATCCCCATAATGTCACCAAGAGTGCAGAACAGTCTCTTGCACAATCAAGAAGTCCCAACAGAAGCTGGGAGACAACTGAATAGCAAGTGACTAGATCATGCCTAGATTGGCACTCAGAAACCTACAGCTTGACCTCTGGTTGCTCCAAGTTGTGATCTGACCATGAACCTGACTCCTGTTTCTCTGCATGGCAGGATCTCAACTGCCCATAGGATATGCAGAAAGCATTTTAGATGTTTCTGGCAAAATAAGATGGTAAAATACCAGGGTATGATTTCCTCCAAATTTTGGCTGCTACTAATCAGTGGGACATTTTAAGAGAGTGGAGTGCAAATGGGAATGTTCCCTAAGTGTTCAAATATTTCATTTGGAAAAAAAAAAAATACAATCACAGAGTAATTAGCTTTAAGAGCCAAAGCTTGGTTCCACACTCATCATACTATACATTACAGTGAGAAACACTATACAGACACTTTTCTGTAAATCAACAATTAGTATTTTCCTTCTTAAAATATTGTGTGGAAGATACTTCAAGGTATCAGATGCCTACTTGGTGTTTTTACCACTTTATGAATTAGTCTTACATTTTGCTCTAGTCAAACATACAGAAAGATGACATCTGGGGAGAGAGAACCAGGGAGGAGAGGGAACGAGGGAAAGCTCATTCATCTATGCAATAGAAGGAACAATTCCCCCTAATATCCAAAATAATATGTGTTTTTGTTGACTGCCTGGTTGTTGATCTGCCAAACTGGTTACAGTCAGTGATTAGAATTCTGGGATGCTATCATAGATGCCATAGCTTTTCTTCCAAGGAGCAAGCATCTTTTAATTTCATGGCTGCAGTCATCATCTGCAGTGATTCTGGAATAACCTAGACAGCATATTAAAAAGCAAAAACATCACTTTACTGACAAAAATCTGTACAATCAAAGCTATGGTTTTTCCAGTAGTCATGTACGGATGTGAGAGTTGTACCATAAAGAAGACTGAATGCCAGAGCATGGATGCTTTTGAACTGTGGTATTGGAGAAGACTCATGAGGAGTCCCTTGGACAGCAAGGAGATCAAATCAGTCAACCCTAAAGGAAATCAACCCTGAATATTCACTGGAAGGACTGATGCTGAAGCTCCAACATTTTGGCCGCCTGATGTGAAGAGTTGACTCATTGCAAAAGACTCTGATGTCGGGAAAGATTGAAGGTGGGAAGAGAAGGGGGTGACAAGATGAGATAGTTGGATGGCATCACCAACTCAATGGACATGAGTCTGAGCACAGTCTGGGAGAAGGACAGGGAAGTCTGGCATGCTACAGTCCATGGGGTTGTAAAGAGTTGGACACAACTTAGCAACTGAACAAGCAACAACATAGCTGTAGATCAAGTTTCCTCCAGCATACTTCCTCTTCTGTACCTGCTCAGATTCCTCAGTTTATTTTCTTCCTCCCTTTCTGGATTTAAGTGATAATAGATATTTTATTACTTTGAAAGTGAAAGTCAAGTCGCTCAGTCATGCCTGACTCTTTGCGACCCTATGGACTGTAGCCTACCAGGCTCCTCAGTCCATGGAATTTTCCAGGCAAGAGTACTGGAGTGGGTTGCCATTTCCTTCTCCAGTTCATTACTTTGAAAGGATCTAAACTCTGCTTTCATCTCCTGAATCTAGACACAACATCCATAACTGTGAGTAGATAACTGGAAAGGAGTTAATAGGGAGGTTGCCGCAATGGTCAAGTGATCCAGTTAGTTGTCAGAGGTTAAATGTATAAGCTGTGGATAGCAGTACTTGCCAAAGACTCATGGTTTTGGAATGCTAGAGTTCAGACCTCAGATTCTGACATATTATGCTCCTGATAAACTCTCCACTAATCTCATAATATACATTTTATTACTGTAAGCCATGCTACATTAGGCTTTCTCAAAGAGTGATGAAATGCTAAGAACTCCAGCGGAATGTAGCAGAACAATGGGAACAAAACCACAGACGAGCAGAAGCTTGGCACTTATTGCCTTGAAGGGCAGAGCGGGTGAATTAATTGTTTCCAAATGCAACTAATTGGATCTTCAACTCCAAAGTAAATAGAGATAAGGCTTATTAGATTACAATATTCATAAGTGGAGAAGGCTTAGAAAGTACTCAGGATGGCTGATGTAAAGAAACTATTAGGGCAAAGATTTAAATATGTTAAAACTCTAAATAAGGAAAGAAATATATTACTAATTTGCACATTAAAAAATTTGAGAGGGGTCCTAATTGTGTCTGCAAATGAAGGTTCAGTAATCTATGACATTATTTTCCTATGCCAATAATGCTGGTACATGCCTACCTCGGAGAACATAAGATCTATCTTCAGGAACCTATTTGAAGGAGAGGTACTATCTGCATTCCTTAACTGATTTCAGATATTTTTGTTGACCTCCTGTTTATATGGCCTACATCCATCTTAGCATCACAGGAAGTATAAATCTGGACACAAAGCAAAATAGCCAGGGAGCTGCCAATACTTGGACTGGCCTTTCTTTCAGACAAGTCTACCTGGCTCCCCATCTCTGTCTACTCTCAGGGACTTCCTGAAACCTGGCTACCTCGACCTAGGTCTCCATCTACTGCTCTTCCACTGATTCTACTTCTCTCTCATGTGTGGCTTCTTGTCACCAAGGCTTGACTCTGCGGGCCTAGCTGGACCCTGCCACATACTGTTCTGGGTCCCCATGGCCTCCTGTGTTCTGGTACAGTGTAATCCATGCAAAGATGTTTAAGGAAAAAAAGTGAAATGGCAGATTTATTTAGACTATTCTTCAGCCAAATTAACTTTTGTTTTATTTCTCATAATCTCTGGATGTTTGCCTCATACCACTAAGTTCACCATTCCAAATTTATTAACGGGTTTTGTTTCATAAATATTTGAATTTTTGTATATATAAAGCTGCTGTCAATGATGTAATTCATGAATTCTTGGAGCTGTGTTCTGGATAGCTTTACCTTCAGACTAGACATGAAGAAATGACTTTCACTCCCACTTTGCAACCTATAAAAATAAAGTTTCTTTTGTAATCAGTTCACTTATGGTGGCCAGGCTCTGTGAGTGTGACAGTGTATTTATTATGCAGATGTTCTTGGAATATTCACAGATTATGTATCCTGCCAGGATGTGGAGCTTCTGAAAATAGGACGGGAACAGACGCATGGGACACAGAGTTCTCAGGGTGTCCCCAGATATTAATGCAATCACTTAGATGTCTAAGTGTTGTAAGGTCTCCATAAGACACCCCACACCATCCACTGGAGGGTTCTGCGTTTGAGAAGCTCCATCCGGTAAATCTTGGGACCCAGAGAGCAGAAGGATCTCCTGCACATCATGGTTTAACACTTTGTTAATGACATTTCTCTCTCCCTTTATTTGACTCTGAGAAGTTTTCTTTGTGTAATGAGAGTGAAACAAGGCAGCAGTGCTTTGGGAATGGTCTTAACCCCACAATTCCTGGGTATAATTGGAAGTACATGGTTTCCACAAGCAACTTTGAGCTTTGCACACTAGAACAGGTAGCATTCAAATGTCATTAGAAGAAAAAAGTCAGACTCCAAAGAGCCTCCCTTCCTGGATCCAACTGCCCTCTGCAGGTTGTACGGCAGACTGGGCTCGTCGGGGATGGTTTGAGAGTGAGATTTAGTCGACAGCAGTGTGTGGTCTCAGAGAAGGCAATGGCACCCCACTCCAATATTCTTGCCTGGAAAATCCTATGGACGGAGGAGCCTGGTAGGCTGCAGTCCATGGGGTCGCTAGGAGTCGGACACAACTGAGCGACTTCACTTTCACTTTTCACTTTCATGCACTGGAGAAGGAAATGGCAACCCACTCCAGTGTTCTTGCCTGGAGGATCCCAGGGACGGGGGAGCCTGGTGGGCTGCCACCTCTGGGGTCCCACCGAGTCGGACATGACTGAAGCAACTTAGCAGCAGCAGCAGTAGCAGTGTGTGGTCTCTTCCCTGGTAGCTCAGTCAGTAAAGAAACTGCCTCAGTGCAGGACACCTGGATTCAATCCCTGGGTCAGGAAGATCCCCTGGAGAAGGAAAGGGCAAACCACTCCAGTATTCTTGCCTGGAAAAGCCCATGAAGAGAGAAGCCTGGTGGGCTATAGTCCATGGGGTTGCAAACAGTCAGACACGACTGAGTGACTAAACCACCACCAGCGTGTGGTCTCAGGCCAGGCCTGGGCTTGAAGAGTGCCTATGCCACTTAGTACATTTCTCACTCACTGAGCTACTTCATCTGTAAATCAGAAGTAATAATTCCTACCTGACAGATTCAGTGTGACAATAAAAAATAATCAATGCAGACACCTAGCATACAGCAGACTCTTGGCAAACACTAACTATAGTTATTTTTCATTTCAAATGCAAGAAAATGAAAACCTGACTTTTGTGAGATTATGCACGTATTTGGGATAGTTTATAAAAGCCACAGAAGTCTATTTTGAAGAGTTTTGGTTTTTTTTTAAACTATGACTGCTAGTCACATATCACATTTTCCAACTACTTACTGACATAATTTGGGGCATTTGTTTCAAGACCGTGGGTAAGTTACCTAATTGTTGTTCCTCTATTTTTCCAATTGTATGCATATTTTGCCCCCAAATATGCTGAAACTCTCAGCTGCCTAAGTTCTGTCCCCTGGAGATCCACAAGGGATGCTTGCTGGAAGAATGATAAGGGTAAGTGCTTATAGTGTTTTGTTCATTTGTTTTGTGGAGTTGTGTGTGTGTGTATTGTGGGTAAATGTGTGTGTGTGTGTGTGTGTGTGACATGGGTTGTTTGTTTGGTCTTCCAAAGAATTGTGTCATTCCAAAATGAATCAAGGGATAGATATTATGGAAGTAACATTTATCATCCAGAAGTACAATGATAGAGAAAAGGTGATTTAAAAATATAGGAGGCAAGGAATAGTTAGGGAGTTTGCGGCTCACATGTACACACTGCTATATTTAAAATGGATAACCAATAAGGACTTATTGTACAGCACAGGGAACTCTGCTCAATATTCTGTAACAACATAAAGGGGAAAAGAATTTTAAAAGGAATAGATACATGTATAACTGAATCACTTTGTTGTACATCTGAAACTAACACAACATTGCTAACCAACTATCAGACCAGATCAGCTCAGTCGCTCAGTCGTGTCTGACTCTTTGCGACCCCATGAATCACAGCATGCCAGGCCTCCCTGTCCATCACCAACTCCCAGAGTTCACTCAGACTCACGTCCATCGAGTCAGTGATGCCATCCAGCCATCTCATCCTCTGTCGTCCCCTTCTCCTCCTGCCCCCAATCCCTCACAGCATCAGAGTCTTTTCCAATGAGTCAACTCTTCGCATGAGGTGGCCAAAGTACTGGAATTTCAGCTTTAGCATCATTCCCTCCAAAGAAATCCCAGGGCTGATCTCCTTTAGAATGGACTGGTTGGATCTCCTTGCAGTCCAAGGGATACTTCAATATAAAATAAAAAGTCAAAAAATGCAGGAGGGTATTATGAAGAGGTGAAGGTACAGCGTAGAGTGTGGAGGCATGTCTGAGTTTGCGCTCAGTTCTAAGAGTCTGCAGCACCTCTGGGTGGGCCAGCTGGACCTCTCACTTGCCATCTGCTTCCCCTACAGGGAAGCGAACCTGGAAGAAATCCTAAGCATGCAAGCTTTTGAGATAATCCACTTCACTAAATAACTGAGATTTAAAAAAAAAAAGGATATTATCCAGTCTTGGGGACTAAAAACAAAAGGGAAATAAGCATGTGAGCAATAATGCCCCCTAAAGTATTTCTCTTGCTCTAAGTTATTTCAGAACAAAGGCCTGCTATTATGATACACTCAGACTTAAGTTGTAAAGCCAAGAACTTTAGAGCTTAAATTCTTAAACTTTAGAGGGTAAATGCTTATTGCACTGGGCAGTGTTAGACATCATGCTATTTAGGGACCTGCTAAAAAGACTCATTCTTCCTCAGTGAGAAATTTTGGAGTGTTTCATGCCCTTGGATAAAAATGTGAGATCCCTAATGGTTTAGCCCACATTTGCAATATGCACGCTGAAACACTGAACTTTGTCTTACAAATCACTAAAGCTGCTTCTAATTTTGACTATGTTTTTTCTTTAACAGTTTCATGTGAAATATATCAAACTAATTACAAAAGCAAAGACAACAGTGTAATGAAGCCTCAGGTACCCATCACCCAGCTTCAGCAATTAGCAACCCATGGCTCCATCTATACTCCTATTTCCCCTGTTCCTGGATTACTCTGAAACAATTTCCATTTCATTATCTCACTTCATCCATAAATATTTCAGCATATATCTTGAAAAGATTAGAATTCTATTCTTATACCTAACCACACACTAAGCTGTCAAAAAATATTTATCTCATTAAATATCCAACTCTGACTACCTTTTGCATAATTGTAAAAAGTTAATTATACACAAATCGAAGCAACCACATGAAAATGACAGCTGCCATAGGTAGAGACCCAAAATCTTTGAACATCCTTCATGAGAATTAAATTATTGATAGCAAAGAGTGTCTGGCATAAGCTTCAAAGACAAAAGTCTATTTTGGTGAAGAAAACGATCCACTTTCAGGAGCATTTGCTTTCCCTAGTGAACTTAAACAGTACATTTAACCTATCCACTTAACTCAAAGTGATGGAGTGCCTGTGCATGGAAAATTGAAAGCATGTTATTTTTAGGCTCAAGCTGTAGAACTCTATAGCTGACCAAAAAAAAAAAAAAAAAAAACCAAAGAACTCAAATGCAGACAACTTGACCAAACCAGCACTTGGCTAATTTGTTGGTTTATTAAAGAAAATGAGTTTTTCACTGGTAGGTTAGAAAAATCAGGCATATAAACTATTGAAGCCCCAAATACTAAATACATCTGAACGTTGAGGTTGCTTTTCCAGGACTGTGTATAAGCTCTATGCCATTTTATCCTATGTGTAGATTTATGTGACCACTACCACAGTCAAGATACAGGATGGTTTCATTACAAGGGTCCCTCATGCTCTCTTTTACAGCCACAGTGATTTTTTTAAAGTATGATTCATGAAGCACCTGCATCAAAATCACCTAGGAGCAGGGGCCAGGTGTTGCTTATAAATTCTGAGGTCTCACTAAAGAACAGCTGAGTCAGAGATGCTGCGGCTCTAGTCTGAGAATTTGCATTTTAACCAGCTGCTCAAAGAATTTTTATTAATACTATTGAGAACCTCTGTCATGTTTCAATATTCTGGCTATAATGCATATTTTACTTAAAACTAGGCCCAAAGAGATGCAGAACTTTAAATGAAGGTATAATCAGAATTGCTACATCTAAATACAACGAATCTAGTCCAAGCTCAAGTGTGCAGGCTATTTTGGATTTTGAGGAAAAATCAAACATTTGCATAGTTGCATCTAGGGTCAACTAAAATTGCAAAGTTTAGATTCCAAATTCCCAAATACGCAATATAAAGCAATCCTCTTTGCCAGTTCCCACCTGGGCACTGTGCCAGGTATTTTTATCAACACAAGGTATTTTAATCCTCACCATAATTCTACACAGTAGATCTCAAGGTCCACATTTTACAGAAAAAAACAGAGACTCAGAGAAATAACCTGTCCAACAGACACTTCTGGTAAGCAGCTGTGCAGGGATCAAGATACAGGTATGTCTGACACCACCATTCAAATTCCTTCCATAATGCTTAGAGGATTTAGATTTAAAACAGGGAAGTTGAGTTGACTTCATTTTCACTTTTCACTTTAATGCACTGGAGAAGGCAATGGCAACCCACTCCAGTACTCTTGCCTGGAGAATCCCATGGATGCAGGAGCCTGGTGGGCTGCCGTTTACGGGGTCACACAGAGTCGGACACGACTGAAGCGACTTAGCTGAGTTAGATTGATAGGAACACTCTCTAAATTTTGTATTTTGTGCTCGAAATCTTAGCTTCATTAAATTTTGCTACTGTTATTTTTGTTTGGAAGTACAATTACAATAGAATAGGGCAGCTATCAGACAAAGTTAGTACATTTGACATTGCTATGACATCCAAGGAGTGATGGATGGGTTTACCTCCTTGAAGACAATACAAACCAGTTCAGGATGCAAACTTGCATGATGACTCCAGTGTGGTTCAAGTCATAAGTTGGTTCCTTGTGGAAGGATCATGTACTGGTTTGTGATGAACTTTGGGAAAAAAACAAAACAAAACACTGGTCCTTCCCTACAGGTAGTTCGAAAAGCACCAGGTTTTGCAGTTGACCAGTTTAAAAGTTGATAGACGCACTTCACTTCCCATTTGGACATGAGGCAGGGCAGACATAGCTGGTCAGCAAGCCTCTCCAAAGCTGCCCAGGTCTGCTGCTGCTACTGCTGCTAAGTCGCTTCAGTTGTGGCCGATTCTGTGTGACCCCAGAGATGGCAGCTCATCAGGCTCCCCCGTCCCTGGGATTCTCCAGGCAAGAATACTGGAGTGGGTTGCCATTTCCTCCTCCAGTGCATGAAAGTGAAAAGTGAAAGTGAAGTCACTTAGTCGTGTCCGACTCCTAGCGAGCCCATGGACTGCAGCCTACCAGGCTCCCCCGTCCATGGGATTTTCCAGGCAAGAGTACTGGAGTGGGGTGCCATTGCCTTCTCCGTGCCCAGGTCTAACAGAGCCCAAAACTGTCACCCCTGGCAAAGGTCTGATTTCAAGCTCTATGTTCCTCTCTAGATGAGTAAACACCCAACATATTAACATCTAATGTATGCAAGTCAGGAAGCAACAGTTAGAACTGGACATGGAACAACAGACTGGTTCCAAATAGGAAAAGGAGTACATTAAGGCTGTATATTGTCACCCTGCTTATTTAACTTATATGCAGAGTACATCATGAGAAACGCTGGACTGGAAGAAACACAAGCTGGAATCAAGATTGCCAGGAGAAATATCAATAACCTCAGATATGCAGATGACACCACCCTTATGGCAGAAAGTGAAGAGGAACTAAAAAGTCTCTTGATGAAAGTGAAAGTGGAGAGTGAAAAAGTTGGCTTAAAGTTCAACATTCAGAAAACGAAGATCATGGCATCCGGTCCCATCACTTCATGGCAAATAGATGGGGAAACAGTGGAAACAGTGTCAGACTTTATTTTTCTGGGCTCCAAAATCACTGCAGATGGTGATTGCAGCCATGAAATTAAAAGACGCTTACTCCTTGGAAGGAAAGTTATGACCAACCTAGATAGCATGTTCAAAAGCAGAGACATTACTTTGCCAACAAAGGTTCATCTAGTCAAGGCTATGGTTTTTCCTGTGGTCATGTATGGATGTGAGAGTTGGACTGTGAAGAAAGCTGAGCACCGAAGAATTCATGCTTTTAAACTGTGGTGTTGGAGAAGACTCTTGAGAGTCCCTTGGACTGCAAGGAGATCCAACCAGTCCATTCTGAAGGAGATCAGCCCTGGGATTTCTTTGGAGGGAATGAAGCTGAAACTCCAGTACTTTGGCCACCTGATGCGAAGAGTTGACTCATTGGAAAAGACTCTGATGCTGGGAGGGATTGGGGGCAGGAGGAGAAGGGGACAACAGAGGATGAGATGGCTGGATGGCATCACTGACTCAATGGACGTGAGTCTGAGTGAACTCCGGGAGTTGGTGATGGACAGGGAGGCCTGGCGTGCTGTGATTCATGGGGTTGCGAACAGTCAGACAGGACTGAGCGACTGAACTGAACTGAACACATAGTGTTAGTAACTCAGTCATGTCTGACTCTTTGCAATCCCATGATGGTAGCCTGCCAGGCTCCTTTGTCCATGGGATTCTCCAGGCAAGAATGTTGGAGCGGGTTGCCATTTCCTTCTCCAGGGGATCTTCCTGACCCAGGGATCAAACTCGGCTCTCCCACACTGCAGGCAGATTCTTTACCATCTGAGCCCCAGGGATAGTTAGTGGTAAATATATCCACTGTATAGATAAGAAAACTAAGGTAGAGAGAAGCTCAGATACCCGGTACTAAGTTCTCATGACAGAGTGATGACCTTCAAATTAAGACTCATATAAAAACTTTTTTTTCCTTGTTACTACTGCTCACAAATATCTCACTCTGGTGTTTTCAAGTCATTACCTGTACTGTGTAAATGGAGATTTAATTGAGCTGAATATCTCAGAAAAGGCAACAGCGAAACAAAAAAAATGTACTCAAGGTTACGAATGCCTAGGGCTTCTGGACTGTGTTTTTATTTTGGTTAATATTTAATTTAGGCTCCTTGCAGGTGAAGGCAAAATGGGGTTGAATACAAAGAGTGAAAACTGAATGAAATTATAAGGAAAAGGATAAAAATAGAAGGATGGTAGTTCACAAAAATGATGGTGGCTATATAAAAATACTATGTTCACAGTGAAAATCTCATATTAACATTTATAGAGGCACTGACAGCTTTTTGAGGCATAGAATTTGGCCTTCATAAGTCAACATGGAAGACTGAATCCAAAAGCTGAGGTTCTAAAAATAAGCCCTTTAAAAATATGTCCTGTGTGTGTGAGTGTGAGTTTCCTTTCAACCAGGCAATCCAGTACTTTTCCCAGATACTTGGGTAGGGAAACAAGATCACTAATTAGACCCTCTTAGTTCAGGTTCCCAGAAGAGTTCATCTCTCTCCCGCTACTGCTTCCACCTTTCTGATGGAGCCAAGGTACTCAATGGGTGGCTCGGATGCTAAAGAATCACCTGCAGTGCAGGAGACCCAGGTTCAGCCGTTGAGTTGGGAAGATCCCCTGGAGAAGGGAATGGAAACCCACTCCAGTATTCCTGCCTAGAGAATTCCATGGTCAGAGGGGCCTGGCGGGCTGCAGTCCATGTGGTTGCAAAGAGTGGGACACAACTGAGCAACTAACACAGAAGACAACTCTAGGAAGAGAGATGAAGTTTGGCAGGAGTGGGCAAAGGATTTCTAAGAAGATTTCTTACAATTTAATGATTTGGGGTTTGTTGACTTGATTCTTAATCCTTTTTCATGACAATTTGCTGACATGCATCTATCATTTAAAAATGTAACTTGCTCTTCCAAAAGAGCAACCTCCTTCCACAACTCCAGATCCAGCTTTTCAGAGGGAAGTACAAGGGCCAAGAGTCCAGCAGTCAGCCCTGGCCAGGTGGATGCACAGTATTTGGATGGGAAGTCCCACGTCTTGTAGGGAGTCCAGTATGGCCAGTACCCATCAGAGCCTGATGCAGCCTTTCCTATTTTAAGAAGCCCTGACCCCTCGAGAAAGCATGTGTGGTCCTGCAGTGGCTCCAGCAGGAGCAGGAGGGCAGGGGTGCATGACCTTGGGAGGCAGGTAAAAGCCCCAGGGCAAGGGGGGGTCATGTAACTGGAAACTCCATGTGAGCATTGCACACTGTCATGGACACTGTCCCCACCCCTCCTTTCAGACTCTGGGACCCTCTCCAGGGGCTTTGCTTTAGCATTGAAGAACCAGGAGAAAGAAAAAAAAATTTGCTTACATGACAGGGCCACATGTTCATGGTGGGCCTGTGCCTATGGCCTTTTTATGATTGGGGATGTGTGTGGGGGTGTGGGTGTGGGTGTGGGTGTGTGTGTGTCATTTAGTTGTGTCTGATTCCTTGTGACCCCATGGACTGTAGCCCACCAGGCTCCTCTGTCTGTGGGATTCTGTAAGCAAGAATACTGGAGTAGGTTGCATTCCCTTCTCCAGGGGATCTTCCAGACCCAGGGATCGAACCCAGGTCTCCTGCACTGCGGGCATATTTTTAACCATCTGAGCCACCAAGAAAGCCCATGATTGGGGATATTCCTGATAAATACTGGTGACCTCTGATAAAGAGGTGGTCTCTACAAGATGGCATGTGCAAGCTTCTTGGGGCCATGTTCAGCAGCACCCAAGCCCCCGCTATCACTGAGGACTCCCCTTTCAGGAGCAGCCACAGCCTCCTTTGGTTTAGATCCTTTATTCTGGTTGGGTCTCCCCAACATTTGGCCCAGTGGCACCTGGACAGCGCCATGATTCTTGACTCTACCAACCTACATGAGCCTTTATAGGGAACCATGTGGAGATATTCTACATCCTCTGAGGGCTGAAGAGATGGATATGGTTTTCCTTCTTTTTTCCGGGAACCTCATGCCATGGCTTTTTCAAATCCCATTGGCATGGGCTGCTCCACTGGGCCTTCAGAAATCTCTAGACCACATGCAGGTACCCAATGCTCTGTCCCTCCCAGGCCCTCAGACTCCAGGGAAACCATGTAAACTTCCTCCCACGTAATTCTCTCACTCACACCACTTTGAAGGCAGCGCTAGGAAGGGACTGTGGTGTTCAAATCCAGCCAGCTGTGCCTTCTCCAGGCTCCCCAACCTCTAGTGATCCTCCTGCTGCCCCTCACCCTTAGGGGGAGCAGGGAAAATAGCTCCTATTTTCCACAGACATCCCCCTCTACCCCCTACCCCAATTCAACTCCTTCCACTTGGCCCTTTTCTTATACTGTCTGAAGTTGGAAGTACCTGTCCCAGTTCCAGTATACTTGGCATCTCATGGTTGTCATAGCAGGAAGCTGTCTGTCCCATATGGCCAGACCAGCTCATGGGCAGCTCTCTGGATTGAGAACATGTACAATGAACAGTGCCCTTCTCTTCCAAGTTTAGTGAAATTACCAGGATAATAGGGAAAAAAATCTCTTTAAACAGCCTTTGAAAGTGAAAGTGTTAATTGCTCAGTCATGTCCGACTCTTTGTGACCCCATGGATTATAGCCCACCAGGTCTGCTGTCCATGGAATCCTCCAGGCAAGGATACCGGAGTGGGTAACCTATGCCTTCTCCAGGAGATCTTCCCAACTCAGGGACTGAACCTAAGTCCCCCACGTTACAGGAATATTCTTTTCTGTCTGAGCTACCAGAGAATCCTTTGCAATTACTAAACAACACATTTTAATTTTCCCTAACTTAGACCTCAGTTCCTTGAATCCTTCTTCCTGTGTGGTTTATCACCCAAAGGAAGAAGAGAGCTCACACTTAGGACTTCTTTAACAAGACTCCAGGCTTTGCTGAGGAATAATTTTGACTAAAAGCCTCTGTATCCCATTCAGGGCCAGCTTCCCAGGCATATGATCTTTGGAACTGCACAGAGCCACGTGCTTGTTGGCTGAATGTTCTGCTACTGCTGTTCTGAACTCTAATACTTTTTGAAAAAGGGCCTGCATTTCCATCTTGCACTCGACCAGGTGAATTATGTAGCCATCTGCTGGCTTTAACATAGCCCACCTCATGCAGGCCTCAGGGCTTCCAGGTAAAATAAAGATAAGAAGAAGTGGAAGAAACAGGGAAAAAAAGTCATTGTGTTCAAGAGTCAGGGAAAAAGCCGGGAGGTGGGGGCTGCAAGGGAGCAAAGTGCTCATAAGGTGTCTTGCTGCTGCTAAGTCGCTTCAGTCGGTCCGACTCTGTGCGACCCCATAGATGGCAACCCACCAGGCTCCCCTGTCCCTGGGATTCTCTAGGCAAGAACACTAGAGTGGGTTGCCATTTCTTTCTCCAATCAAGGTGTCTTGATTTCCCCTCAACTCCATTTCTTTGGACAGAAGCCCAGAAAGGGGAGGAGTGTTACGTAGTATCAGAGAGCCACATAGAAGAGAGACCTCAACTCCCAATGCTGATCTGGCGAGGGATTCGGCCTGCCTGTTACCACAGGCACCTGGCCCAGCAAGGTAGACTCGGTGCTGTGTGGCCAGGCACGGGGCCCTGACATCTAGCTCTCCTGGTCAGTCTGGCTTCTATGTCCTGTGCATCAGAAGTAGATGTTTCCTTGCCCCCCAAGGGCAGACTCAAAGACTTCCAGTGGACCCTAATTGAACAACCCTCCAACCCACTCTGGGCCTGCAACCAGGCTGTGTTGATAGGATTCCAGGAGGTGGTTGACGTGGCCAAGACTCCCATGCAGCTCTGACCGAAGGGTGTGTGTGTGTGTGTGTTAGTCACTCAGTCATGTCCAACTCTCTGTGACCCCAGGGACTGTAGCGTGCCAGGCTCCTCTGTCCATGGAATTTTCCAGATAAGAACACTGGAATGGGTTGCCATTCCCTTCAACAGGGGATCTTCCTGACCCAGGGGTCAAACCTTAGTCTCCTGCACTGCAGGAAAATTCTTTACACTGAGTCACCAGAGAAGGGTCCCACCCACCGAACTAAATGAGTGTAGGATGGATCTGAGGGCCCCAATACTCTGTCACCACAAAGTCCTATGAGCCCTACTCAGCAATCTAGAGACCATGCCAGAGAGATGGGGCAGAAATAGGAGAGGAAGCCTGATCTAAAGGGCCTATTTATTTCCGTTTTGTTTTTGTCATTTTTGTTTTTCAAATAAATGAGATCACACTTATTACATACAATTTTCTATACCATGTTCTTCTCACTCAAGAATATTTCATGTAAATATCTCTAAGACAATGATTTAGCTCTAATTCATTACTACAATGGCTGAATTGCATTTCATACTGTCATTATATTCAGTAAATAAACTCAACATTCAGAAAACTAAGATCACGGCATCTGGTCCCATCACTTCATGGCAAATAGATGGGGAAACAATGGAAACAGTGAGATACTTTATTTTGGGGGGTTCCAAAATCACTGCAGATGGTGACTGTAGCCATGAAATTAAAAGATGCTTGCTCCTTTGAAGAAAAGCTATGACCAACCTAGACAGCATATTAAAAAGCAGAGGTATTATTTTACCAACAAAGGTCCATCTAGTCAAGGCTATGGTTTTTCCAGTAGTCATGTATGGATGTGAGAGTTGGACTATAAAGAAGGCTGAGCGCCGAAGAATTGATGCTTTTGAACTGTGGTGTTGAAGAAGACTCTTGAGAGTCCCTTGGACTGCAAGGAGATCCAATCAGTCCATCCTAAAGGAAATCAGTCCTGAATATTCATTAGAAGGACTGACAGTGAAGTGGAAACTCCAATACTTTGGCCACCTGATGCAAAGAACTAACTCATTGGAAAAGACCCTGATGCTGGGAAAGATCGAAGGCGGGAGGAGAAGGGGATGACAGAGGATGAGATGGTTGGATGGCATCACTGACTCGATGGACATGAGTTTGAGCAGGCTCCGTGAGTTGATGATGGACAGGGAAGCCTGGCATGCTGCAGTCCACGGGGTTGCGAAGAGTTGGACACGACTGAGTGACTGAACTGTCACTATACCATAATTTATTTCAACCATTATCCTAACAATGGACATTCAACTTATATTTAGTTTAGTTTTTTTTTTTCATTTTTCATTCTAAAGTGCCTATTTTAAATTATAGCCCAATCAGTTTAATGTGAGGTTGACTTCTTTCCTATCGCCTTGCAGGTGGGAATTTCTAAGGAAGACTAGGTTAATTATAAACACAAACAATGGAATGTATTTCTTCTGCACCGGTAAGCTCATAACCCTACATTTTATGTTGTCCCAGGTGTCTTATTAAAATTTAAATATCCACTGAAAACACAAAGATGACTTGTATCTACACATATAACCACAAAGTTTCAGTTTATCTAGTAATTCCAAATTTCTCTTTATCAAATCTACCCTTCATATTTTTTCAGCGGTTTTACGTAAATTACATTCATACACATCATCTTATTTTCCTTCTCCACAACCCTGCAAGGCAAGTAGGAAAAGATACCATTGTCCACATTTGGCAGGGGACTTGGGGTTGCTAACCGACTTGTCCAAGATCATAGGGCCATTAGAGACAGTACCAGGCCCAGAAGCCAGGCCAGACTCCACATGCAATGCTCTTTCTACCACACCATCCATGCCTCCTCAAACCTATATAATCAGACTGTTAAAACGTGATGACTGTAGTGGGTGTTTTCTTTATTAATCCACTTCCCTTCAAGGTGGCAACTTTCTGGACAGCTGTTCCATTTTCTATTTCATTGTTTTCTGCTCTTTCATATTTTCCTGTCTGTTTTCATTTTCTCCTTGTTGCTAGTCTCTTAAGATGAAAGCTGAGGCCTTTGAGATTTTTTACTTTTATACTATTAGCATTTTAGTACTATACATTTTCCTCCAAGTGCTGCTCTAGCAGCATCCCACACATATTGATGTGAGGTATTTTATTTCATTATCATGTTTCATTCAGCTAAAATTTCTAAGAATACATCTTTGGCCCATTTCTTAGAAGTGTGCTATTTAGTTTCCAAATATTTGAGGATTTTCCAGACCTATTCTTGATTTCCAACTTAATTCTATTGAAAACAGAAAACATACTATGTATGATAAACCTTTTTAGACTTGTTTTTATAGCCAGAATATGGTCTATCTTGGTAAATAGTCTCCATTCATGCTACTCTTTGGGGACATTATGTTTTATAAGCATCATTTAAGTCATAATTGACCATAACTCTATTAGTTTAATAGTGTTGTTTGAGTTCTCTTATATATGTCCTTACTGATTTTCATCTACTTGTTCTATCAACTATTTAGAGTAAATACTGAAATATTACATTTTTGTCTACTTATTCTATCAATTATTTAGAAATGGATATAGACATATTTGATTATAACTGTAATTTTTTATTTATCTATATTTTGCTTCATGTATTTTGAAGTTCTGATGTTAGGTAGATTAAATATTTAGAATTGTTATCTCTTATCTAATTGATATTATCATTACAAAATGACCTTCTTTATCCCTGGTATTATTCTTTGGTCTGAAATCTTTGTTTGATATTAATATAGTCAGCCACTTGAGTTTTCTTTTTTCAATTCTACCATTCTATTCTGTTTCTGTAAGTTTGACTTTTAACATATATATATGTACATGGCTTTCCATTGGAGAAGGAACTGGCAACCCACTCCAGTGTTCTTGCCTAGAGAATCCCAGGGACGGGGGAGCCTGGTGGGCTGCCATCTATGGGGTTGCAGAGTCAGACACGACTGAAGCGACTTAGCAGCAGCAACAGAATGGCTTTCCATACTTTTACTTTTAACCTATTTGTATCAATAGATTTAAAGTAGCATACTTTTAATCACTGTAGTTTTGTCATATATTTTGAAACCAGAAAGTGCTATGCCTCTAAACCAGAAAGTTTTATTCTTCTTTCTCAAGATTCTTTGACTATTTGAGGTCTCTTGTGAT
Organism: Bos indicus; assembly: GCF_029378745.1. Lineage (NCBI taxonomy): Eukaryota > Metazoa > Chordata > Mammalia > Artiodactyla > Bovidae > Bos > Bos indicus. The sequence goes on from NC_091769.1 coordinate 69,877,975, forward strand.
TCCAGATGAATTTCATAATTTTTTTTCTATTTATATTGGATGATATACATTTTATTTTTGTATTCTTACAAATACCTGAGTTTTTCCCTGGGATATAGTTCAGGTACTGGTAAACCATTTTATTTTAGGTGGGGTGGTCTTACTTTTAAGATCTGTTAGGCAAGACCATAGCAGTATTTAGTCTAGGATTAATTATTTCCTACTACTGAGACAAAACCGTACTGAATACTCTCCCATTGCTCCATGAATTAGGAAGCTCTCCTATCTGGCTGGTGTGAATAGCTGGTGTGAATTCTCAATCTTATGGAAGCCTCAGATATTTGTAACCCTTTTGGAAGACTATTTCCCTGGCCCTGGGTATTTTCCTCACAGGGATGTAATTAGTTGAAATTTTAAAGTGAATCCTCTGCAGATCTCTTGAGTTCTATTATGGGTCTCTGCTCTCTGGCACTCTGCCCTTTGAAATCTAGCCAAATTGTTTTGTCCCAATTCTCTAGATCCTTAATTCATCTCCTCAACTCAGGAAATTTGTTAGACTCTGTGGATTCCCTCTTTTTGCAGTGCAGATAAGAAATTCATCCCAGGCAACAAGGTGGGGGTAACTGTGGGACCTGACCCATTTATTTTCCATCTTTGAGGGGTCACTGTCCTTCACCGCCTGAAATTCAGTATCTTGAAAAGTGGCTGCACATACTTTATCCAATCTTTAATCATTTCAGGAAAAAAGATCAATCTGGTCCTCATTACTGCATACTGACCAGAACCAGACATTCTTCCATTCCTAACATAAACACATGCAGTTTCTCTTGACAGGAGAAACCCTCTTACACTGGAGTAGGTTCCCATTTTCTCATCCAGGGATCAAACTGTGTCTCCTAAATTGCTAGTGGATTCTTTACCCCTTGAGCCATAAGGGAAGCCCACTGTAGAATATCCTAATGTTATTTCATTATCTTAAAAAGATGCAAAATGACTCAAGGATAGTTAAAGACTGATGATAGCTATAACCAGGAAAACTTAAAAAGGTCATTGGAAAAGTCTGGATAATGAAGACTTTATTTAGAAAGTTAATGAAGATTTTGTTTAGAAAATTAACTTTCAAGAAAAGTAAATTATTGCTTCATTATTAAATTATCAATAATTCTTAATGTATACTGATTTAGGAAATATTAAAGTTATCCACTGTACATTAAAATATCTGTTTTGTACAGACTTTTATACTTTCATCTTCACATAACTAATTCTCACACTCACAGAGACGTGGAGTCAATAAGGCAGATTTTTTAAAATTAGAAAATGCCTATCAGCCCATATTTTTAACCAGAGACTAAGGGAATTTTCCCTTAAATAAAACACAAAATTGCATCTGAGATAAGCATAAAAGGTTTTGCAAAGAGAGCTAATTCATCAGGAGAGGACAACTGCACAAATGTTGGTTAAATCTGGCAAGTATGACTATCTACAGATACTTTAGTCTTTTGGATTATAAGCCACAGACACCATTTCCTGCTACGTATGAAGAAATAAAGGAAGCTCACAGAACTGATGTGAAAGCTGTAGTATCTAGCTAGCAAAGTAGCTGAAAGCAAGATATTTGAAAGAATAGACCCACTGCTAAGCTATGCCCTAAGAACAACCTGAGTGCACGGGGGTGGGGGGGGGCGGTGGGGGCAGGGAGGGAACGGGGACAGGATCTTTGCTGACACAGCTGGCAAAACTCTTACTACCAGTGAAATAAATTCAACCCAGCATTACTTCTTTGTATCACTCACTCAGGCAAGAGTATCTAGTTGATACTCTTTGCCTAGTTGGGCAAATCTAATTTATAAGCCTGTATCCTTGCTATCCAGATTCAAAGAGAGCATGAAACCCTGCTTCTCTCCAAGACTCACACTGCGGTGGCTTTCCTAAACAAAGAGAATAAGTGCTGATGCTGGATAGCAAATAAAGCAACTAACATTCATTGTATCTGTCTTTGGGGAACTTTTATTTTTATTCTATTATGCTTAGACAAGGAAAAATTGTCTAAGACTTGGTCATGGGGTAAAGGGATTACTGAGACTCCTTTCTGTGTAGTGCTGGGTGTTATTGAGCACTGCCCAAGGGTTGGTCCCATCACTTCATGGGAAATAGATGGGGAAACAGTGGAAACAGTGGCTGACTTTATGTTTTTGGGCTCCAAAATCACTGCAGATGGTGATTGCAGCCATGAAATTAAAAGACACTTACTCCTTGGAAGGAAAGTTATGACCAACCTAGACAGCACATTCAAAAGCAGAGACATTACTTTGCCAACAAAGGTCCGTCTAGTCAAGGCTATGGTTTTTCCAGTAGTCATGTATGGATGTGAGAGTTGGACGGTGAAGAAAGCTGAGAGCTGAAGAATTGATGCTTTTGAACTGTGGTGTTGGAGAAGACTCTTGAGAGTCCCGTGGACTGCAAAGAGATCCAACCAGTCCATTCTGAAGATTAGCCCTGGGATTTCTTTGGAAGGAATGATGCTAAAGCTGAAACTCCAGTACTTTGGCCACCTCATGCGAAGAGTTGACTCATTGGAAAAGACTCTGATGCTGTGAGGGATTGGGGGCAGGAGGAGAAGGGGACGACAGAGGATGAGATGGCTGGATGGCATCACCGACTTGATGGACAAGAGTTTGGGTGAACTCCAGGAGTTGGTGATGGACAGGGAGGCCTGGCATGCTGCAATTCTGAGCGACTGAACTGAACCGAACTGAAGGGTTACTCTGGTGGCTCAGACAGTAAGGAATCTGCCTGCAATACAGGAGACCCAGATTCAATCCATGGGTTGGGAAGATCCCTTGGAAACAGCAACTCATTCTAGTATTATTGCCCGGAGAATTCCATGGACCAAGGAGTCCGGCGGGCTACCATCCATGGGGTCACAAAGATAAGGGCACAACTGAGTAACTAACATTTTCACTTCACTTTCAAGCATTATCTGATTTTCTATGGATCTGTACCTTTGTTCCTCCTACAAAATGTTATTGACTAGGACAGCTAACAATTCTGTAAAGGTAGGAATTAATTGCAGAAAATAGTGATGTCAGTTCAGGTCAGTCTCATAACAATGCAAATGAATTATTCCAATGATACCAATAATTTCTATCTAAAAGAAAAGAGAACCTTATAGTTGTAGTTTTACTGGCTTGTAGATCATTAACCACTTTTTAAATCTAAATTATCAATCTTATTCCAACAGCCTTTCTGTTAATATAACAAATCAGTGTTTCTCCAGCTCTCTTTCGACCAACTTTCCTATCATTAATGTGTTAAATAAGTTTTTGAAAAGTATTCATTTTATATACGTCATGCTTTTAACTTTTTGGAATTTATACTTTGATAATATTTTCTGCCAATATCAAAATAACCAGCTTCAAGAGATACCTTGCCAAACCTACTTTCTCTAGCTAATTTATAGACAAAGTATTAAGGAAAGACATCTATTCTCCTTAATACAATTAATAAGGCACACTAAAGAATAGTTTCAATTTTTAAAAAATCTAAGGTGAAAGAAAATCAAGTATTCAGAGACAAGATGGCATCATGATTGAGACTGCAAACTTTAGAACCAGAATAGTTGCTATTTACTGGCTTTGTAACACCAGGCAAGTGACACAATCTTTCTTTGCATCAGTTTCATCTTCTATAAATTTATAATAACATCTACTAAGTTATTATGAGGACTAAATGACTTAATACTTACAAAAATCTTAGATTAGTGCCTGAAGCACAGAAAATGTTATGCAAATATACTTATTAACTATATTATATATATTATTAAGTATCATTAATATTATTGTCTGTGTTTCAGGTTTGCAAAGTGCAGATTTATAATCTTTTAACAGTAAATGCAACCACTTTCCAAACACTGTATCTACCATTTCACATTATTGTAGCTTGTATTTTCTAAAGGAAACATTCCAATAGACACAGTGCTATTTCTAATCTTATTTACTACTTCAGAATGCAACCTTGGTATACTCTTATCAAGAGGTAATGTCTAATTATACATTCATTGAGTCTAAGCTGGTCTTAGTGACTTGCTTGGCCAGTAGAATACAGAAAAATTGACATTCTGTGATTTCTGAGGATGAGAACATAAGAAGTCTTGGAACAATTACTATTGGGATGCTTCTTTTTGGAATCCAGTCACCGTGCCCCATGAAGCACAAACCACATGGAAAGACTACATGTAGGCACTTTAGTCAATTGCTTTAGTCAAGTTCCCAACCAACTGCCAACTAGATAACTGAGTCACTTTGGGTTTTCACTTAATTGGGACTTCACTAATATTTGACTAAAACTGCATAAAATACCCCAAGCAAGAATCTCCTAGCCCATACCAGTTAGCCCACAAAACCATGAGAAGTGACGAGAAAGTGGTTCAGTCGTGTCCAACTCTTTGAGACCCCGTGGACTACACAGTCCATGGAATTCTCCAGGCCAGAATACTGGAGTGGGTAGCTATTCCCTTCTCCAGAAGATCTTCTGAAACCAGGGATCAAACCCAGGTATCCCACATTGCTGGTGGATTCTTTACTGTCTGAGCTACCAGGGAAGCCCACATAACCATAAGAAATGATAACTAATTTTTATTTTAAGTCACTAAGCTTTGAGACAGTTTGTCACAGAGCAATGGATGACTAAAACACACATCTTTTTGGTCTCCCTGCCATGTGGTTCTAAGAATAAGACCATCTTTATCTATCTACAAGTTAAGCTACCTAAATTATTATGCATAAGAAAAATAAACTAAAATTCCAGCTGTTTCAAACCATCAGTTCTCTTGGCCATGATCTAGAGTCTACAAGTTCACAGCTCATTTATGAAATAGTAATTTTCAGCATAAATATTTGAAATTAATAAAAAGTTTTGAAGTACTTCCCAGCTTAAGCTTTCCCCTCCTTTCAAGAATTCTAAATTGCCTTCTTATCAAAGTGACCCTGACTGTTACTGAGTTCTAGGATTTTTTAAAACTTACATGGGGGAAAACTGAAAAACATACCATTTGAAAGCTGCAAGCAGTTTTATGCCACTTTAAGAAAGTGTAAGCATTTGATTATCCTTTGTGGCAAATGAACCTTTGGTTCAAGCCAAGGAAAGCTAATGGACTTCCAGCTAGACAAAAATATTGCAAAGACTCCTTTCTAAAAACAGGGAGGTTTTGAGGCTGCCATTCTAAGGAGCTTGTTGGAGTTCCATCCAACAATGCAAACTTTTGTCTCATGGGTGGACAGAGTGATAGCTTTGTAGATAACACTATCTTTAAAGCAGAGATTCTCAAACTTGAAGTCATTTTTAAAAGAAAAAACTTATTAGAAATGCTCAGCACTGTTTTAGATTATTTTTATTAAAAATATTTAAATATTTACAAACATGTACTGCATGCCTATGTGCTAGACTATGTCCTTGACCTCAAGGAGTTGATAAACAGTGAAACTATAAGTGGACTAGACCACTTATTTCCTACACATGATATTATTCAATACAGGAAAGTCCAAATCTAGGGAAATGTATATACGCTACACCACTATAATCTGATGTTTTTGGAAGGCAAAAGGGCAAGGCACATGTGTGGATGGAGATGGAATTGCCCTGTAAAGGAGTTGATGTTCATGCCGTCAGTTGTCCTGGAAAAGGGTCAAGCAAGTGGTAAGCAAATACGGACTCAGAAAGCAGGCCTTACAGATGAGGTGAAGATAATTTCTCTTCAGGTTCTGGGCAGTCAGATCTGGACTAGGCAGCAGTTGCCCACAAAACCCATTCTACAGAAGGAACCACAGACACAAGCATTTTAATAGTCTACACAAATGTTTTAGAATTGCGGGGGGCGGGGGGGAGGATTACTGACTCCAGAAGAAAATTGCTAAATTAATATCAATAGATGCTTAATTAAATGCCTACAAAAGGTAACATTGTATCAACAGCACTAACTGTTACACTGGTATTCATTAAAATGTCATTACATTTGGAAACAACTGGTCAGATTATCTCTTTTTGTAAGAATTCTTGAAAGTGTACAATTGCCAAGAAAACTATTGCCAATCATAAATGAGTTTGCAAATAATTTCCAGAGGAAACTGACAAAAATCCTTTCAAGTAATATTAAGTTAATGTGGGATGTAAGTTTATGTCAATGTGTTTGGTAAGAAGTATAGTCTTGAAAAGTTTGAGAATTTAACAGGCGACAAACGACTTAAATGCTGAACAAAGCTCTGGTTCCCTAATATCCTCTCGACAATGACGGGTATTAGCAAAAGGTTCACTAGGGTCACTTTAAACCCATACACTAACTCTCTGTGTAATTTAGGAAAAGGTTCAAGTAGTTACAGCCCCAGTCAAAACACAGAGCATGATGCTCTGGGAGCGAACTAGATTTCCTCCTCTATGTATCTCCTGGGCTAGATGCTGTATCTCCTGTTCAGTCCTATATCTCCTATTCAGGACACAACGTGCACATGCACTCAGGGCAGCCATGCTGTGAAAGTGTCTGAGTTTGTGAGTTTTTGTAGTAACTGTTGGCTATTCTATGGCTCTCCTTCCCTCCCATAGTACTGACCCCTTAACCAAATGTTCTTGGTCTGGTCACTGTTTTGCCTTAGGAAACTGATGGGAAGAACTGAGGACAAAAAGAAGAGCAGGAGGAGTCCCTTCTCTTAGCTCAATATAGGTAACCAGAGACAGTTGTGTGCAGTAATGTGGGGATGTGGTGAGAGTCACTGACAGTCAAGGCAGGTTAGGCAAGAACCCAAGAGCTCGGAAACCTATTCCTGAGCATGAGACAACACACAGAGCCCTGAGAAATAACTGGGGACCCGTATGAGCACAGCATGTGATAACCAGATGACTGGGTACTTAAAATGAAATCCAGATTTATTTTGTAGTCACAGGTTAATGAAGCCAAGGTAAGTGAAGCCAAGGCACTAGGCTAATCACTTCTTTCCTTCATGTAGTCTCTAGTCCAACAAAAAATGGAGACAGAACAAGAGAATGTTAGACGGAAAATAAAAAGTTGCTTTCCCAACTCAAGTTCTAGCATACTAATAATTACTTTAAAAATTAATAGACCAAATAATTTAAAATTAAATATACCAATCAAAGTCATGAACCTCCGTCCATACTTCAGGCACTCTATCAGATCTAATCCCTATTTCTGTCTATAGGATCTAATCCCTCAAGGCTGTATATTGTCACCATGCTTATTTATCTTATATGTAGAATACATCATGTGACATGCCGAGCTGGATGAAGCACAAACTGGAATCAAGATTGCTGGGAGAAATATCAATAACCTCAGATATGCAAATGACACCACCCTTATGGCAGAAAGTGAAGAAGAACTAAAGAGCTTCTTGATGAAAGTGAAAGAGGAAACTGAAAAAGTTGGCTTAAAACTCAACATTCAAAAAACTAAGATCATGGCATCTGGTCCCATCACTTCATGGCAAATAGAGGGGGAAACAATGGAAACAGTGACAGACTTTATTTTCTTGGGCTCCAAAATCACTGAAGATGGTGACTACAGCCATGAAATTAAAAGACGCTTGTTCCTTGGAAGAAAAGCTATGATCAACCTAGTCAGCATATTTAAAAGCAGAGACATTACTTTGCCAACAAAGGTCTGTCTAGTCAAGGCTATGGTTTTTCCAGTAGTCAGGTATGGATGTGCGAGTTGGACTATAAAGAAAGCTGAGCACCAAAGAACTGATGCTTTTGAACTGTGGTGTTGGAGAAGACTCTTGAGAGTCCCTTGGACTACAAGGAGATCCAACCAGTCCATCCTAAAGGAAATCAGTCCTGAATATTCATTGGAAGGACTGATGCTGAAGCTGAAAGTCCAATACTTTGGCCACCTGGTGCGAAGAACTGACTCACTGGAAAAGACCCTGATGCTGGGAAAGATTGAAGGTAGGAGGAGAAGGGGATGACAGACGATGAGATGGTTGGATGGCATTACCAACTTGATGTTCATGAGTTTGGGGTATGTTCCAGGAGTTGGTGATGGACAGGGAAGTCTGGTGTGCTGCAGCCCATGGGGTCTCAAAGAGTTGGACACAACTGAGAGACTGAACGGAACACCAATCAAAGGAGGGGTTGGCAGAGTGGAAGAGTAAAACATACTTCATCTATATGCCATTTGTAAGAAATTTACTTCAAATTCAACAATATTTAGGTCAAAAGTAAAACACTGGGGAAAGACATACCATGCAAATATTAATTTTGAAGAGCAGGAGGGACTATATTAATATCTAATAAGGCACACTTAACAGAAATGAAAATTACTAGAGACAAAGAAGGGCACTAATAAGGACTGAAGGATCCATCCACCCAGAAGACATAAATATCCTGAAAGTGGATCCTGAATGCCGATCACCAAGCACAGCTTTGTTGCTGTTTAGTTGCTAAATCTCGTCTAACTCTAAACAACACAGCCTTAATAAATATGAAACAAAAACGTGGACAGAGCTGAAAGGAGAAATAGGCTAATCCACAGTTATATGGTGGAATTCTGATACTCCTCTCTAACCAACTGATTTAACTAGGAGACAGAAAATCAGTAAGAACATACAAGATCTGCAAAATACAATCAACAGGTGTGATCTAACTGCCGCACATAGAGCACTAAGGTGAACAATGGCAGAACACATTTAAAAAACTCACTCAGGGAACATTCACTAAGATAGTCCATATCCATGACAGTAAGACAAAGCTAACAAATTTAAAAGAAATGAAATCTGACCATGTATCCTCCTATCATAATGGAATAAAACCAAAAATCAGTAACAAAGAAAACAAGACCAACCTCTAAATGCGTGAAAATTAAACAACACACTTCTATATAACCCTGGGTCAACAAGAAAATCTCAAAGGAAATTTTAAAAATGCTTAGAACTGAAATTTTAAAAAACCAATGTATCAAAACATGTAGAACATACCTAAAGCAGTGCTGAGAGGGTAATTTATTGTTTTACAAAGCTTACATTAGAAATGCAGAAAGGTCTTGAAAGGATCAAGAAATAGAAAAAGGAGAAGAAAATAAACCCAAAGGATGTTAATAATAAAGATAATAGCATAAATAAATGAAATTGAAAACAGGTATATAGAGAAAATCAATGAAACAAAAAGCTGGTCCTTAAAAAAAGAAAATCCTACTAAGCCACTGGTCCTTTAAAAAAACAAAACCCTACTAAGCCATTCTGCTGCTCTGCCTCAGTACTGTGTTAATAAACCCCAGCTGCCCAGCTGGGCAAGAGCAGTCATGGCCCCAACTTACCCACAGGACCTTCATTTTCATAACATGATTTCTTTCAGCTCAGCCACAAGACCTGATGTGCATGTTTTCCTTGAAAGTGCCTCTATGCAAGCCAGGTGAATTTATTCTCAGAGGAGTACATGCCAGACTATTCAACATTCTTCCATAGAGATGCAAGACTGGGCTCTGAATCTCTGCAGATGCAATCAGCTAAAAATTCATAAAATAATCCCATTAAGTTCCGTGTCACACATCCAACATTTTACCTATTTAACATTTAGTGAATGGAACCTGCCCTTTTCATTCTGGAAGGCAAATGTGGCTTCTAGTAAGAAATCTGAACAAAGGCTGCACGGAACCACAAAGGCAAGCAGGCATTCAACCAGAAAGACTAAGACAGTGCTGGACAAGCCATCCCATCACTGACTACAAGGCCCCTGTGAAAAGTACAGAAATGTGGACAAAGGGTGCCTGGTACAGTGTTGCTGAAGTGCTTAGAGATTCTGTAACAGTGCTTTAAGTGGGGGTTTTGAAAGAAATGAATATGAGTTTTTGCTTCTCTCTTTGTAAGATCTAACGTAATATAACTTTTAAGTGGATTTTGGCCACAATTTCCCATAGCCTAAGGGTGATCCTTTTTTGAAAAAGAGCAGCCATATTTTCAATATTTCACTAATGCTTTGCATTAATCATTTAAAAACACCATCTGCCTCCTTTGCCAAGGATCCCAGTTCTGAATGTAGAAGACAACGTACAACAGCAGCAGCAAAAAACAAAAAACAAAAAAAAACCCTCACAGAAAAAAACAAACCTATAAAAGCACTAATCCAGTGATTAGTTCTGTAGATGGGGGTCCTAGGCTGTCCATTTGGAACAATAAGATGGAAGCCTGCACTAGTGAGGGGACAGTCTCGTAAATACCTCTCAGCAATGGCACACTTCAGAGGGCAATTTAAAGGTAAGGACAGGGGGTCACAAGGCTCTTCCATTTGATGAAGTGGTGGCAGTGCAAGGCCCAAATGACGGAACATCTGTCTGATTATTATGCAGTGTGGTCATTGGTCATTGTGGTCATTGCAGTGTGGTCTGGCATTTAGGAGTTGTTTTGCAAGGGTGGTGGGGGTGAAATTGGGGGATGTCAGAACTGGCATGTTTCACTTCTTAATAGAAGCCAGAAGTATTATATTTCCTACTTGTGTGTGCTAAGCTGCTTCAGTTGTGTCCAACTCTTTGCAACTCCATGGACTGTAGCCCACCAGGCTACTCTGTCCATGGGATTCTCCAGGCAAAAATACTGGAGTGAGTTGTTGTACCCTCTTCCAGGGAATCTTCCCGACCCAGGGATCGAACATGCATCTCTTGTCTCCTGCAATGGCAGGCAGGTTCTTTACCACTAGCACCAACAGAGAAGCCCCTTTGTTATTATCATTAAGCTAAAGGCCACCTCATAACTGATGATCAAAGTTCCCAGAAAAATAAGGTATAAAATTAAGCGTTCTGAGGGGTAGGGGAAAAGGCGAAGACAGTTTAACATCCTGGGTTATTTTTCCACCTCTGTGGCCTCTCTCTTCCTTGTGAGCTGTCCAAGCTGTGCAGCAGGAGAATCTGTCAGCAAGTTGGGTTAACAGGAGGAGAGTTTGCATATACAGGATTTGCAACATCTATCTTGTCAAATCTCCTAGGTGCCTTTCTCTCGGACCAGAAAATGAATATGGATCTTCGTATGTTTAGTAATCTAGTACATGGTTTGGAAATCTTTGGTCAACTTATTATCCAGTAAGTCACAGAACAGTAAGTCACAGTACAGAAGAATAAAATCTGGTTGGGTGTCTACCTCAGTGTGTCGAAAAACAATGAGAAGGGACTCCCCTGGCAGTCCGGTGGCTAAGACTCTGAGCTCCTGCTGCAGGGGGCCCAGGTTCAATCCCTGGTCAGGAAATTAGATCCCGCCTGCTGCAGCTAAAGATGCCACACGCTGTTACAGAAGATCGAAGACCCCACATGTCACAGCTAAGACCCAGCACAGCCAAATAGAATTTAAAAAGAACATGGGAAGGACTAATATCTGAAACTTTCGTCTGGCACACTCAAGGGGATAGGATTTCCACACTTCAAATTTCTTGGTGTGAAAAACAGAGGCAGTAGTATTTAACATACTCAAAACTTCACCAGCCAATATCAAATTTCAAATCAGGCTTTCCCCCCATGGATTCCTCACAGGTTCCTCCTCATTTCATAAACAATTCCAGTGTTATTTCAGGGCCTCCAACTGCTTTTATAGCATCGATGGAGTATTTCAGAGAGTATAATTTTACCTCATATGCTTCTAATGATTTTGCTCCTACTCTAGTTCCTCCAAGGCCATTAAGTCAGGTTTTCCCCCTCACTCTGCACTTGTTACATGTGAATTAACCTGATTGAAAATCTCACTTCACCCGCTTCATTTCCCTTTGTGTCCACATCCCACAGTTCCATTCAATAACTTTAGAAACTAATTTCTAACATGCAGTCTGAAATTCCTCTGCCTTCCAGGAGTGGGGCTGAAAGTATGCTCCCCAGCCTACAAGTCCCTTTCAAACGAAGGTGCTATGAAGCTGTAATGAAACTGTACAAATACTGCAATAACATGTGTGGAGGAACTAGTAGGGGGATATTTCCTGTCAACATGGAATGGAAGGTAAAAGGTAAATTTCATATACATAAATCTTGTCCCCCACTCGTTCTCTGAAGTTATAGGCTGTAACTTTCTAAAATTGTCCAGTATCTTTTTAAACTGTATAATTAGGTTTTTCTAGGTGTATCTGTACTTCACAGTATGTTCTCATAATTAATTTCACCTTGTATAGCATGCATTGTCTTTGGCTCTATTGTCCCTTTTCCAATCCCTATCTATCCCTGTGATGATGCATAGAAATAGAAAAACCTATTTGTGATGCAACACAGAGAAATACATGCAAGGCTTATATAATATGCTATGCTATACGGACTCTTAGTCACTTTTTCATTAGGAAGGAAAAGGCCATGAAGAGTAAATAAGCAGGAGGGGGAACACTTTTCTCAAATTTTCTCTTCCAGATCACAGAAGTAAATGTAGTGTTCATGGGCAAATTTCAAGAAAATAAATTCTGGAATAAAAAATAGAGGGAAACCAGACTATTTGCTACTTCCCAGAAGACAACAGTCTTCCTTGATGTATGTTAAATAGTATCAGTGAGTTTTTATTGAGCACTTACTATGCTCAAGGAATATGCATTAGGTACATATACCACAGGGAAATTATCCTTGGATCGATGCTACAGATGAGGCAACAAGCAACAGCCTGTTGAGGTCTTAAGCTAGTATACGACAAAGTGAAGTGACGTGAAAGTCACTCAGTCATGTCTGAGTCTTTGCAATGCCACGGACTATACAGTCCAAGGAATTCTCCAGGCCAGAATACTGGAGTGGGTAGCATTTCCCTTCTCCAGGGGATCTTCTCAACCCAGAGACTGAACCTAGGTCTCCCACATTGCAGGTGGATTCTTTACCAGCTGAGCCACAAGGGAAGCCCAGTATAGAATAAAGCTGGGAAACAAACAAGCCTGTCAGTGTGAGACAAAGCCAGAATTCATACCCATGTCATTAAGGCTTGTGCTTTTTTTCTCTGCCACATTTAAGGGACATCTTTTATCAGGAAAGCCAGACCAGTGTATTTAGCTATAACTTTTCCATCACAGATTTTAACTACTCAACTCAAAAAAACAGCTGTGTAAACAATAGTCTTTCTAAACCTAAACAGACATTTCCCCAAAGAAGACATATAGATGCCTAATAAACACAAGAAAAAATGTTCAACATTGCTCATTATTAGACAAATGCAAGTCAAAACTACAATAAGGTATCACCTCACACCAGTCAGAATGGCCATCATCAAAAAGTCTACCAACCATAAATGCTGGACAGGGTGTGAAGAAAAGAGAACCCTCTTGCACTGTTGGGAAGGTAAATTGATATAGCCACTATGGAAGACAGTATGGAAATTCCTTTAAAATACTAGAAATAAAACCACCTTATGACCCAGCAATACCACTACCAGGCATATATCCTGAGAAAAATAAAATTGAAAAAGACACATGTACCCCAATGTTTTTTGCAGCACTATTTACAATAGCTAGGACATAGAAGCAACCTAGATGTCCATGGACAGATGAATGGAGAAAGAGGCAGTGAAATATTATTCAGCCATAAAAAGGAATGCATTTTAGTCAGTCCTAATGAGGTAGATGAAACCAGAGCCTATTATATAGAGTGAAGTTAAGTCAGAAAGAGAAAAACAAATATTGTATACTAACACATACATATGGAATCTAGAAAGATAGTACTGATTAACCTATTTGCAGGGCAGCAATGGAGACAGACATAGAGAACAGACTTATTTATGGACACGAGTTGGGGAGAGAAAGGAGAGGGTAGGATGTATGGAGAGAGTAACACACACTACCATATGTAAAACAGACAGCCAATGGGAATTTGCTGTATGACTCAGGAAACTCAAAACCAGGGCTCTATAACAACCCAGAGGAGTGGGATGGGGAGGAAGGTGGGAAAGATGTTCAAAAGGGAGGTGACACAGTTATACCTATGGCTGATTCATGTTGATGCTTGGCAGAAACAAACAATACAGTTACACAATTATTCTTCAATTGAAAATAAATTTAATTTAAAATATGAAAACAACAACAACAAAAAAGAATAGTCTTTTTAAACAGAAACTGTGGCAAAAGAGGCTCTAGAAACAATCCCTCTAACATGACCTGAAATGTGAAACTAATTGACGGGTCCTTAAGTGTGACAATTGCCAATTACTTTGTGAAAGCAGATTTCATACAGTCAGTGCCATGTTGTCCTCAGCATCTCAAATGGAGTTTCTCAGAAGCCAGTATGCATTAGTCACAGAAACCATGTATTCAAATCATGCCACCAATAAATAAATTTCCCAGAACCCATCTTTCCAAGAATTTCCAGGCAGATTCTTTACCACTGAGCCACCTGGGAAACCACAGGGTTCAGTTACCTGGAGTATTATATGACATGAACTATCTCTGGGATGATGCCAGACATCACAACTGAACCTAGATGGCAACGGTGGTAGTACCCCCAACTTCTGGCCTGGGGCCATTCTCTGGTTGATAGATGACGCAGCCACTTTAATGAGCACTCCTCTGCCTGCTTTCCCCAAGATAAAATGAGGCCACAGTTGAGAAATTGCTTTTGTTTTTTTAGCACCCAACAAAACCAAGGTGTATGAATTTTTTTTTTAATAGAAACTTGTATCTGAAAAGCAGGAAAGGGAATTCTCTAAACATTTCAACTACTACATAACTTCCCAAATCCGAAGAATGTGTTTTGGGACCTCTGATAAACAGAGTACCATTCATGATGAAAGGAGTATACCTGAGAAAAATCATATTGTTTCTCCTTTTCTATGTTCATTTCTCAAATGGTCTTTTCCAACTTCCTTTTTCACAGCAGCTGTGAACACATCACCACAACTGTGGCTTCATGTGGCTCATTTTAACTCAACCTTTGGCTTGGGCTTCACATGGAAACTTATATTACCATACGTAAAACAAATAGCCAACGGGAATTTGTTGTATGGCTCAGGAAACTCAAACAGGGGCTCTGTATCAACCTAGAGGAATGGGATGGGAAAGGAGATGGGAGGGAGTTTCTAAAGGGAGGGGATGTATGTATACCTATGGCTGATTCATGCTGAGGTTTGACAGAAAACAGCTAAATTCTGTAAAGCAATTATCCTTCAATAAAAAATAAATTAATTAAAAAAAAGAAAAAGATTTCCCATTTCATTTATCATTCTGGCCACTGGACCTAGGACAAAAAGGCCTCTTTGGGTATGTTCTAAAAATGTTATGACTGTAATACCCTTCAAACAATATATGAATAAAATGACAAGATTGCGTGCTTCAGATGCACAGATAAAACACACTCCCCCACCCCCAACCAAAAAAAAAAATGAACTTCTAAGGATTCAACTATCACACCATATTGGCATCAAAGATTAATGAAAAGACCAGAAATCTTGAAGATGTTGGTGAAATTCAGAGGATATCTGTTCTAGTGTTTACTAGGTACATAACTTTGAACAAGTTACATTATTTCTGGAAACAAAATTTTCTCATCTGTTAAAAGAGAGTAAATGAGCTCCTTGCCCCAAAGGGTTCTAACAGGATTTAAAAGAGATTGTATGCTTAATCACACATATTGGCATTTTATAAGTTAGTTGCTAACATTTCCATTAAATGTAGCCATCGTCTTCCCTAGTCTGGTTGTATATATGGCTACAACTTCAGATACCTGCCAGATTTGGATCAAGGGGAAAATAGAAGCCTTGGCATGCAAACTTTCATCTTTTGTGTCTATAGCTTTCATGAGTGTTCTCAGCGCTCAAATTACTCTTAAGTTAACTAAAAAAAACTCAAAGACTTCATTCATTTAGGAAGCATTCACTGAGGCCCCAATGTATATAAAGAAAAAAACAAAAAAAAGATTCAAGAGTTTGCACCTTGTTAACTTCAAATGATGGAGAAGGCAATAGCACCCCACTCCAGTACTCTTGCCTGGAAAATCGCATGGACGGAGGAGCCTGGTAGGCTGCAGTCCATGGGGCCGCTAAGAGTCGGACACGACTGAGTGACTTCACTTTCACTTTTCACTTTCATGCACTGGAGAAGGAAATGGCAACCCATTCCAGTGTTCTTGCCTGGAGAATCCCAGGGACGGGGCAGCCTGGTGGGCTGCTGTCTATGGGGTCACACAGAGTTGGACACGACTGAGTCGACTTAGCAGCAGCAACTTCAAATGATCCAACTGACCACAGTGAAGTCATCAGAATTTCTGGCCACCTTTACACATTCAAGTCATTTAACCAATCTGGCCATGTGGTGGTTCAGCACAACTAAAAAAAAAAATATTCATGACACAGCACTATAGATTCTGTCAGAAATATCAACTGCCGAAAAATGACTCAGAAATCAATTGGACTAGAAGCAACTCGATAGAAAAGATTCAATCTCACACCTTTGAAAAAGGAATATAAAGAAATAAGATCAATTTCTAAGTAAATTATTTAAAGTGATGTGTAAATTACAGTATAAAATACTTCTACAGTGAACTTGTGAATAATTATAAAAGTAACAATAAAAATATTTAACTTTTTATTTCTATAGAGTAAAAGTCTCCACTCTTGAATTGCAAGTTTCATTTCTGATGAATAAGCATTTCTTATTGTCAACAGGTCATTAGCCTTTGCTTGATCACCAACTGCAAAATAAACTACTAATTCTGATCTGTGAATTTTCATTTTTATATAACTTTTTTCAAAGTTATAGATGATTAGAAGTATTATCATCCTATTTATGCAACTTGTCTCAAATTGACATCAATGTGACATATCAGATCAAAATCATATAATAAAGCCTTCTTCAGTGATCAATGCAAAGAAATAGAGGAAAACAACAGAATGGGAAAGACTAGAGATCTCTTCAAGAAAATCAGATTTTTGAGATTAGTTGTTTGTCAATTGCTTCATTTGCTATTACAACTAGTCTCAAAAATATAGAAGCAACTCCTACAGCTCAACTCCAGAAAAATAAATGACCCAATGAAAAAATGGGCCAAAGAACTAAATAGACATTTCTCCAAAGAAGACATACAGATGGCTAACAAACACATGAAAAGATGCTCAACATCACTCATTATCAGAGAAATGCAAATCAAAACCACTATGAGGTACCATTTCACACCAGTCAGAATGGCTGCGATCCAAAAGTCTACAAGCAATAAATGCTGGAGAGGGTGTGGAGAAAAGGGAACCCTCTTACACTGTTGGTGGGAATGCAAACTAGTACAGCCACTATGGAGAACAGTGTGGAGATTCCTTAAGAAACTGGAAATAGAACTGCCTTATGATCCAGCAATCCCACTGCTGGGCATACACACTGAGGAAACCAGAAGGGAAAGAGACATGTATACCCCAACGTTCATCGCAGCACTGTTTATAATAGCCAGGACATGGAAGCAACCTAGATGTCCATCAGCAGATGAATGGATAAGAAAGCTATGGTACATATACACAATGGAGTATTACTCAGCCATTAAAAAGAATACATTTGAATCAGTTCTAATGAGATGGATGAAACTGGAGCCTATTATACAGAGTGAAGTAAGCCAGAAAGAAAAACACCAATACAGTATACTAACGCTTATATACGGAATTTAGAAAGATGGTAACAATAACCCTGTGTACGAGACAGCAAAAGAGACACTGATGTATAGAACAGTCTTTTGGACTCTGTGGGAGAGGGAGAGTGTGGGAAGATTTGGGAGAATGGCACTGAAACATGTATAATATCATGTATGAAACGAGTCACCAGTCCAGGTTCGATGCACGATACTGGATGCTTGGGGCTAGTGCACTGGGACGACCCAGAGGGATGGTATGGGGAGGGAGGAGGGGGGAGGGTTTAGGATGGGGAACACATGTATACCTGTGGCGGATTCATTTCAATATTTGGCAGAACTACTACAATATTGTAAAGTATCAATTTATCAAAGTATCAGTATTGTAAAGTACTTTGGCCACCTGATGCGAAGAGTTGACTCATTGGAAAAGACTCTGATGCTGGGAGGGATTGGGGGCAAGAGAAGAAGGGGACGACAGAGGATGAGATGGCTGGATGGCATCACTGACTCGATGGATGTGAGTCTGAGTGAACTCTGGGAGTTGGTGATGGACAGGGAGGCCTGTAGTGCTGTGATTCATGGGGTTGCAAAGAGTCG
The DNA here is from genome assembly GCF_029378745.1 of Bos indicus. Classification (NCBI taxonomy): domain Eukaryota; kingdom Metazoa; phylum Chordata; class Mammalia; order Artiodactyla; family Bovidae; genus Bos; species Bos indicus. The sequence goes on from NC_091769.1 coordinate 69,896,087, forward strand.
GACACGACTGAGCGACTGATCTGATCTGAAGAAAGTGAAGTGAAACGAAAGTTGCTCAGTCGAGTCCAACTCTTTGCGACCCTGTATAGTCCATGGAATTCTCTAGGCCAGAATACTGGAGTGGGTAGCCTTTCCCATCTCCAGGGGATCTTTCTAACCCAGGGATCGAACCCAGGTCTCCCGCATTGTAGGCAGATACTTCACCTCTGAGCCACAAGGGAATAGATAGGTTAAAAAAAAAAAAAAAAGAATGGATAGGTAATGAAAGGAATTTCTCAGATAGCAAAACAATCAACTGGATTTTGGTTCTTCCTCCAATGGTTGTTTGTTTTTTTTTTAATTTTCATGTAAATAGTGTCATTCTAAAGCACCACATGTGCAGAATGAAACAAGTAGGCACAGCTGGCTCCTGGCCATAGCAGATGGAAGGAAACCAATGAAGCAGTTAAGCATCAAGCTGAGGGGCTTACAGACACACACACACACACAGTTCATAAATATTACCTGATGATGAGGTACTGGGAATTTCGCTGGGAATCTTAGATGATAGGTGACACAGATGAAACTATTAACAATTTTATATACACCTACAAGGTGGATGTGCTCTTGCTGCTCCATTAAAATATGGAAACACATTAATTTGCACTTGCACATACACAAATCATCTCAAAACTCATTCCATGACTTTCTCACACCGAAGGCCTTTTGAAATCATGCCCAAGTGTCCACACAAAGTACCTTGCTATCATCTCCCAGCAACCTTAAGGATTCATGGAACCATTTTAAAAGGCATTCTCGGTGAGAAGTCATCAACCTGACCTTCAGAAGACCTGTGCCTCTTCCCCAGAGCTTGGGGCTCTGCCACATCTGTTGGGGAGGAAAGACACTGCCCACTGGCCAACTGACAGCAGGGCGGGAAGCAGCGCTCATTCACGCTCCCTCTGCCCTGGCCAACTATTACTCTGTGTTCAGTGTTTCCAACATAGGCAGGCCAGCTGGACTCCTCCCAGGGAGGTGGCACTGGGAATTGGCACAGAATGAGATAGGACATAAGGGTCGAAAGGAAAAAGGAACTTTAAAATGTCCTGCTTCTCACTTTGCACGGGAAAACACGTTGTCATTAGCGAGCTGTGTGTTCTTAGGCGATTTGCCTAACCTCTTTGGACTTTAGTTTTCTGACCTGCAAAGTGATAGACCTGAATCTCTAAGGCACCTTCCAACCCAACATTCTATGAGGAGTAACAGCAAAGTATCCCATGCCCATAAAACTCATGCAGAGCTATCTGGGAGGACAAGTCTCCAATGAAAAAAGCATTTTAAAAGGCACAGAAAAGACCAGTTGCCTTATAAAAATGGAAACCAAAAGAGGAAAAAAAACAAGCTCCAAATACAACATATACTTGAAGTCTATGCAGTAAATAGTAGTCTCAATTTGTCTCTCTCCTATAGTAGTATCATACATCCTTGCCATATTCCAGCAGTGTGTGGAAGGTACTGCCCCATCCTGTTGCTGGCCAAAATCTTGGTCTTCTCTGCCCACTGAAGCCAAACGAAGAAATACAGAGACAGAGTTTGGAAGAAATAGAAAAGTGGCTTTAACTCTCAGCTGGCAGAAAGGGGAACACAGTACTCTCATGCCTCAAGAACTGTGTCCCCCCGCCCCCCATGAGGAATCTAGGGGCAAGGGCTGGTGGTCAGCAGTCGTTGATGAGGAAAAAGATGATAGGATCTTGATTTCTTCCTCTCGCGTTGTTTCAAAAACAGTCATAAACTGGAGTCAGTAACCCAGGAATTCAGTCTGGCAGTTAGTGGCTCTGAGGCCTTCTTTCTGATATGGAACTACAAGCAGAAGGGTGTTGTAAGGGAACACCAGATAGGGGATATATTCAGAATAGAGACAAAGGAAAAAATGTGAATTGTAGCTCCCGCAGAGTTAGGGGGCAGAAAAGCAAACTCAGTTATAGACATTCAGAGTGAGGAGGCAGAAAAGCAAAGTTAGTTACAGACATGCAGAATTAGGAGCAGTTGAAGTAAAAAACTAGGAGCGTTCAGGCCTGCCGCTGTCCTCTTTATCTTCTTTGTTCTCAGGAAGAGGAAAGAGAAAAACTCATTCCTTGTTTTTCCTTTTCACCGCAACAATCCCTTAACCTCAAATTTGGCCCTGAGAAAAGCACTTTTTCAATGGGATATCACTAACAGTAATACAGTTCAGTTCAGTCACTCAGTCGTGTCCTACTCTTTGTGACCCCATGGACTGCAGCACACCAGGCCTCCCAGTCCATCACCAACTCCTGGAGTTTACCCAAACTCATGTTCATTGAGTCGGTGATGCCATCCAACCATATCATCCTCTGTCGTCCCCTTCTTCTCCCGCCTTCAATCAGTAATACAAGTATAGACTTAAAATGGGTTGGGCCCTCCTCTACTTCTGCCATTGCCACAAGGAAATATATATAAGCAGTCACTATGCATTCAGCATGAATCCCAGAAGAGACCCATGGAGCAGGCCTGAACCTAGCCTGAAGCTATTAATACCTGAGTCCAAGGAAACAACACAGACCCACGAGCAAGGTAGCAAGTCCTTTGGTGTAAGTCTGAGATTTTGAGGTTGTTACATATCATCATAATGAAAAAGGCTGACTGACAGACCTTGTAAAGGAAATCACATAAAGCGAATGAAGAGAACAAGAGACGATAACATCTAACCATCTGTATAGGAATCACAGAACCGGAGCCAAGTGTACTCAACATGATCACAAGTGTGACATGGTCATGTCAATTTGAGAACTGCACACAAATTACAACAGGATTTTCCAAACTCAATTTTAAATGATCCTAATTAATGACCCTAAGTAGTTGGCTTGATTTAAAAAAAAAAAATTTAAATCTTTATTGGGAAAGAGGTAAAATTGTAGAAAAACCTAAAAATTCCTGAAACGTCATTTAGATGAACTGGTTTTCACAAACTACCACATACTCTCTTCTACATCACAATCAGCCTGGGGATGCTGCAGATGTTTGAGATGTCTGTCACTATAAGCCATGGGACTGTCAAGCACATACCTTTAATTTGTAAATGGACTTTTATTCTTTCTTAAAATTGAGATATAATTGACATGCAATATTGTGTAAGTTTAAATACCGGTAGGTTTGATACATTTATATATTTCAGTATAATTACTACCCAAGAGGGCAGCTAATACCTCTACTATGTAACATAATTAACATTTATTTTTTTCTGTTGAGAACAATTAAGAGCTAGTCTCTTGGCAACTTTGAAATAATACAGCATTGTTGACTATTATTCCTTATGCTTATTTATCTATTAACTGTAAACACCATCTTAAACAACATCTCCCCAATTCTTCCACCCCTCAGCCTCTGGTAACTACTGTTCTGCTGTTTTTATGAGTCTGACATTTTGAGATTGCAACTTTGTGATCTTAACAGTATTTGTCTTTCTTTGATGGATTTATCTCACTTAGCACAATGTCCTCAAGGTTCAACCACACTGTCACAAGTGGCAAGATTGCCTTCTTTCTCAAAGCTGAATAACATTCTATTGTATGTATATACTACATCTTCTTAATCCATTTAACCGTTAACAGACACTTAGGTTGTTTCCATAGCTTGGCTATGGTGAATAATGCTGCAATGAACATGGGTGTGTGGATATCTCTTTGAAATACTAATTTCAGTTCCTTCTCTCTTTTTGTGGCCTCTCCTGGCAGCTTGCGGAATCTCAGTTTCCTGATGAAGGATTGAACAAGGTCCTCAGCAGTGACAGCACAGAATCCTAACCACTGGACAGCCAGGGAATTCCCCCAATTCCTCCTTGCATGCACCTAGATTAAGATTGCTGAGTCACCAGCAGTTCTATTTGTAGTTTTTTGAGGAACTACCATACTGTTTTCCATAATGACTATACCAGTTTATATTCCCACCAATAGTACACAAGTGTTCCTTTTTCTCCACACTTCTCCAAATCTTCTTTCTTGTTTTTTTTGATAATAGCCATTCTAAGAGGTGTGAGGTGGTATCTCACTGTGGTTTTGATTTTCATTTCCCTGATTACTAATGTTGAGCATCTTTTCATATACCTGTTGGCCATTTATATGCCTTCTTTGGAAAAATGTGTATTTAGGTTCTTTACCCACCTTTGAGTTGAATTACTTGCTTTTTTGCTATTGAGTTGTATGAGTAATTTATATATTTTAATCTCCTATTAGATATATGACTTGTGAATATTTTTCCCATGTTGTAGATCGCCCTTTCTATTTGTTGATTGTTTCCCTTGCTGTACTTAGTTTAATGTAGTCTCATTTATTTATTTTCATTTTTTGTTGCCTGAGCACACACCTTCTCTAGAGATAACGTTTCAATTTCTCCCAGGATCCAGAAGCTGAGTCTGAACAAAACAATTTTACAGAGAAATGTGAACATATTTGTCTCATAATTGAATAATGTAATTACCACGTTGCCTCTGAGTTTTATGCTGCTCTGTCTATTGGAGGCAGAAGACCTGCTGAGGCAATTTTAGAAATTTCATAGCAAGTGCATTAAAGTCTTAGTTTTGTTTAGCAGACTATGAAGAGGAGGGGAGAAAAAAATGAGGCAGAGAGGATAAACTCCCAACACTGAATAAATATCAGAGCATCAATTACACTAATAAGAGTGAGTAATATGTTATTTTATACCATTTGATAATAGATTGTTTTCATTGGCAACATAAAGTTTGTGACATTTCATAACTGCTTTTGCTGTAATATTAAAAGAAATAACAGCATATAAGTAGTATCTATAGTACAGTCATACCAATGTAAAAAAGGAAGTGCACTAGAAAATCAGATTTGAAATTTTCTCAGAATTGTTAACACACTGCCTTTAAGTAATAGAACATTTGAGTGATTCTTTTTCCCCGCATTATCCATACTTTTCATATTGAATATGCATTACTCAAATAAATTATCTTTTGAAATTATCATTCCTAAATTACAACTTTCTTTTCAAACTGTTCTTTCTAACTATCGTTTCTCGTTTTGGTATACTTTGTCCTGTCTTCTTCCACATCCTTAGCAGAAAAAGGGGAGATGCAAACTAATATTGCAATGGAATTTATGTATTTATATCTGATCTTCAAAAGTTTTGTTAATTACCAACAAATATTTGGCCACATAGGTAAAATTACAGCCACAAAAAGCCTAATGTTAACCAGAACAATGAAATTATATAATCTCTAAAACAGAGTTGACAGTTCCCGACTTCCCTGGTGGCTCAGTGGTGAAGAATCCACCTGCCAATTCAGGAGACACAGGTTTGATCCCTGATCAAGAAAGATCTCACAAGCCAAGGAGCCAGTTAAGCCTGTATGCCACAACTACTGAGCCTGTGCTCTAGAGCCTGGGAACCGCAACTATTGAGCCCATGTGCCCTAGAGTCATGCTTCACAACAAGAGAAGCCATCGCAATGAGAAGCCTGCACACTGCAACAAGGCAGCCCCTGATCTCTGCAACTAGAGAAAAAAGCCCCCGCAGCAATGAAGACCCAGCACAGCTAAAAATAAATGAAAAAAAAAATTTTTTTAAAGAGTTGACAGTGCCTTACAGAATGGTCATTAAAAATGAAGCTGCCATCTTATTGCAACACCAAGGAAATTTTGAGATTACACAAGACATGGAAATACTGTGTCCCAAAGACATACCAATCGTATCTCCAAATTTGTCATTATTTCAGTAGAAAAGACTGGTCTCACTCAATTTATATTTAAATAAATTATAAATATTATAATCTCAAAAGAATAATTAGCATATTCTTTATCCCAGAGACTTCAAAGATGTTAACAGATTACCATGATCTCTATTTCTTCAAAGACAAGTAGAAAATAGAAATGTGAAATCATTTTCCTACAGTCACACAGAGTAAAACATGATTGTGCTAGATACTTACTGATTTATGAATGCTTCCTGAGTGTGTTAATAGAATCTTAAAAATATGTTACCACTAGACTATACAGAAACAATGTCTCCTTTTTAATCAAAATCCCCATATTGCAAAAGTAATCTTGCATAAAGCAATAACCTTTTCATTTCCAAAGCAAACTTTGAAAAAAATAAAACTACTTCCCACCTGGTTTTGTGAGGGATTGCTGTTAATAACTATTATTAACGGTTTGTAAAATTATGACATGCTATTTCATTGTCTGGTAGTGATAAGCTTATCAGAACAAAGCATAAATAAATAACTGTGCTAATGTTTTTCAGCTTCAGAAAATTACACATACTATTACTAGTTGATAATTTTGTGTGCTTAAAATCTACATTCATGAAAAATTAATAGTCTTAATGCACAAGCATTTACATTGGTATATCACTTCTGAAATTCTTCAAGACATTTGTCATTTTTTGTCATTAAATACTTACAAAGGTAAAAAAAATTAATAGTAATGTCACAATACAAGCATATCTTTAAGGAAGATAGATTGTTGACATTTTGTAAAACAAGCAATGAAAGACTATTATGTCCCACTTCAAAGATCTATCTAAATTCCTAGGCAGGCTCAGGAACAACTTGGGGAATTTGCTTAATATATAAATTCTCTTATCATCTGAAAGTGCCAAAAATTAACAAAAGTACCTCCTATTTATTCCAACATACACACACCAGTTATACCATTAGCATTTAAGGTCACTCATGAATTGATTTTTCTTAAAGCAGGTACTCAATATCTTTTCTTCCTTATAAAGAGAAAATACCTTAACTTGCCCCCAGTTGTCTATGGATAAAGTAGAAGTCTCATCAGGAAGAAGGACAAATTCATGGAGGAGATTCCAGTGAATGATGTTATATATAGTTAATACTAGAAATGTTAATAAATAACATTTAATTCAAGAGAATACTAGAAAGAGAATCTGGAAGGAATCTGCCTTCCAACACAGGGGACATGGGTTTGATCCCAAGTCCAGGAACTAGGATCCCACATGCCTCAGGGCCACTAAGCCTGTGTGTGGCAACTGGAGAGCCCTGGAAACCCAACTACTGAGCCATGTGCTCTAAAGCTCCTGCACCCTAATGCTAATAGAAATAGTAAATCAGACTATTACAAAGAAGACCAAATAATAGAGCACCCTAATAGTTTGGGCTTTATTGCAGGGAGCAGGTTTTTCCTTCCTGAAAAGGAATTTTTCCTAAGTACATTCTTTGCCCCTGAGGAAGAGGGGTCACCAGTGAGGATTGTTAAATTTGGGGCAAATGGAAAGGACAAGCCCTGCTCCCTGTTCTAGTTTCTATCTCTTGAGAGTGTGCCCGTTCACACCAAACACAAGTTCTCTCTGCTCCTCCATCTGTCCAGAGCCTCCCTTGAGTGTGTCGTCTCCTCCTCTGGGGTTTTTTCCCTAGCCTACAGGACCTGGGGAGGAGGACAGTTCTGTGTAACTCAAGGGTCACAGCTGTTAGCAGCCCAGGAGGCCAGTATACTAAAGCCATTGCCTTGCTCCTGGCTTCTGACAGTAAACAGGAGATAATTGGTCCTTGTCTTTGCACTGTTCTACATCTCAACTTGTTCAGAACCAAGCCTCTTCAAGTATCAGTATTAGGCTCTTGAGAATCCCTTGAACTGCAAGGAAATCAAGCCAATCAATCCTAAAGAAAATCAGCCCTGAATATTCATTGGTAGGACTGGTGCTGACACTCCACTACGCTGGCCACCTGATGCAAAGGGCTGACTCTCTGGAAAGGACCCTGATGCTGGGATAGATTGAAGGCAGGAGGAGAAGGGGACACTAGAGGACGAGATGGCTGGATGGCATCACCGACACAACGGACCTGAATTTGAGTAGGCTTCGGGAGTTGGTGATGGACAGGGAAGCCTGGCGTGCTGCAGTCCATGGATGGGGTCACAAAGAGTCAGACATGACTCTGAACTCATGAGCTACTGAACTGATACTCTCAGAAAAGAGCTTTCATTCATTGCCGATTGATTTGTCAAACCTCCAGGTCAAATCTACTGCCTGATTTCTATGGAAGCCGTTGATCATCACACAAGACACCGAGTCCACACTTGAATTATCTGTTTACCAACATCACAGTTCTGGCCACAGCACTCTACAACAACTTGTGCTGTTATTTATTAATATTTCTCTTTTAAAAGGCTCACTGTTTTTTTACTTTAATACCCAAATGGAAACTACTGCAAAAGGAAAATGAGTATCACTTGTCAGAGATTAACACCAAAAACATACATAGCACTTAGTCTATGCCAGGCTTTATAAATATGAACTCACTGAATTCTCAGCACAATCCTGTGAGGTAGGTACTGTTACTGCTATCATTTTATAGATGAGAGAACTGAGGCATCGAGAGATCAGGAAATTTGCTCAAAGTCAGGGAGCTAGCAAGGGGCAAGCTGAGCTCTGGCCCAGGCGTCCTGGCTCCAAAGCCAGCTCTGACCCACCTCAAGTACAGAAAGTGACCGTGTATAGACAAAGTCAGTGAGAAAATAAACACTTTCACAGTATAAAAATAAAATTCAAAGAAAAATCAGTTAGCAAAAATGCACACCTAAAAATACAAATTTTCTTGTGCAAGAAATAACTTAAAATCACTCAATAATAAAATTTTAAATTTAAAAATGAAATACAAAGAACAGCCAATTGATTTGTAAAAATCCACTCCGGAAAATTCTATTTTTTTCTTGCAGGAAATAACTATTGATAAGTCAATCATAAAAGGTTCATTTTAAGTAGCCTTATTTTAAGGTCAGTTAGAGTCAAATGCCCTGAAGGGAACGTGTTTTAATTCATTTTTGCTCCTTTTTTGCTATGCCCTAAGCAGAAAGCTACAGACCTGAATAGACCTCAATCACTCCGGGTTTTCCTAATGGCATTTTGCCCCACCACATTCTTCTTCATCCTTGTCTGTAGTGATGTTTACTCCCCACCACACCTCTTTCCCCACAGGAACCTGCCTTCGAGTGATTCATGTAGTCAGCAGGAAGTGAATTACTGTTGTTGGCGCTACCACTTTAGTTTTAATCTAAGCAATAATACTGTGTCTGTGAAATTAGGGATTTGATGGGCTGCACTTCTCATAAAGTGTCCGTGAAGAGAGACAGTGGGAGTCCTTCTACCCCATTTCCTTTGCCAACTGGTCACACAGCTATTAGACATTTCCCATACAACATTTCATATGACAGGCTTTGGCCAGCGGACAGTGCATACAAGTGATTCCTGGCACCTTCAGTGATCCTGAAAGTCCCCTCTTTATCTGCCTGTGGCTGGAGGAAGCCAACTCAAGGGTCAGAGGAAACTAAAGCCCACAAATAGAACTCTGAGTCCTTGAATGACTGTGGGACAGAGGACCCACTCCCACGAGAGCCCACACTGGACTATGACGTGAAGTGAAAAATAAACTTTTACTCTCTCAACTCACTTTGAGAAAGTTTATGACAGCACTTAGTTTATTCTGTTTAATACATTAACACAAATGGAAAATTACTTCTTTATATCCCTTTAAATGACCACTCTTTGATAAATGCTGACTCTTTGCGACCCCATGGACTGTAGCCTATCAGGCTCCTCTGTCCATGGGATTTTCCAGGCAAGAGTGCTGGAGTGGATTGCCATTTCCTTCTCCAGGAAGTAAAAGGCACTGCCCACAAATACACAGTTTGGTCTCCATAGGAAAATGTGTTTCCAGACACTGCCCCAACTCACACCAAGTCATCTAGCTAGCACGCCTCTGAACTTACAGGTGTTTCTCTTCCTACTAATCCTTCACTGTAACTGGCATATTGAATAAGCAGAAGTCAGGGGTTTAATCACAAAAACTTTTTTCCACTTGTCTCGTAATTTAAACCCAGTCAGGTGCTTCCATTAACCTTGACGTTTATGGTCATGCTTAAGTTAGACAATCTATTATCATTTTAAACTTCAATTGCAACCCCAATTCAGTATTTTAAAACATCTAGCCAGATTCAGTAATTAACAGATCAATCACTATTCAAACATCTCCCTCCCACATGTCCCTGCCCATCCTGGAGCAGCTTCAAGACACCTCCCCTCCTCCCCTCGCTGCTCTCGCCTCCACTACCACACTGCCTCAGGGGAGGAAGGTCTGCTTAACACTTTGTTTTAAACTCTTTCTCCCAGAACTTACCTGCTATTTCTGACCTGTGTCTCAACCAGAGTTGAAGCTTCAAAGGGTTTAAGTAAATGGGCAGGAGAATTCCTACTTAATAAGTTCTATATAGTAAGATAGTGCTGTTCTTTCTGGAGTTAGAGGATATTTAGAGCTGACATTTATATGGTGGGTATCTTTACAGATTATCTAGAGACTTCCTTTGAAGTCCCTCCGACTGCAACCCCCTTTACATATCAGCCTCTCGCTTGGCTGCCCATTTCCAACAACCTCTGTTTCCTATTTCCCACCCCACCCCACCCCACCACCACCAATGTCACCTCACAGCCTTTTGGCCATGGTCTCCTCACCTTGGGTAAACCCTGTTAAAATTATTCCCAGCCACTGGCTCCCCGTCTTGTCACTGGGATCCACATTCTGCCCGAGGGCAGTGTGACGATTCATACACAGCGGCTTTGCTCCTCTGCCAGAGGATTCACCATCCCTTCTCCCCTTTGATTTCCCAGAGGGCTTAGGTGACAGCTGGTTACCAGCGCTTCTACTCACAAGAGTCACATTTTAAGCTCTCTGGTTAGTGAGGTATCTCCTCCTCAGATGTGAGATGAGGGCATTGAGCACCTCCCAACTCTTTGCTCGTGCTCAGTTTAGGTAACACGGTTCTCCCCAGAGAAGTCCTCCTCACAATATCGTCTTAATTTTAGACCCTTAATTCACTTGGCTTTGACAAAGAGTCACCAGCAAAGCCCATTAACAATTCCTGGGAAATAAAAATAGAACCTGAGTAATAAAATTAAGTCTAACCTTTTCCTTGCTATTTCCTCCAGTTTCACTTGCTCATAAGGCGCTGCACGCAGAGGCCTTGCAACCAGCCCTTAAAACCAGAGTTCCTGGTTCAAAATGGCTGCCCGAACACTTCCGCTTGGGGCCGTGTGCAGAATCACGTGAGCATGATTCTGACTCAGGAGGCCTGGAGTGGATCCTGGGAGCTGATTTTCTAACAAGCTCCCAGGTGATGCCAATGGTTATAAACAACCACACTGAGTAACACAGCGAAAAATAGTTGTTGAATGATCTTCACTTTTTGCTTGTTAATTTGTTGTTTACAATAGTTTAGAGAGGTTGATAAAGATTACAGGGCAGGGAACCTCCCAAAATTGTTACTTGCCACCATCACTGACTACCCCCGATTTTGGCCTCTGCTCTCACCTTTCTTAGCATCAATAGCTGATGTCTTTGCCCAGGTTCCTGTGAACCCATCCTTTCTGCAACAAAGTCTCCAAATGTCTGACAGCTCTAAGACTGTCCATAGTGAGCAGTTTTTCCAGTTGAAAAATGATAGCTCTGTCTTTGACCGTGGTCAGAACTTGTTCATGATCTAGGCAGTATGTCAGAGAATGCTGTACAGTAAGGCCAGAACTAAGTATAAGGTCAAGGACTCAGAACTGCACAAGTCTCAGTAAAAATCAAAGAAAAGGGCTCATCCCTTCCCACATGGAAGTAAAAGTGACTGTTCAGACAATTTACCTGGAAGGTGTGGGCCCATCTTATTTTAATCTCCTCTAAGGCAGATAGATACTTTGCATAAATTTGCATGGTATTATCAATTCTTATATTGTAAAGTAGTAAACTGACTTCTTCAGAGAAATTTTTATCCCAAATTCCAGTTTGGGAGACAATAAAACTGCTATTTCCCAGAAACTACCTGAGTTGGAAGCAGAGTCCCTGGCAGAACTGGCTGGAGAAAGGACTGGGTGAAGTTTGGGGATCTGGGATTACAGCTGAAGCAGCAGCTTCTCCAAATTCCAGTTTGTGTTACTTACTATTGAATTTGGTAATTCTTCCTTATTTCCCACCATAAATAAGCACCAGAGCTCATAAAGGTGAGGGAAAGCTGGGTGAAAAGAGCAAAGATTTCAGAGTGTAAGCTTACTTCCAGATTCTCCACTTATTTGCTGTGTGGCTTGGAGCAAGTTAACAGTCTTTCTCAACCTGAAATGCCTCATCTTGAAAATAAGAATAAGAATAGAAGTCTTGCAAGGGCATCATGAGAGTTGAATAAAATTTATACCAAGAGGCCTCATTCAAGGCCTGGCCTTTAATAGGTACTGACCACATAAACTTCTCCCCCTTCAAGGACAACAGGGAAGTGAAAGACACTCGGTATTCTGCGAGCACCAAAGGTTTGTAAAGTACTTTAACTTTCAAAGTACCTTCATAGCTGTATTCTTACCTAGTGTGGGGAGAAAGGAAGATGTGAAGGAAAGAGATACAAAAAGCAGCAACTGCAGAAGAAACACAGGATACCGCAAAACAAAATCGAGAGCCTACACGTTTCCATCAGATGGAAAGATGTGGCGTTTGATGCAGGCGGCAGAGGCTCTCACAAGGCAGGTGAAGGTCAAATGACAGCCGGTGAAGTCTGCAGCAAATGCTCTCCAATTAAAATTATAATCAGTCAAATAACTGAGTTTGTTTTGATTTTGACCCAGAAATTAATTTTTGAGAAGAAAGTCTTGCTATTCCAATCGTCGGCAAGTGAAACAAAAGTGGAGCGCTCAGCCTTGCTAATCACTGATGTGTATTCTCTGTGTATACAGTGGCACCATGCACCCTATTAAAACTGCCTAAATATAGCCTCTGTGGTGTAATGTTTGTGGGACCCTTTCACATCAAGATTCAAAGCAAGGACAAATCTGCAGGACAGATAGAATTAGGGCCCTGCTGAAACCCAAACTCTGCCCTTCCCCTCTGCTCCTCCCTTGGTGTGTGTGCTTAGTTGCTCAGTTGTGTCCAACTCTTGCAACCCTGTAGACTGTAGCCTGCCAGGCTCCTCTGTCCATGGGATTCTCCAGGCAAGAATACTGAAATGGGTTGCCATTTCCTTCTCCGCTCCTCCCTTTAGGAATATACAAAAGAACCACTAAGCATCCTCCAAAACAGAAATCAGGCTAAAGGAAGAGAGCCTCAGTCCTCCTCTAGCCTGGCCCCACAGCATCACCCCTCTGGGCTTTGACCAAGTTCCTGAAAAAGGGCAGCTGGGGAGATAAAATATATTCACGGTTATTTGAGAGATGTGGGACACAATAGGAAGCAGAACTTGGGGAACATATGTCAAAGTGGGATAAAGAATAGGGAAAGGAGTTGTCCCCCCATCCCTGGAGGAAACTGTGTGGCATTTTACCTAGTGGCGCTCAGCCTTCTTCACAGTCCAACTCTCGCGTGCACACATGACACTGGAAAAACCATAGCCTTGACTAGACGGACCTTTGTTGGCAAAGTAATGTCTCTGCTTTTGAAAATGCTATCTAGGTTGGTCGTAACTTTTCTTCCAAGGAGTAAGCGTCTTTTAATTTCATGGCTGCAGTCACCATCTGCAGTGATTTTGGAGCCCGCAAAAATAAAGTCTGACACTGTTTCCACTGTTTCTCCATCTATTTCCCATGAAGTGATGGGACCAGATGCCATGATATGATTATAGACTAGAAATTCCTAAAAGGCAGAGTGTTTATCTCTCACATTTTGATAGCTCTTAGCAGTCATCAGGGACCTTTTTTACATAGTAGGCCATCAATAAGTGTGTTTAAGTGAATCAAGTACATTTAATAAAGATTTAGGGCTAGCCCTTAAAACAGTTACTTCTAACTTCAAAGTCTTCTTTGGCAGCAGCTATGACATACACTGATTTCTCTGCTCTAAGTTGGAAGTAAGAATAGGAAAACTCACAATGGCAAAACCTAAGACTTAAACAAAACTCTGAACACATTTATTGCACACCAGCTCTGGGAAAGACTCCTTTATACACTAAGGCAGAGGCTTTCCTATGTAAATAAATGTGTACCAAACCCAGAAGTTGCTGTTTGCATACTTACTCTTGCTGTTTTCCTTAAGTCAAAGAATCCATGGCTAACAGCAGTTTTCACTATTATCATTTTTTATTATCATCACTATCATCATCATTATCATTTTTGTTAATTTATTACCAACTCTGAGTGTTTTAAACCATATAGTATTGATGAAGTGACTGAGGGAACAACAGTTGCTGCAGTTGGTACCAAAACACTTTAAGTCAATGGTTTCCCAATGTATAAAGGCGGTTTTAGGTCGGTTTGGATCATTGGTTGTCAAGTGCCAACATCTGCACCACTGGTGTGAGGGTGGAATCAGGCCAGGAAGTGAGGAAGTGAACATGAATTAAATGAGGCTGCACTTTCCTTCATGCAACCCCCAGTGATTCTGATCATGTAAGCTGAAAACTCCTCTTCTAAAACAAATGTAGCAGTGCTTTGCCAGATACCAACATCTCAATGACAATTTAGACCAGAGGTTGACATACTACACGTGTCAGCCAAATCCAGCCTACCTTTTATTTTCATAAGTAAAACTTCATTAAACATAGTCACACCCATTCATTTATATATTGTCTATGGCTGCCTTCACCACACTGTAAGTGCAGAGTTGATTAGTCTCAAAAGAGACACAACGGTCTGCAAAGCCCAACATATTTACCATCTGGTCCTCTGGAGAAAAAGTTTGCCAACTCCTGAGATAGAATAATACCAAAAGTCACAGATGTTAATATTTCAGTGACAATTTACAATGCTACCAAAATTCTTTCACCAATCCACAACCTAACCTCCTAACATATCTGAGTTTATTAGGGTCATTAAGTGTTTTAAGTGTTTTGAACTATAGATATAGTTTATTTCTTGAATTTTGGTGTTTGTTAAAGGAGCACACTCTTTGCCTTACATAAAGTATGGATCTTGCCCTTGATGTTGACAATAGACATCTTCATCCTGTGCAGGAATCAGATTTGTGGTTCCTATTGCATTTCCTTCCATATATCAGTATTTGACCTGTCCCTTAACCTCAAGGGTTGGGACAAACTCTAAAACATTAAAAAGTATAAGAAATTTAATTGAAAACTTTATCCCCCAATTCCTAAGATAGCACCTTTCTTATTTCTACCTTTGATGCTTTTCTAGCTGTAGCCTTGTTATCTTGCTCCCTAGCCAGGCAGTATTTGCTTAATGATGTCCCAGTAGGAGCCCCCTCTTCCCTACTCATTGAATCTTTTTCTCCCCTCACCTCACATTCCTTCTAAACATGACTGCATCTCTCAGGATGCTTAACTAGCCAAGAACAGCAGTATTAACCACTCTTTCCAGCAATAACTTGCTTTTTTGTACACTGCACCAGCATAAACAAAGGAAACGTGCAAAAAGAGCGATATTTAAGAAGTAAAAAAAAAGGGGGGGGCGGGTAAGAAGTTGACTCAAAGTAAAGGAAACGATTGTAGGGAAAAGGGAAACAGAAGGGCAGAACTACACCAACCTGTCAATAAAGAAGCAATAAAGAATTGCAGAGTCAAAAAAAAAGTAAAGTCTAACAGTGCAGCCAAAAGCAGGACATTTGAGTCTTGCCCACTAACCTTGCTCTTCCAGGGCACATCTCACATTTTCTCAGAGGGAATGCACAGATGTCACACTTCACATCCCTGCCATGCAGAAAGAATCACAATGATGGTCTCTCTCTCAATAGTTATTAAGCCCCATGCACGTAGAATCCCATTCTCACAAACCTCCTAGCACACTGTAATGTCTTTGCTTTACTTCTCATTAAATGGTTCCGAATGGCTACACTGCAGTAGAGGCTTCTGTCTGCTGATAGTTATTGAGCAAAATCAAATCAAGTACTAAAACACAAATAGCAGCTCAAGATCTACCCCAGCCTCAACTCTCTCAGCCCTCCCAGTCATGCAGAAAATGAATCTCCCCACGTTCCACATTCCTACTATTCAGAAGCCTAGCTCAAGGCCGGCCTGATTTGGGACTCATCTCTCCAGCCTCTGAACAAAGTATCTGTTTACCACCTCAAAACCAGGAAAGATGTAAAGGCTTTTAACATTTAGCAGGTGTTGAGAACAACAAATACCATGTGATATCACTTCTGTGTGAAATCTAAAATATGACACAAATGAATATAACACAAATGTTAACTACAAAACAGAAACAGAGTCACCGATAGAGAACAAACCTGTGGGTGCCAAGGGGGAGGGGGTGGGGGTAGGGATGAAGTGGGAGGTTGGGGCTAGCAGAGGTAAGCTATTGCATATGGAATGGACGAACAATAAAGTCCTATTGTATAGCGCAGAGAACTATATTCAGCATCCTATGATAAATCATGATGGAAAAGAATACACCTATGGCTGATTCATGTTGATGTATGGCAGAAACCAACACAATATTGTAAAGCAATTATCCTTCAATTAAAAATAAATTAATTTTCAAAAAGTTTTTAAAAGAATACAAAAAAGAATGTGTATATATATATATTTTTTATAAGCTGTGCTGTGCTATATCACTTCAGTCATGTCTGACTCTTTGTGACCCCTATGGACTGTAGCTCACCAGGCTCCTCTGTCCATGGGGATTCTCCGGGCAAGAATACTGGAGTGGGTCGCCATGTCCTCCTCCAGGGCATCTTCCCAATCCAGGGATCAAACCTGTGACTCTATGTCTCCAGCACTGGAAGGCAGTTTCCTTACCATATATATATGTCAGTCAGATATGACTGAAGCAACTTAGCATATATATATATATAGATAGATATAGATATAGATCTCCATCATTTTTGCTATATACCTGAAACTAACACAACATTGAAAATCAACTATTTGTCATTTAGTTTCTAAGTCATATCTGACTTTCTGTGACCCCATGGACTACAGCCATCCAGGTTCCTCTATCCATGGGATTCTCCAGGCAAGAATAGCGGAGTGGCTTGCTATTTCCTACTCCAGGGAATCTTGCCAACCCAGGGATCAAATTCGAGTCCCTTGCATTGCAGGTAGATTCTTTACTGCTGAGCCACCAGGAAAGCTAATACTTCAATTAAAAAAAAAAAAAAAAGAAAGAAAAAGGCAGTAGTGACGGGCCTAAAACAACATTTAGTAGGTGTTAATTTCTTGCACTAAATTCATTCACATACTACTAATAAAATTATGGTATTACCTGTTTTATAGACACAACTCACTATGGTAACAGATTGGTAGACAGAGCTGGGACAGGGATGAGGCACATAAGGTGCCTAGAGAAAAAATGGTAAGGAGGCAACCACTATCAGGGTTATGTAAGTACAGTCAGTCACCTCTGAGCCATGGGTGACCGGAGTTTATGGGAAAATGCTCCACCTTTCCATGCCTCAGTACACAATGTGAGTTGGCTCTATTCACTAGACAGAAGGGCTGTATAATGTGTTCTGGTTTTCCACAGCAGTGGCCCCTTAATAATAAACCTTTACATTTGCCTTTCCCTCTGCCTTCATTTCACTCTTTAGAAACTCACACTAGTAGCATGGACTCACCTCTCAACTACCACTTCCGAAATGCAAGCCTGTATCCCATGCTCTGCTTTCTGGAAAGAAATTACCCTAACAGAATTGGTGTCAGGGTTTGCTTTAGGAAGCAGGCCCTCAGGATGGGGCTCTGAAATTAATGACTCACCAATGATCCAGCATCACCATCATACGACTTCACCTTAGAAGATGGAAATGAGGTAAGGTGGAAGGTGAACCATTGGTTTCTGCACTTGAACACAGTATGGGGGAGAGGACTAATAAGGATAGTGGGATAGACTGGCTTTAAATGCAACCACAGAGCAGATTGTGTTGCAAATTAGGTTCAGGATTTACTGTTAAAAGACACAGAACTACAAGAGATCTGTGATAGAATTCCTACATCTAAAGCAGAAACTTGATAGGATAAGAGTGAGCCCTTGAGACCTGGATGTAGAAAGACCTGAGAACTTTGCATCCCTTGAATCTTTTTAATTTCTCCACACTAGAAGAAGTAGCATCTTCCCTTTCTAGAATATAGCTCCCTCTCACCTGGAGATGTGGGAAAACACCACCTGAGGCAGGTACACCTTGTGATCAAGCTTGTCTACCTCAAGAACTAACCCATCTTGCCTTACCGCCTTCATGCTACATTGCAGCACAACCCAAGGAAAGAAATAAAGCCCCTACTGTGGTAAGAACATGGAAACATGTTCTTAGAATTGCAAGACCTGCCCATGGGCATAAGTAGGTACCCAGAGAATGGAGAATACATTTGACAATGGATCTTTGAGGTTCTGAATTAGAAGACAAAAATATAGCTATAATAGAAAGGAATGTATTGATATAAGAGCTTTTACCTGTGATTTAGGAGCTTAATATCCTGGGAAAATCACCTGAGACTGGTCTAAAAATGTGCCTGGTGTGGCCTCTTGGGAGACTGAACATAATAATGGCCTACAGTACATTGGCTTGCTCTACCTCTACAGGATGTAATGATACGGAATCATCCTAGCAGAGTATTAAGGGAGGAGTCAAAGGGCTCTGAGAGGTGAGTATACTGCTAATGCTACTGCTAAGTCACTTCAGTAGTGTCTGACTCTGTGCAACCCCATAGACGGCAGCCTACCAGGCTTCTCCGTCCCTGGGATTCTCCAGGCAAGAACACTGGAGTGGGTTGCCATTTCCTTCTCCAGTGCATGAAAGTGAAAAGTCAAAGTGAAGTCGCTTAGTCGTGTCTGACTCTTCGTGACCCCATGGACCACAGCCAACCAGGCTCCTCCATCCATGGGATTTTCCAGGCAAGAGTACTGGAGTGGGGTGCCATCGCCTTCTCCAGAGAGGTGAGTATATTAGGATGGATTTAAGAGAGGCTAGAGAACTCAACACCTGAGTGTGTTCTCCAGCAATGGCCAAAGGCAGAATGCACAGGCAAGAGTCATATCAGACTCACTGAGAAGTTGGGCAATGGTGGTCCTCTGTAGATTAAAGTCAAAGGGGATACCACATGGACCAGTGACCCTGACTATAACATCACTATATCTGTGGTGTTGATGGGATTTGGGGATAGCAGGGGCCAAATGGTGACACTTAATCATCAGAGACAATGTAGAAATAATTACCCTCATGGCATCGAGGTTGGAGTGGCCATCCAGGGGCTTCATCTCTAATAACTAGAATGCGTGGGTCTGAAACCAACAAGTATGATTGGGCCCTGTCAGCATTCTTCTCAGTGGCCCACTTGCTCCCTCTCTCCACAACCTTAGCATCAGCTTGTGAACCCTGGTTCACAGGGAAGGGGAAACTTTTAGCAGAGGACGCAGTGTGAACAAAAAGCTATAACATCTAGTCAGTCATATCGGCTTCTCATTCCAGCAGACCAGTAGCCAAAGAAAGGATCGCTGTCAAAGTAGGTGTTTATTGACCCTGATTATGATAAAGATCTATGATTGATACTATACAATTGGAGCAGAAACCAGGGTGTCTATAAACCAGAGAATTCCCTGGGCTATTTCTGTGCCTTGTGATCATACTAAATGGGAAATCTCAGCAACTATGGTCCACAGGTGTTAAAAATAAAGATAAAAATAGACAAAGGCTCAGATCATAAGGAATGAAGATCTAGATGATTGACCAGGAAAACAACTCAGACCTGTTTAAATGCTGTCTGGTGTGAATGAACTCGAGTGAGGTAGAGAGGGGTGTGATGAGGAATATCAATCATAGCCTCAGGACCAATTGCAAAGTGAAGACCGAATCTTGTTCCTATAACCTGTTTTACACTTTTCATAGGACTGCAGCAATTTTGCTGATTACCTGATAATATTTTTACCAAACCCTATGGCCAACATCACTCTTAATATTAAAACTTTAGAACAATTCCCTTTAAATTCTATTTCAAGGTAAGGATCCCTCCTATTCAGACAGATAATTAGTATCCTACAGACATCCTAGCCAGTACATTAAATCAAGAAAAATATTGAGAGGAATAACAATTGGAAAAGAAGAGAAAAAATGGTCCCTTATTATACATGATATGATTGTTAACACAAAAAATACAAGAAAATATATGAATAAATTACTAGGAGGGATAAAAAGGTTGGCCAAGTTGTGAAATACAAGATCCACATTCTAAAATCAATAATATTCCTTTATACATGTAATATTGGATTAGAAAATAAAAATTCAAGAATATTTCATTCACAATGAACTGTATAAGGATATGTTATATGGAACAAATTACAAAATATCATGGAGAAACTTAAAATACAGGAATAAACAAAGGTATAAACAATATTCAAAAGGAGAATCTCCTCATCTGTGAATCAAATGCAGTTCCAATGAAAATATCAACAAAGTTGCTCATGAAATTTGATAAGCTGATTCTATAATTTTTATGAAGAGCTAAATGCCAAGAATAGCCTAGTGATTTTGAACTAGGTAGAAGAACCAATACTCCCAAATATCAAAGCTTCTTATAAACTTGTAGTAATTAAGACTGTGGTATTGGTAAGAGGAGTGGCAAAGTGTCTGATGGAAGAGAGGATTCTGAAGTAAAGCTCTGCCTCTGTGAAAACTTGATACATGGAAAGGTATAACTGCAAATAACTAGGAGAACATATGGATAAATATTTCAATAAATATTCTGGAACAACCAGTTATCCATGTGAGAAAAATAATAAATTTGGGTGCCTATATTACATTGTAAAGAGACATTTTCCCCCAGTGGTTCAGTGGTAAAGAATCTGCCTGCAATGCAGGAGACATGGGCAGGAGACATGCGTTCAATCCCTGGGTCAGGAAGATCCCATGGAATAGGACACAGTAACCAGCTCCAGTATTCTTGCCTGGAAAATTACACAGACAGAGGAGACTGGAAGGCTTGGGACTGCAGAGTTAGACACAACTAAACACATATATACACACACACAACATCATAAACAAAAACTAATTCTGAGTATATTAAATACATATATATGAAAAACAAAACTTTAAAATTTTAGAAGACAATAGAGAATTTTTATGACCTTTTGCTAAGAAAAGATTTCTGGAAAAAACATGCACAAACTGAGGAATCAGAACATAAGTCATAGGAATGTAATGTATAGCATGGTGACTATAGTTATTATTACTGCATTGCATATTTGAAAGTTGCTAAGACAGGAAATCTTAAAAATCTTCATCATAACAAAAAAAATTTTTTGTAACCATGCATGGTGATGGGTGTTAACTAGACCTATTGTGGTGATCATTCTGCAAGTCATACAAATACCAAATCATTATGTTGTACATCTAAAACTAGTGTAATGTTCTATGTCAATTATAGCTCAAAAATAAGAAATCACAAAAGAAAAAAGACCAGCATAGTATTAAGCTTATGATATATACAATTTTCAGAATAGGCTTATTATTATTAACCAATTACATGCATCTACACATCATCTGTGCCACTTTCTAAATAAATTAACTTAATCAAGAGTAGGATGAAGAGCTTTTAAGGCAGCAGTTGAAGGCAAAATATGATACTAGGTGAGTAAGATAAAATGCTATATACTATATGTAATTACAGTTGGAAGTCTTTATAGCACATAGAGCAAGCCAATAGGGGAGGCAAATTAAAAACCAATGCAAGGTATGTTTCTCATCACAGGTGACTTGACTGGCAGACATCTCAGTAATTAACATCTTGTTCTGAACTTCATTAACTGTCCTCTTCAGAGTATCTATAATACATAAGCCCAAATTACTTTATGTATTCTTCCCTTATGAAAGTATTTATCAAATGAGTATGAATAGAAAGGAAAGAAAACTTCCTTTTTGGAGACATAAAACTTGAGTTTTAGAGTAGAAAAGAGTAAGCCCCTGAGACTGGTATTTTTAGCATCAGATCTCAACACAAGGACCTGCTTCTGTAAGGATCATCACTTTCACAAATTTAAACTGATTGAAGTAATAAGAATATTGACAAAGATGTAATCTAAATTAGAGAATGGACCGAGATTTCTAATAATATAGCTAATGCCTTGCAGATGTGTGTTTGAAAAAAGGGAAAGCTTGCTATGCCATAAAGTTACTAAAACACCTGATTCTCTAATGTGCCCTAATTTTTGCAGCTTGATTTACTCTATCAGTTGTTAGTCCTATTTCATTTTTTGTCATTTTAAAATTTTATTTATTTAAAAAAATTTTTATTGAAGTATAGTTTACTTACAATGTTGTGTTGGTTTCTGGTGCACAGCAAAGTGAATCGGTTACACATACACACATATCCCCTCTTCTCTTAGCTTCTCTTCCCATATAGGCCATATACAGAGTACTGAGTAGAGTACACAGCAAGTTCTTATTAGTTGTCTACTTTATTTATAGTAGTATGTATTTTGCCAATCATGTATTTCATTTTTTTTAAGATTTAACTTGTTCCTTATTGCTATTGTTGCTTGATTTGTCATATACCTGATTTCTTCCTTTAAAAAAAAGCCAAAGGCTAAAACAATGTTATTTCAGCCACAGTTTCAAAGTCACAGAGACAACCTTTTCCCATGCTTTAAGCTTCTTGTGAATATCAGACCACCTTACCTGCCTCCTGAGAAATCTGTGTGCAGGTCAAGAAGCAACAGTTAGAACTGGACATGGAACAACAGACTGGTTCCATATTTGGAAAGGAATACATCAAGGCTGTATATTGTCAACCTGCTTATTTAACTTAATGCAGAATCATGTGAAATGCCGGGCTGAATGAAGCACAAGCTAGAATCAAGATTACCGGGAGAAATATCAATAACCTCTGATATGCAGATGACACCACCCTTAAGGCAGAAAGTGAAGAGGAATTAAAGAGCCTCTTGATGAAAGTGAAAGAGGAGTGTGAAAAAGCTGGTTTAAAACTCAACATTCAGAAAACTAAGATCATGGCATCTGGTCCCACCACTTCATGGCAAATAGATGGGGAAACAATGGAAACAGTGACAGACTTTATTTTTGGGGCTCCAAAATCACTGCAGATGTTGACTGCAGCCATGAAATTAAAAGACACTTGCTCCTTGGAAGAAAAGCTATGACCAATCTAGACAGCATATTAAAAAGCAGAGACATTACTTTGCCAACAAATGTCTGTTTAATCAATGCTATGGTATTTCCAGTAACTATGTATGGATATGAGAGTTGGACCATAAAGAAGGCTGAATGCTGAAGAACTGATGCTTTTGAACTGTGGTGTTGGAAAAGACTCTTGAGAGTCCCCTTAGACTGCAAGGAGATCCAACCACTCAGTCCTAAAAGGAAATCAGTCTTGAATATTCATTGGAAGGACTGATGCTGAAGCTGAAACTCCAATACTTTGGCTACATGATGTGAAGAACTGACTCACTGGAAAAGACCCTGATGCTGGGAAAGACTGAAGGCAGGAGAAGGGGACGACAGAGGATGAGATGGTTGGATGGCATCACCAACGCAATGGACATGAGTTTGAGCAAGCTCCAGGAGTTGGTGATGGACAGGAAAGCCTGGCATGCTGCAGTCCATGGGGTCGCAAAGAATTGCACACAACCAAGCAACTAAACTGAACTGATAGCCCACCAAATTATACCAGAATCTAAAGTTGTCTCTTTTAGCAAACAGTGATTACAATCTAGTCTAGAAATTCACTTTACAGCTCAGTGTACCATGAGGTAAAAGCAAATTTTTAAAAACCAATAGGTTCCTAAGGGTAAGATTAAGGGTGTGTTCATGCACCATAATAACTACATCAGCAGGTAACAAAGGTATTTTGCAAAACTAAAGCAAGCCATTAAGGGGCCTGGAGAAACAAACTCAGCAGGGGAGTTACTTAATAACTTGTCCCATCGAGTAAATGTTATCTGTGGACAAATATGACCATCTCAGGTGCAGTTAATGCTTTTTCTTCCACCGTAGTGGGAAGGCTGCTCAAATCAAATATTCTGGTCAACTATAGTACTAGAAAAATTAATTTGCTTCTGCAAATGGACTTCCAAAAAACCCAAAGCCTGGTTCTGCTCTCAATATTCAGAGATGCCTGGGAACTTGACCTCAATTTCACCTGCTGCTGAAGCTATCACTCAGAAATATGAATCTGGTGAGGGGGGCGGGGGTGGCATACAGGAAATCCAGAACAGTTGGGAGAGGCTGGGAGCAGACACTGGACTTGGGTGAGGTGAGTATGATGCCTGGGTGTAAAATTTAAGGAGGCACTCACATGCTCAGGCACTGATCCTACATTTGCACAACCCTGTGAATGTCTTCTTAAAAACTGTGCCCTGGCCACTTCACTCCCCTCTTCCTGGTCCTAGCCCTGGCCAAGGGACACAAACAAACAAAGTGGCAAACAAAACCTGAGAATGAACCCAGTGACACCCTCAGGCCATGCTGATGCGTCTTTGGAGTCCCCATGGGAAACCTGGGAATCTGGAAAGCCCGAGCCTGTGCCTGGGAGCATAGTGAACAGTTTGATTCTTGTCGTTACCTGCTTAGAGGTAAATTTCTGTGCCTTTTGCAATAAAATAAGTTTTCCATCTTTTAACTGTGTTTCTTGGCACTTTTCCATCAATTACATCATTGTCCTGTGGTATCACCCATGCAACACTTGACACTAAAATAAGATACAGAAAATCAAGGTCAGCATAATGAACATCAGTGGTTGCACTGCAGGTGTAAGGAGTTAGACAATAGCAGACCTGTGGCAAGAAGGTAAACTAGGTTATTCTTCACATTCACTTAAAAATTCTGTTTATTAACTGACAGTTCCTTCAATAAGTTTTTCTCTTTTATTGCCTCTTATATGCTAAAAAAAGATTTGACTGGCACCAAATAAAAATAGATAATTCAAATAGCAACAAAGAAACAATATTGCTCTTGTGCAGAGGACAGTGGGTCTTCTGATTAAGGAAAACTGACCTAAATGCCCAAAGGGCCTCCTAGGGCTCCTCTTATCTATTGCTACATTACAATCTACCCTAAAATTTCATGCATCAAAACAATAAGAATGTTTTAATATATCTTTTGACTTCATGGGTTACGAATTCTACCCCTAAACATCAATAATTCGATTGTATTCAGCAAATAGGTGGGCTGATCTGAAAAACACAAGACAGTTTCATTCACACGCCTGGAAGGCTTGGCTCAGTTAGGTAGCCTCTTCTTATCCTCCTGGTAATCTTAGGGTCTCTCCATGTAGTCTCTCCAGCAGGGAAGTCAGACTCCTTACATGGCATCCCAGGGCTCCAAATGTGTTTCCAGAGACAGGATTTAGAAGGTGCCAATATGATGTTAAGCTGAAACTCCAGTACTTTGGCCACCTCATGCGAAGAGTTGACTCATTGGAAAAGACTCTGATGGAGGGAGGGATTGGGGGCAGGAGGAGAAGGGGACGACAGAGGATGAGATGGCTGGATGGCATCACTGACTCGATGGACGTGAGTTTGAGTGAACTCCAGGAGTTGGTGATGGACAGGGAGGCCTGGTGTTCTGCGATTCATGGGGTCGCAAAGAGTCGGACACGACTGAGCAACTGAACTGAACTGAATATCTTAAGGCCAGGAATGGAAACTGGCCCAACATCACTTTTACACTTCTGCCCTGTTCTGTAAAGGCAGCTATAGAGCCCCCAGTTTCAGGAGAAGGGTGACAGAGCCCACCTCTCAATAAGATGAATATCAAAGAGTTTTTGGCCATCTTTATCCTTCTATCCTCAGTATCTTCCATATAGAAGTTATAACGCACTGGAGTAGTACCAGAGATATGCAGCCCCCGTGGAGCATGTTATATTCTCTTTCTGGGTTGTGTTCAAGATTAAGCCTCAACTTCCTCAAAGCAGAGAGGGAGGGCCAGACCAGATCTTCAGGGAACCAGAGAAGTTACTCATCCAGGATACCTGAGTGGACTCAACAAAGCACCTGGAACTCAGGTAAGCCCTAGGCTGTGTAGGATGAAGCTAATATGAAGCATCTAGGTGGCTTGACTTGGTTTGTCCATCACTTCACTGAGATCCTGACCAAAGTACCATGTTTGATGACCACATTATCATACTTGACTTCTGAGTAGGACCAGACATAGCTTAGCAATCCCACATCTGTTACGTGGTATTATCTCTTGGTTTTTCCAGTAGTCATGTATGGATGTGAGAGTAGGACCATAAAGAAGGCTGGGCACTGAAGAACTGATGCTTTTAAACTGTGGTGTTGGAGAAGACTCTTGAGAGTCCCTTGGACTGCAAGGGGATCAAACCAGTCCATCCTAAAGGAAATCAACTCTGAATATTCATTGGAAGGACTGATGCTGAAGCTGAAGCTCCAAAACTTTAGCCACCTGATGTGAAGAGCTGACTCATTAGAAAACACCTGATGCTGGGAAAGATTGAAGGCAGGAGGAGAAGGGGATGACAGAGGATGAGATGTTTGGATGGCATCACCGACTCAATGGACATGAGTTTGAGCAAGCCCAGGGAGATGGTAAAGGATAAGGAAACCCGGCATGCTGCAGTCCATGGGGTCACAAAGAGTCGGACACAACTGAGCAACTGAACAACAAATCTCTTGGTTTTCATAACATATACCCCTGACTTTCATCACTCTTGCTGCTGTCCCCTCCTTTGCCAAATCTTTAAAACGTATGTGCTTTGTCCTGGGCCTTGTCTCATCTGTATCTACAGTTCATCCCCCAAGTGCTCCCATCCATATATACACTGGCGCGAAAAGAATCCATATATTGATGCATGCCACGTTTGAATCTCCCGTCTAGACTTCATTTGTCAGCTCCAGGTTCATGCTTTTGGCTGCCTATTTGATATTCCCACTCGGATGGAAAGAGGCATTTCAAACTCAACACAATCAAACCAAAATTATTTTCATCCACTCAAAGCCAATTTCTCCTCCAGTCTTTCTAATGCACCAGTTGCTCAGTTAAGATCTAGAAGCCATCCTTAGTTTAACCCTTTACCTTCACCACCCGTTCCCCATCCTTCTCTGAACCCCTAGATCTCCCTCACCTACCACATCTAAGACAAGCAAGATCTCTCAGCATCCAAAACGTATTTTAAATCTAGCTATTTAGGATTTACGATATCCAGCTACACTTCCATCTCTTGCCTTGTCTGCAACTAAAACATTTCAACACGTTGTTCTCTTTTGATTCTCATCCTTCTACATTATCTCCTTTCAGTGGCCCAAAGAGATCTTAAGACAGAATCAGAGCAATGTAGGCTCTTTTCCCAAGTTTGCAATGTGAAGTGTGAAGGCTCAATCCCTGGTCAAGGAAATAAGATCCCATATTCCCACATGGTGTAGCCAATAAATAAATTTTTAAAAATTATTAAAAGACAGTAGGCCCTTTTTAAAACCATTCATAGCCCCGCTGCTCCATACTCCTTACCACAGCCCAAATCCTAAATAATTTGATCCCGGCCATCTTTCTGGCACTGAATTCTGCTCCTTGTTCACTAGGGTCCAAACTTGCTGGCCTCCTTTTTCTTCCCCTCCACCTGGAACACTCTTGTTAAGCTGCCTTAGCCTCATTCTTCAGGCCTCTGCTTGGATGACCACCCCCTTAATTGGTCTTCCGACCGCTTACCCCACCCTCACACATGCATGTATGCATGCTAAGTTACTTCAGTCATGTCCGACTCTTTTCCACCCTATGGACTGTAGCCTGCTAGGCTTCTCTGTTCATGGGATTTCCCAGGCAAGAATACTGGAATGGGTTGCCATTTTCTTCTCCATCTTCTCTCAATAGGTACATGTTACCCATAGGAACTGAAAACACATTGTTAAAATATGATAGATGCCTTTTCTCTATTTCATTGTTTTGAAATTAGTTTGTTGTGTAATACTTTCAGATTTTTATATTTAGTGCATACAATTAAAAAAAACAGGTATTAAAAAAAAACTCACTCATAATCTCACCCTTTAGGTGGCTAATGTCCTAAATGTTACATCCTTTACTATTTTGTTTTCTTGTGCTTCTTGAAATTTGTCTCTACCCTTTCTCAGACATTTCTCAGTATAGAATTCTCAGTATAGAATTTCAGCTGTTTAATACCATATTCCCCAGAAACAGGGAGAAATAAAGAACAATACTGTAACAACTATCTTCAAGAAAGCCTGGAGGACTATTTTGATGCTGTAGACGATCCTTATTAGCTTATTAGAGTAAAGTATCTCACCTGAAAGATTTTTAATCAAACATTAATCTTAAAATCCAGAATTCTGTTTCCATGAATCACAGAAGTTTGGTACCTATGTCAGAAGCCAAATCACTAGTATGCTAATGTAAATTAGAATACATTATTCATTCCTTCAATGTTCAATCAACAAGTCCTTCTGAGCATCTACAGTCAGCAGTCTTCTAGATTCTGGCAACACAGGAGTGACCAGAGCGTGGGCTAAGGGGAGGACAAAGAGAGATGGTAGATAGATGGTAGGTAGGTAGACTGCTGTTGTTGTTGTTTTTGTTTAGTTGCTAAGTCATTTCAGACTCTTTTGTGAGACACCCTGGAGCCTGCCATATTCCCCTGTTCATGGAATTTCCCAGGCAAGAATACTGGAGTAGGTTACCATTTCCTACTCTAGAGGATCTTCTAGACTCAGGGATTGAACCTATGTCTCCTGCTCTGGCAGGCAGGTCCTTTACCACTGAGCCACCAAGGAAGCCCAGGTAGGTTGTTGCTGTTTTTCAGTCTCTAAGTTGTGTCCAAATCTTTGTGATCGCAGTAACTGCAGCATGCCAGGCTTCCCTGTCCTTCACTATCTCCCAGAGTTTGCTCACACTCATGTCCATTGAATCGGTAATGCCATTAACCATCTCATCCTCTGTTGTCCTCTTCTCCTCTTACCCTCAGTCTTTCCCAGCATCAGGGTCTTCTCCAGTTAATCAGCTCTTCTCATCAGGTAGCCAAAGTATTGGAGCTTCAGCTGTAGCAAAGTTCTTTCAGTGAATATTCAGGGTTGATTTCTTTTAGGATAGACTGGTTTGATCTCCTTGCTGTCCAAGGGACTTTGAAGAGCCTTCTCCACCAACACAGTTCGAAAACATCAATTCTTTGACATTCAGCCTTCTTTATGGTCCAACTCTCAGATCCATACATGACTACTGGAAAAGCCATAGCTTTGTTTATACAGAACCTTTGTTGGCAAAGTGATGTCTCTGCTTTTTAATACACTGTCCAGGTTTGTCACAGCTTTTCTTCCAAGAAGCAAACATCTTTTATTTTTGTGCCTGCAGTCACTGTCCACAGTGATTTCAGAGTCCAAGGAAATGAAATCTGTCACTGTTTCCACTTTTTCCTTGTCTATTTGCCATGGAGTGATGGGACTGGATGCCATGATCTTAGCTTTTGAATGTTGAGTTTTAAGGATGTCAAGACTGTATATTTTCACCCTCCTCATTTAACTTCTTTGCAGCGTACATCAGGCAAAATGCTGGACTGGATAACTCACAAGCTGGAATCAAGACTGATGGGAGAAACACGAACAACCTCAGATATGCAGATGATACCACCCTTATGGCAGAAAGTGAAAAGGAACTAAGGAGCCTATTGATGAGGGTGAAAGAAGAGACTAAAAAAGCAGATAGGTAGATAGACATTACAAAATAAATAGAGATAGATAGATAGCGTACATAACATGTGTGATGGTGATAAGTGCTTTGAGGAAAAAGTGGCAGGGAAGAATGATGAAAAAGTTGCAATTTTAATTTGTCATTGGACTTATGAAGTCAAATAACAGATCTGAAAGAGGAGAGGAAGTCCAGCAGAGAGAGATCTTGAGGAAGAGTGTTCTAGACAGAGGAAACACCCATTGCAAAGGCTCAGAGGTAGAGAGTCAGGTTTGTTCTAGAAAGCATAAAGTCAGTGTGGCTAGAGCTGAGTGACCAAGGAAGAAAGTAGTAGAAAATACAGCCGCAGAAGTACCAAATTAATCAGAGCCATAGAAGTTTTTATAAAGACTATGGCTGTTACATTGAATGAAACGGAAAGCTATTAGAAGACTTAGGACTTAAGAATGATATCATCTTACTTAATATGTAAAAGGATTCCTCTGGCTACTGTGCTAGAAGTAGCTGAGGGTGAAGGGCAGAAGGAGAAAGGGTGGTCAAGGGAGTTCAGCAATATACCAGGAGAGAGAAGGGATGACTTGGACTAGGTGGAACAGAGCAACAAAGGTTATATTTTGAAGGTACAGTTAAAAATCTTTGTGGAGGACTTGCAGGTGAAATCTTGATCATCCCAAAGTCTTAATCTGAGCAACTAGAAAGAAGGGAGTTCTCATTTACACAGAAGAGAAAGATCATGAGAGAAGCAAATATCAGGGAATATTAGGACATTCAAAGGGAAAAAGTTTAAGATTTTAAAATGTATGGGAAAGAATTGCTTGACTATGTTAAAGGGGAGAAAACAGGTAGCAGAGTGCATAATAAATGAAAATAAGTGGGGTTTTAAGTACTACTACAATTAATAGACCTGGAGGAGGAAATGGCAACCCACTCCAGTATTCCTGCCTGGAGAATCCCATGGACAGAGGAGCCTGGTGGGCTACGGTCCATGGGGTCACAAAGAGTCAGACACAACTTGAGTGACTGAGCACAATTAATAGAGGGGCTTCCTAGGTGGCAAGCAGGGGAAGTGGTAAAGAATCTGTCTGCCAGGAGATGCCAGGAGATCCCTGTATCAGAATGATCTGCTGGAGGAGGAAATGGCAACCCATTCCAGTATTCTTGCTTGGAAAAACATCCCATGGACAGAGAAGCCCGGCAGGCAACAGTCCATGGGATTACAGAGTTAGACACAACTGAGCGACTGAGCATGAGCACAGTTAATAGAAGAAACTGGGTCTGTTCTGATACTGGATGTGTTTCTTTTAAAAGAGCCCAAAAAACAAGTCTTTAAGCAGCAATCAGAGGGATTTGACACTGCCTACATACCCATGCAGAATAGCTTCTCAGAAAGCATCAATTCACCAAGCATAAAAATACAATTCTACAAGCTTTAAAACACTAACAGGAAAGTAATTATGGATTTTTCTTATGAGACAGTTATTTTCTATCTTCATCAAATATTTCTCTAGATGTCCATATGAAAGGCAGAAGAACACAGAATTCTGCAGCGAGTAGTATCTGGTTGTCTACAAACAGTGTTTGAGAGAAAAATTAACAGTCCTACATGAGATTCCCCCAAATGGGGCTCTATAGAAGTCCACACTTTAGGGACTTTTTGTTGTTGTTGTTAACTACCTTGCCTCATCTTCCCTGGTGGCTCAGGCAGTAAAGAATCTGCCTGCAAATGTGGGAGACCTGGGTTCAATCCCTGGGTTGGGAAGATCTCCTGGAGAAGGAAATGGCACCCCACTCCAGTATTCTTGCCTGGAGAATTCCATAGACAGAGGAGCCTGGCAGGCTACAGTCCATAGGGTCACAAAGAGTAGGACATGACTGAGTGACTAACACACACACCCACACACACCTTGTCTCATATACAGGTATAAGGCAGTCTCTCAGCTTTTTAAACAGGTACTTGGACATAGTTATCTTTTTAAATGCATGGAGGACTTTTATAAACATAACATTCATCCTAAGACATAATTAGGCTTTCAGCTAATAACCTACATCTACATTTGTTTTGGTCAGGAAGGGGTACTTTGATGAATCCCCAAACCCTCCTAATGATGTCTTCTCCCCAGTCTCTTCTCATATAATTTCTATAAAAAGTAAATACAGAAGTAATCACCAAGTCAGGCAAAAATCAATACAGCCACTCACCACGGGCAGGCACTTCCCCACGAGCTTCAACTGAGATCTCAGGTAGCTGCTGGATCAGAGCTTCTCAAGCTGAGATGTATGTCTGAATCTTGTGAAAACCTCACATGCACATTTGAATTTGCCAAGAGTTTGTCTATATATATATATATATATATATATATATATATCCATGCCCCAAACTCAATGTCAGAGATTTTCCTTTCATTGGTCTAGGAAAGTGTGAAGAGTTTTTTTAAAAATTCCCTACACATTATAATGTATATCCAGGGCTGAAACCACCACCCTAGAAAAGGTTATGAGCACAGAATATTTTATAGGGAATTTCAACACCTACAGAAAGAATATATTCTAAATAATAATACTTGGCAATCCAATAGACACACTGGGCCAAATACTTAGGTGACAGGGAAATTAATGAGAATTAGAAAATTCAGGCAATGGGAATATTTAAATTTTAAAAAGACTACACATCTACTGCAGTAGTAGACCTCCATCCATGACCTGCAGAATGCTTTCAAACCAATTTTTTTAAAATCCCATAGTAGCAGTCTGTGCTCCTCAGCAGATTCTTAAATACCACAAGGAATCCATTGCATCATGGAACATTGCTCCTCCTCATGGCAGCCAGCTCCTTTCACAGGTTGCTGGTGATCTGGAGAACTGGGTGGGGTGGGGTGGGGGGGTGGCAGTGGAGGGGGGCAGATAGAGAACTATTCTTCCAAAACACAGCAAAGTTCCCTAGGCAGCCATGGGGTGGAATTCAGCAGTTCCACCTGGGAAACCAAGGAGAGCAGAGCTCCACAAGAGTATCTTGAAAAGGAAACAATATTATGCAACAACAATAATAATTTCCCCATAGCCCAAGCTCACCCACAGGACTCTTCTTAGCTGTATTACACAACTGGCTGTTTTTAAACAGCCCTCCTAGTAATGCCTCATAAAGAGAAATGTCTCTGTACAATCTCCAGTAGGTTAAAAACACCTTCCGATTTGGATTTCTGGGCACCCGTTATGCACAAAAGCAGTGTGTGAGGTGCTGTGGATACAAAATAAAACCCATGGCCCTGGTCATCAGGGCTCATGATCGTGCTAAGTCATTTCACTCATGTTCGACTCTGTGCAATCCTATGGACTATATAGCCCACCAGGATCCTCTGTCCATGGGATTCTCCAGGCAAGAATACTGGAGTGGGTTGCCATGCCCTCCTCCAGGGGATATTCCTGACCCAGGGATAGAATCTGCATCTCCTGCATTCCAGGTGGATTCTTTACCGCTGAGTACTTAATTGTACAGTACTGTATAGAGTGGGCTTCCCTTCTGGCTCAGTGGTAAAAAATGCACCTGCCAATTCAGGTGATGCAGGTTCAATCCCTGCTTCAGGAAGATCCCTTTGAGAAGGATATGGCAACCCACTCCAGTATTCTTGCTTGGGAAATCCCATGGATAGAGGAGCCTGGTGAGCTACAGTCCAACTGGTAGAAAAAGGTCCAACACACCTTAGTGACTAAACAACAATAACCGTAGAGAGTACAGTGGTACAACATCTTTATTTCAAGCCCAGGATGCCCAGAAGCAAGCATAAAGGCAGCAGCGATATAGCCGGTACTGCTCAGAAGTGTCAAGTGATGATGATGGAAACAAAAGAGAAAATAATTAAGATCATGGACTGTAGAACTAGCTTGTTCTTATCATATGAATCATTCAACCATCTGCATGATTCTAAAGAACAAGACAGTGGGACATGTGAAGTCTACTGTGCCAATGATGCCAGTAATATTAATACTATTGAAGAAGCTTGGAAAAGTGATGGAGGAGTTGGAGAAACTTCTCAGTGTATGGGTACAGGATCAGCATCAGTGCCAAGTCCCACTCAGCTTAACAACGATTCAAGAGAAAGTTAAAAGTCTTTATGAAGACTTGAAGAAGAAACACAGCAAAGAATCGGGGGCACATCTCAATGCCAGCCGTGACTGGTTTCATCAGCTCAAAGCTGTACTACTGTGCTGTTCAAGGTACTGTATAGAAGATTTTAAATGTTTAGTTTTTTATGTATTTATGTATTATTTGTGTGAAAAGTATTATAAACCTATTATAGTACGGTACTACTAATAAGTAGCCGATTGTGTTGGTTGAGTACCTAGGCTAACTTTGTTGGACTTATGAGCAAATTGGACTTACAGACATGCTCTTGGACTGGAACACATTCATATATAGGGGACTTACTATATATTTGTAATTCCCATTGCCTTTATGGTAAGATCTGCATTCTTAACTTGATATTCAAGATCCAGACGATCCATCCTGAAAATACTTTTCTTTTCTTCCACTCTTTTGCTGTATTCTCAATTGTATTAATAGAAGCCATTCCTCATAGGAGAGCTAGCAATAACTGTATGTTATAAAGTGTTACAACACACACATAAACAGTTATGTATCCAATACACAGCCTTTTAAAATGGCCCAGAGATCCCAGCCTCCCAGTAGTCGCATCTTTTGTGCAGTTCCTTCCCCTTTGAGTTGACCTAGTAACTTGCTTCTAATAAATAGAATTCAGCAAATGTGTGTAAGTCACTTCCAAGGCTGGTTTATAAAAGAGTCTGATTCCCCCTTGTTCTTTCTCTTTTTCCCTGTCACTTGTTTGAGCCGATAAAACAAACAGCCATGTTTTGAGATGTTCTGTGGAGACGCCCATATGGCAAGGGACCAAAGGGAGCCTCAAGTCAGCAACTCATGAGGACCTGAGGTTTCAGTCCAACAGCTTACTTGGAAATGACCCTGCCAATAACTGTGCAGGTAAGCTAGGAAGGAGATCCTTCCCAGGTGAGCCTTGAGGTGATGACAACATTGTGAGAGATCCAGAGAGAGAGAAGGCTCAGTTAAGTATCACCTGTATTTCCAACCCAAAGCAACTGTGAGATAATAAACGGTGTTGTCTCAAGCCCCTGAATTTTGGAATAATTTATTACATAGCAAAATAGAAATAAGACAGTCACCTTTGCTGAGCACATAATTTTTTGAAAAATAATTTGATGTTATAATAAATAACAGTGTTTCCCCATCTCTAGTTTTCTTTGAAAGTTAAAGCTAGAAATATTTATTCATCTGACAGAGATTTACTGAAAGATTTCTACGTGCAAGGCACTCATTGAAGTATCGGAGGAGGACGAAAAGCTGAAGAAGGCTGGATGCCTGCTCTCAGTGCATTTATGGTCTGAATAGAGAGATGATATTAGAAACTATAACCATAGAGTAAAGAGAGTTAAAGGGGAGAAGTGAGAGGAAGTTAAAGGCATTTACAGTCTGTTGGGGATACAAGAAAAAAAACATATCAGTAGGCAGCAAATGAGTGTTACGAGTAAAAGGAGAGAGATCAATACAGCCCTGTGGGAAGGAAGGGGAGGGAGGAGGCCATCCATGTATGATAATCAGGGAAGCCTTTTTGAGGGACACGCATTTGACAGGAACCATGATTATCAATGAGAATTTTGACATAAAGGGTTAAGGAAAGGGCATGATGGGGAAAGAAATAGTTTAAGAAAAACAGGATGGGGAACACATGTATACCTGTGATGGATTCATTTTTATATTTGGCAAAACTAATACAATTATGTAAAGTTTAAAAATAAAATTAAAAAGAAAAGAAAAACAAAGAAGTTGAAATGTACAGAAAGAAGATAAGAAGTAGTCAAATCCAAACAAAATGTACAGTGAGTCACCTGCATATGAATGAGTTCTGTTCCAAGAGCAAGTTCTAAGTCCAATTTGTTCTTAAGTCCAACAAAGTCAGCCTAGGTACCCAACTAACATAATCGGCTATATTGTACTGTATTGAAATAGGTTTATAATACTTTTCATACAGACAATACATAAAAACCAAACACAAAAAATAAAACATTTTCAATCTTACAGTCCGGTTCCTTGAAAAGTACCGTAGTACAGCATAACAGCTGACACGGGGGCTGGCATCGGGTAAACAGTGAGAAGAGTTACTGACTGGAGGAGGGAGAAGGTGGGACATGGCAGAGCTGAAGGATCGTCAGCAGTAGGAGACGAAGGGCAAGCTGCACAACCACGTGTAGACGAGGCACACACAGGTCAATGTACGCCAGACACGTGAACTAACCTACTTGATTGGACATGCGGACGCTCGTTTGCATCTTTGAACGTTCACAATTTGAAGGTTCATACGTAGGGGGCTTGAGTATTCCCAACTCAACCTCCCCTTAACTGGATCCCAAAACTTCCAGCAGTCTCTGCAACACCACTGGCAATGAATGACAAGCAGCATTGAGAGGGGATAAACTCATTTTGGGGCCAATCCCAGGGCCTCGGAAGGGGTTCATGCAAGTGAAGGATCCTGAAGCTCCACCTCCAAGAGGGTCTGCCTAAGAATCTTTATTCTTCGTTTTCCTCTGGGTCCTGGCTTGTGAGTAAGTGGACTGAACAGGATGAGCTACAAGTCTTATTAACAAAGCAACTGTTCTGTGAGTGTAGAAAGATTGGCAAGGTTTCTCCAAGTCCATTTTATAGATCTAATAATAAAGCAGGTTTGTAGAATAGGTATTATGTTTGATATGTCTCAGAACTGCTGGGAGGATAAAATTAAAGGATTTGTTAGAAAGCACTTTGCAAACTCTAATGCATCTGACATGATCCAGTTATGTGTAAGCTGTGAGTTCTAGCACAGGAGTCTGATCACTGGAGATGTTAGTGCTGGTGAAAGCTCACTGCTATGATCAGAGCTGGGACAAATCCAGAACCTCCACTGTGAGGGACGTCCACTTTGTATTTAGTAACAACATATAGAGTATGGGATCAAAACTCAACTGGATCATTTATCAACTATGGTTCAGATGAGTTCCTTCATTTCACTGAGGGTTAGTTTCCTCACCCACAGTAGGAGTTTTAAAATCTACTTTGTAGCATCGTTGAGAGGATAAAAAGGTATAAAATATATAAGCACTCAGCACAGCCTGGCACATAGCAAATGCTCAATAAATAGAAGTTATGATGATGAAATTATGATGAAGGCAGAAGGAGAAGAGGGCTACAGAGGAAGAGTTGATTGGATGGCATTACCAATTCAATGCACATGAATTCGGGCAAGCTCTGGGAGATGGTGAGGGACAGGGAAGCCTGGCGTGCTGCAGTCCATGGGGTTGAGAAGAGTCGGACACGACTTGGCAACTGAACAACAAAAATTACCATTTTGTGCCATTTTCACTGCACCAGACCACACCCAATTCTAGTAGCTCACTGTCATGATTTCTGGTGCCAGGAAGTATGAAAAATAGGTTAATTTTTTTTTTAAAAAGAGAGGTAAAATTCATCTTTGACATCTTACCACTGCCATTTCCCAGTGCTTCCTCCTCAGATTTCACCACCTAGGCTGAAGATTCATATCAAGTGAGGCTTGAGCTAGTATCCCCAAGGGTCCTTATTGTCTCCTTCCTCCCTTTCCATCTAAGCTTCAACTGTGCTTCATTCCTTCTGGACCTGCGTCTGCTTTTCAAAGTAACAGCTAATTATCTGACAGACCACTAAGGTATTGACTGCTAACATTGTATAGTGCATTCCTCTCCCCAACTCCCCTCACCCCATCTGAGCTATCTTCATCTTAACAGGAGCCCCACAGGCACACAAACTGTGTGTAAACCATAACAATGGCCTTGCTTCCTATAAATATATCTCTGTAACTCCATGTCTGAAAGTCTATAGGACACAGAAAACTAGGAGGTTGGATCAAGTTTTGCATAATTATGAGGGAGAATGAACAAAAAGAAAATCAATTTCCCATAACCTGATCTGAAAGAATAGTTTAAAAGTCCACACCTGGCAAGAAAAAAAGATGTGGCATGAGAAAAAAAAAAGAACTAGATTCCCAGAAGAGACCCAGAAATAAAACCTACACGCTAGGTAGATGTGAGGGCAGACCAAATTTCTCTCTTTAAAAATAAGTAGGAAATGCAATATATAACCAGGTTTATCTGGCAAGGAGAGAAATAAAGTTAGTAAAGGCAGTCACCCAAGCTATCCCCCTCTGCAGAGAGAAATCAGGTTAGAGCTGGGCCCTGGATGCCAACTCTCTGCTCCTCAGTTTTGCAACAGAATATTACTCAGTAATATCAAGACCATGCTATACTATTTACAAATAACCCTTGTTTTACTGAAGGTTTCATGTTGAAACAATTTTTCATTTATAGTAATATGTGTGCTTAAATATAGAAAAGTAATGTTTACTTTACAGGAATATATATTTGGAGAATATGGAAAATCACAAGAGGAAAAATCAGTCATTCATAATCTCTCTGCCAAAGGATAACTGCAAGATTATTCAATGTGTAGTTTTTCTTTCTGATTTCCTACCAGGGTCTTCCATTAAACAAGTTCAGCTTGACGCCAAAAGGCAAGGCAAGAGAGCCTGGTTACTATGAGCTGGGTCCCCCCACCCCCACCCCTCAATTCACATGTTGAAGCCCTAACCCCAGTAAGATAGTGGTAGGATGTGGGCCTTAGGAAGGCTTTCCTGGTGGCTCAGACAGTAAAGAATCTGCCTGCAGTGCGGGAAACCTGGCTTCTATCCCTGGGTTGGAAAGATCCCCTTGGGCTTGGCAACCCACTCTAGTATCTTGCTTGGAGAATTCACATGGACAAAGGAGCCTGACGGGCTACCATCCCTGGGGTCACACAGAGTTGGACAAGACTGAGTGACTAAGCACAGGATGTGGGCCTTTAGGAGGTACTTAAGACTAGAGGTGGTCCTGAGGGTGGGGCCCCCTTTATAAGATTGTGTGTGCTCACTCAATCAGTCACATCTGACTCTTTGGGACCCTATGGACTGTAGCCTTCCAGGCTCCTCTATCCATGGGATTCTCCAGGCAAGAATACCAGAGTGGGTTGCCATTTCCTTCTCCAGGGGATCTTCCTGACACAGGGGTCAAACCTGCATTTCTTACATTTCCTGCACTGGCAGGCAGATTCCTTACCACTAGTGCCACCTGGGGAGCACCTTATGAGGTTAGTGCCCTTGTAAGAAGAGGAGGAGACCAGGGCCCTATATCTCTCTGCTGTGTAAGATACAGCAAGCAGACAGCCATCTGCAAGCCAGGAAGAGCCCTCACCAGAAACAAAACTGACTGGCACATTGATCTTGGACTTCCCAGTCTCCAAGACAGTGAGAAATAAATGCACTTCATGGCAAATAGATGGGGAAACAATGGAAACAGTGACAGACTTTACTTTCTTGGGCTCCAAAATCACTGTGGATGGTGACTATAGCCATGAAATCAAAAGACGCTTGCTTCTTGGAAGAAAAGCTATAACCAACCTAGACAGCATATTAAAAAGCAGAGACATTACTTTGCCAACAAAGGTCCATCTAGTCAAAGCTATGGTTTCTCCAGTAGTCATGTGTGCGTGTGAGAGCTGGACAATAAAAAAGGCTGAGTGCTAAAGAATTGGTCCCTTTCAACTGTAGTGCTAGAGAAGACTCTTGGGAGTCCCTTGGACTGCAAGGAGATCAAACCAGTCAATCCTAAAGGAAATCAACTCTGAATATTCACTGGAAGGACTGATGCTGAAGCTGAAGCTCCAATACTTTGGCCACCTGATGCAAAGAGCCAACTCATTGGAAAAGACCTTGATGCTGGGAAAGATTGAAGGCAGCAGTAGAAGGGGGCAACAGAAGATGAAATGGTTGGATGGCATCACCGACTCAATGGACATCAGTTTGAGCAAACTCTGGGAGATGGTGAAGAACAGGGAAGCCTGCAGCCCTGCAGCAGTCCATGAGGTCTCAAAGATTCGGACACAACTGAGTGACTGAACAAGAGCCAGTCCCAGCAGACTAAGACATTGGTGGATTCAGTCTCATAGCTCAGCCTTCCAGGTATCAGAGGAGGGTGGAGGGGGTGAAGAGTGAAGGGAGGAGGGAAAAATTCAACCCTTCCAGAGCAGACAACAGGTAGGAGACAAGCCAGGTTTGCAGTATGGCAGCAGTCATGGTTCACAAACCACCACAGTAAATAATCCACCCTGTGTTATTGTTTTCTGTGGAATTCTCAAGCAGCCAGTGGGGATATTACAATGTAATCATTTCCCTTTACTTCTGTAATTTGGAACAGTGAAAATCTTACAGCTTTTTTCTTCTCAAGAGGCCAGAGTATATTTGTGGGTCCAATAATATCTTTGCAAAATAGAAGAAACATTAACTGTATCTTTATACTACCCAGGCAGAGGAATGCATTCTAATAAGCAACTGAGTGAGAAACAAAAAAACAAAAAATCCTACTGTGATTGAATTTGTTTTTCCAGAGAAATGTAAGAAATAGTCATAAATGTTTCATTAAAATTCTTCCTAATCATAAATGTATATCCATATGTTAACAAGTTCATTTTTCAGCACTGCAACTCTCCAAGTCAGCAAACAACTCTGTGAAATTGTCTTTAATCCCTCGCAAATGACTCAGGAGTCCTACTGAGGCTTTATCACACATTATTTAGTAAATCCATGAATCTACAAGCCAGGAGACATGGAAAACCATAGCAACCAAGGACAAAACTGAAGAGGCGGCCAGGGTTTAAAGAACAACATTTGGAGGGATATACAGCCTTCCTGAGCTCAGAAGCCCACTTCCTCCCTGCCCACTCGACTGGACTTGACCTGGCCTTAGACACTCCTCTCTCCTCTGCAGACTCAGTACAGGAACTGGCAGGTGGAATGTGTTTCAAGAGTTCAACAGGTCTAGTCCCCTGCTTTCAAACACATTATTATAATTTTATAAATGAGGATGATGAGACCCTGAAAATTCAAGCGGCTTGTCCAGGGTTACAAAACTCATAAAAAGAAATAGAAAATACTAGAGCTCAAGTCCTGATCTTCCTAACTTAGTGTTTTACTAACTCCAGTTTTGTCATGGCACCCCACTCCAGCACTCTTGCCTGGAAAATCCCATGGATGGAGGAGCCTGGTAGGCTGCAGTCCATGGGGTCACTAAGAGTCGGACACAACTGAGAGACTTCACTTTCACTTTTCACTTTCATGCACTGGAGAAGGAAATGGCAACCCACTCCAGTGTTCTTGCCTGGAGAATCCCAGGGATGGTGGAGCCTAATGGGCTGCTATCTATGGGGTCGCACAGAGTCAGACACGTCTGAAGTGACTTAGCAGCAGCAGCAGCACATATAGGGTGAGAGAAAAGGGTCTCAGGTTCTCCATAATCTCTGGCAGCCA
This sequence comes from Bos indicus, assembly GCF_029378745.1. NCBI lineage: Eukaryota > Metazoa > Chordata > Mammalia > Artiodactyla > Bovidae > Bos > Bos indicus. Next base: position 69,937,052 of record NC_091769.1, read on the forward strand.
TAAACATGCTGCTATGGCCACTGAAAATAGCCTGCTGAAACTGAAATTAATCTATAAAGTTTTACTTACTGATAAGGACATTTCACATTTAATATTAGAAATTTCAAATTTCACATAGCACATGTACATTTCTGAGAATATATGAAATATATTAGGTGTTGATTTCTGTGAGCACTGCCAATAAAGGCCCAGTGTATTATTATTCTCCCAAATCCTCATAATTGTTGGAGAATTTGTTCACTTAATGATAAATATTTTAAGAATATGAGAGCTGGTATCCACTGAATGATGTTAATTAAACAGACAGAAGTCACATATGCATAAAGAAGAATAGGCACAAAAGTCCTCTCAGTCAGTTCAGTTCAGTTCAGTCGCTCAGTCGCGTCCGACTCTTTGCAACCCCATGAATCGCAGAACACCAGGCCTCCCTGTCCATCACCAACTCCCGGAGTTCACCCAGACTCACGTCCATTGAGTCAGTGATGCCATCCAGCCATCTCATCCTCTGTTGTCCCCTTTTCCTCCTGCCTCCAATCCCTCCCAGCATCAGAGTCTTTTCCAATGAGTCAACTCTTCGCATGAGGTGGCCAAAGTACTGGAGTTTCAGCTTTAGCATCATTCCTTCCAAAGAAATCCTAGGGCTGATGTCCTTCAGAATGGACTGATTGGATCTCTTTGCAGTCCAAGGGACTCTCAAGAGTCTTCTCCAGCACCACAGTTCAAAAGCATCAATTCTTTGGTGCTCAGCCTTTGCTCAGGCAAAGTAATGTTTCTGCTTTTGAATATGCTATCTAGGTTGGTCATAACTTTCCTTCCAAGGAGTAAGTGTCTTTTAATTTCATGGCTGCAGTCACCATCTGCAGTGATTTTGGAGCCCCCAAAAATAAAGTCTGACACTGTTTCCACTGTTTCCCCATCTATTTCCCATGAAGTGATGGGACTGGATGCCATGATCTTCGTTTTCTGAATGTTGAGTTTTAAGCCAACTTTTTCACTCTCCACTTTCACTTTCATCAAGAGGCTTTTGAGTTCCTCTTCACTTTCTGCCATAAGGGTGGTGTCATCTGCATATCTGAGGTTATTGATATTTCTCCCATCCTCTGCTTAGAGCTAATAGAAGCAAGACTGATAGAAAGTTTACAGCTACTTTGTACCATCATCAAGATCAACATCATCATCATATCATCTAGTCTCAGAGCAATCTCCCTGGAGATAGACAGAATTCTCATCTTTCATCATCTCTCAAGGCCATGAGAGACCTCAATCTTATTCCTAGCTCTGCATGTTCTGGGATGTTAAATAATATTTGCCAAGGACCATCCCTCTAGGTAAGTCAGATGTTTTCATTCTTTTGTGACCATCAGCACAGACTTCGCAGACCTCGTACCTCCAGAGGATGTGAGTCCGTGTTCTGGATGGAGCCCAGGTACCAGAGTGTTCTGGAAGCTCCCCAGGTGATTCTGGTGAATCAAAACACAGATGCCTGGGTTCTGTCCCAGAACAACTGGCTCACAATCTCCAGGGTTCAAGGCCTGGGAGATCTGTACTGTGAAGAAGCTCCCCTAAGTTGACTCGGATGCATACCAAAAACTGAGAATTGCTCTCTAGTTGACAGGCATCCACACCATCCAGTGGAATACAATGGATCAACAATCTATGTTAAATGAATATTCTAATACAGACTTTAGCCATGCCCACAGCTAACCTCTTATTGGCTTTCCAATTTGGATAAGTGCTTAATTTTCTCCTTAGGGAAGCTACAGAGTGTATTTAAATATACCATGGAGATTGCATGCACAATTCTGATGCGTCTCTCATTATTTTTTCATATATTCACAAATCACCTTTATGAACACTAGCTTCATATCAAACAATAAAAATGCACATTAAACAAGAACACAAACCACGCAACAGCCTCAATTTGAAAAAGAGTTTAATTTTACTACAAGAATCTTTTTGTTCCCTCTCTTTTCATATGTTAAAATAAATCTGACTTTATTCACAAAATCTTGTGCTGAATTAAGTGAAACAGAAAAGAAATACCACACATCATTAGAAGTTTATAACTTAAAATAATATCAGAGGCAGACTCTAAAATCCAACTAAGACAAGAGCAATCTAACATTTTAAGAAACGCTTTACCAGAAAACAAGTCTCCAAACATGACATCTTAAACTTTAGAATACAAAATGTCAATACCAAGAGGACTAAACTAGTAAAAATTAAGAAAAATTAACAAGTGGGTCTTGAGAAGTAAAATCTATTTCAGACAAAACAAGCTACTTCAAGATTTTGCATATCACTGAATAATGTAGTACATTGATGTATTCACTTTTCTTATTTTCTTTTTCCTCTACAGATTCATTCTATTTTGTATAAGCCCTAACAGTGAGCTACAAAAAAGTCATAATTATAGCATGCAAATAGTGTCAAACCCCGTGTTCACAAGGAGACCCAAAATGGTAATCATGTATTTCTCAGTTTTAAATGCATAGAAAAACATGCTTCTTGCCTATAAAACAAAGTGATGGGAATTGCAAAAGCATCTCAGTAGAGCTTATCTCTGGTCCCTGCTGCTGATGAAGGAAGGGGAGATAATAAGATGGGTGTTAGGACAGTGGCATAACTAAACCACCATTCTATTAATGGAAACTGCAAACACAATGGAGGAGCAGCACCATATTTACTTCAACTAAAATTAGATAAAATCTTTCTCCCTAGCATGTCAGTAGAGTGAGCTGTTTCTCAAAATAATAGAATAGTCGAAGTATTAACACACCAGTAGCAAAGCTGCTCTTTGCAGCAGAAACTTGAAAACCAGTGTAATTTGCTCTCCCCATGGATGACCCAGGCTTGGGGTGAAGGACTCACCCCATTTCCCACAGATTCTATATTGATATTCTTGCTCTTCACTAAAGAACAAGTTGTTTAAAAGACCACAGAATCTAGATGAGTCTTGTAAGATATCTCCAATAGCCCCTGCAGTATACAAGCCAAGGTGAAGCCACATTAACTACAGCTGCCTCTCAACAATCTGAAGTCAGATTAGAACTCAGTAACATACGAAATGAGAGAGTAGCATTGAAACATGTACATTGCTGCTGCTGCTGCTAAGTCGCTTCAATCGTGTCCGACTCTGTGCGACCCCACAGACGGCAGCCCACCAGGCTCCCTCGTTCCTGGGATTCTCCAGGCAAGAACACTGGAGTGGGCTGCCATTTCCTTCTCCAAAGCATGAAAGCGAAAAGTGAAAGTGAAGTCGCTCAGTCGTGTCTGACTCTTATCGATCCCATAGATTGCAGCCTACCAGGCTCCTCCGTCCATGGGATTTTCCAGGCAAGAGCACTGGAGTGGGGTGCCGTTGCCTTCTCTGAACATGTACATTACTGTATGTAAAATAGATAGCTAATGGGAAGTTGCTAGATAACACAGGCAGCCCAACCCGGGGCTCTGTGACAACCTAAAGGGCTGGGCTTGGGTGGTGGATGGAAAGGAGGGGGACATTTATATATTTAGGGCTGATTTATGTTGCTGTATGGTAGAAAATAAGACAACATCGTAAAGCAATTATCCTCCAATTAAAAATAAAATGAAGAATTCAGTAACAACTAATAGTTTCCAACTGTCCCATCCCCAAGCCTTGGTCAACACCCCTGCTGCTGCTGCTGCTTCTGCTGTTGCTGCTGCTGAGTCACTTCAGTCATGTCCAACTCTGTGCGAGCCCATAGACGGCAGCCCACCAGGCTCCCCCGTCCCTGGGATTCTCCAGGCAAGAGTACTGGAGTGGGTTGCCATTGCTTCTCCGGTCAACACCCCTAAAAAGCAGCAAATGATTTGCATTTCACTCTCACTCTTTTTTTGTTCTGCGTCACTGTCTGTCAGCAAACTACTACTTAAAAGATGACTGACAGGAAAGGGAGAGGGAAAGAACAGACTCGTTCATATTTCTGCCACGTAATTAGTCACAGAATTCTCAAGAGCTGGTCGAAGAGAAATGACCCCTGCCAGCTTTCTACTATCAACATCCTAAACCCCTGAAGGATATTCCAAATTCAACATGCCTAAAGCCCAAAGCCTCATTTACCAATGATAATTCAAGAAGACCTCCCCTTTTGCAGTTTCCCCAAATTTGTCATCATTCCACTATGAAAACCTTGGAGTGACACTTGGCTCCTTTTCCTGGTAGTCCCAGCTAGTCCTGAGTGATTTCAACTTTTCCTTCAGGGCCTCTAAGAATATTCCTGTCTTTCCATTCTTTAGGCTGAGAGTTAATGGATGAGCTACTGGAAAGCTGCTGTATAACACAGGGAGCTCAGCTCAGTGCTCTGTGATGACCTAGAGGGGTGGGATGGGGAAGGGATGCTCAAGAGAGAGGAGATATATATGGCTGATTCATGTTGTTGTACAGCAGAAACTAACACAACATTGTAAAGCAATTATCCTTCAATTAAACATTATTTTAAAAATTTAAAAAAGAATGAGCAGGAATTCTCCAAGCAAATGTGTGTGGATGGCATTCTGAGAAACAGAAGAGTTTGCATCAAGACATAGGTGTGTGAGACTGACACACCAGGAAACTCCCGGTAGTCTGATTTTGTTGCATCTGGAGAGGCAAGAAAGGAGATGCCAAAGCTCTAACAGAAAGGACCTTAGATCCCGCAATGTGAAACTTGGAACTTTTTCCAGTAGGCCAGTATGCTGCAGACTTCAAGTAATTTGACTAATGCTTTATCCATATACCATCCATATTATTTGATTTGGTTTTTCTATAAATTACTCATTTTTCTACATTAATCAATTTTTTAACATTGAAATTTTCCTTTAGCTTTTAAACATAGGAATTTTCAAATACATACAAAAGTAGAGGTAACAGTAAAACAAATCTACATGAACCCAGCACAACAGATATCAACCCATGTCTAACCTCATTTCTTTCTATATTCCCTTTCCACATCACTTCCACCAGCACACATGGGTGAATTAAGTGATCTGTGATAAGCAGATCACAGATACTATATCATTTCATAGTGTGTATGTGTGTGTGTGTGTGTGTGTAGGCTCTTCTCAGGTGGCGCAGTGGTAAAGAATCTACCTGCCAATGCCGGAGCAAGAGATACGGGCATACATGCATATGTGTGTATACATGCATACATAGGGCTTCCCTGGTTATGTATATACAAACATTTTTTAAAGAATATTTGTAGTAGTTTTAGGTTTACAAGAAAATTGAGGGGACGACACGGAAATTTCCTAAATGCCTTCAGCCTGCACACTTACACAACTTCCCCCATTACCACTCACCAAAATGGTACATTTTCTACCAAGGACAATCCTCCATTGATATATCATAATCACCCAGAGTCTAGTTTACCTTAAAAGTTCACTCTTGGTGTTTTCTGAGCTGCCAGGATCTGTAGTTTGGTGTCCAATGTTAATTCGTGGGATTCTCTCTTTTTGTGGGGGGGGGGGGGTTAGTCTGCATTTTATTTTATTTATTTATTTATTTTTTTAAATTTATTCCTTTATTTCTCATGTGTTCCCCATCCTGAACCCTCCTCCCTCCTCCCTCCCCATACCATCCCTCTGGGTCGTCCCAGTGCACCAGCCCCAAGCATCCAGCATCGTGCATTGAACCTGGACTGGCATCTCGTTTCATACATGACATTTCACATATTTCAATGCCATTCTCCCAAATCTTCCCACCCTCTCCCTCTCCCACAGAGTCCATAAGCCTGTTCTATACATCAGTGTCTCTTTTGCTGTCTCGTATACAGGGTTATCGTTACCATCTTTCTAAATTCCATATATATGCGTTAGTATACTGTATTGGTGTTTTTCCTTCTGGCTTATTCACTCTGTATAATAGGCTCCAGTTTCATCCACCTCATTAGAACTGATTCAAATGTATTCTTTTTAATGGCTGAGTAATACTCCATTGTGTATATGTACCACAGCTTTCTTATCCATTCATCTGCTGATGGGCATCTAGGTTGCTTCCATGTCCTGGCTATTATAAACAGTGCTGCGATGAACATTGGGGTACATGTGTCTCTTTCCCTTCTGGTTTCCTCAGTGTGTATGCCCAGCAGTGGGATTGCTGGATCATAAGGCAGTTCTATTCCCAGTTTTTTAAGGAATGTCCACACTGTTCTCCATAGTGGCTGTACTAGTTTGCATTCCCACCAACAGTGTAAGAGGGTTCCCTTTTCTCCACACCCTCTCCAGCATTTATTATTTGTAGACTTTTGGATCGCAGCCATTCTGACTGGTGTGAAATGGTACCTCATAGTGGTTTTGATTTGCATTTCTCTGATAATGAGTGATGTTGAGCATCTTTTCATGTGTTTGTTAGCCATCTGTATGTCTTCTTTGGAGAAATGTCTATTTAGATCTTTGGCCCATTTTTTGATTGGGTCATTTATTTTTCTGGAGTTGAGCTGTAGGAGTTGCTTGTATATTTTTGAGATTAGTTGTTTGTCGGTTGCTTCATTTGCTATTATTTCCTCCCATTCTGAAGGCTGTCTTTTCACCTTGCTAATAGTTTCCTTTGATGTGCAGAAGCTTTTAAGTTTAATTAGGTCCCATTTGTTTATTTTTGCTTTTATTTCCAATATTCTGGGAGGTGGGTCATAGAGGATCCTGCTGTGATGTATGTCAGAGAGTGTTTTGCCTATGTTCTCCTCTAGGAGTTTTATAGTTTCTGGTCTTACATTGAGATCTTTAATCCATTTTGAGTTTATTTTTGTATATGGTGTTAGAAAGTGTTCTAGTTTCATTCTTTTACAAGTGGTTGACCAGATTTCCCAGCACCCCTTGTTAAAGAGATTGTCTTTAATCCATTGTATATTCTTGCCTCCTTTGTCAAAGATAAGGTGTCCATATGTGTGTGGATTTATCTCTGGGCTTTCTATTTTGTTCCATTGATCTATATTTCTGTCTTTGTGCCAGTACCATACTGTCTTGATAACTGTGGCTTTGTAGTAGAGCCTGAAGTCAGGTAGGTTGATTCCTCCAGTTCCATTTTTCTTTCTCAAGATCGCTTTGGCTATTCGAGGTTTTTTGTATTTCCATACAAATTGTGAAATTATTTGTTCTAGCTCTGTGAAGAATACTGTTGGTAGCTTGATAGGGATTGCGTTGAATCTATAAATTGCTTTGGGTAGTATACTCATTTTCACTATATTGATTCTTCCAATCCATGAACATGGTATATTTCTCCATCTATTAGTGTCCTCTTTGATTTCTTTCACCAGTGTTTTATAGTTTTCTATATATAGGTCTTTAGTTTCTTTAGGTAGATATATTCCGAAGTATTTTATTCTTTTCGTTGCAATGGTGAATGGAATTGTTTCCTTAATTTCTCTTTCTGTTTTCTCATTATTAGTGTATAGGAATGCAAGGGATTTCTGTGTGTTGATTTTATATCCTGCAACTTTACTATAATCATTGATTAGTTCTAGTAATTTTCTGGTGGAGTCTTTAGGGTTTTCTATGTAGAGGATCATGTCATCTGCAAATAGTGAGAGTTTTACTTCTTCTTTTCCAATTTGGATTCCTTTTATTTCTTTTTCTGCTCTGATTGCTGTGGCCAAAACTTCCAAAACTATGTTGAATAGTAATGGTGAAAGTGGGCACCCTTGTCTTGTTCCTGACTTTAGAGGAAATGCTTTCAATTTTTCACCATTGAGGATAATGTTTGCTGTGGGTTTGTCATATATAGCTTTTATTATGTTGAGGTATGTTCCTTCTATTCCTGCTTTCTGGAGAGTTTTTATCATAAATGGGTGTTGAATTTTGTCAAACACTTTCTCTGCATCTATTGAGATAATCATATGGTTTTTGTTTTTCAATTTGTTAATGTGGTGTATTACATTGATTGATTTGCAGATATTGAAGAATCCTTGCATCCCTGGGATAAAGCCCACTTGGTCATGGTGTATGATCTTTTTAATGTGTTGTTGGATTCTGATTGCTAGAATTTTGTTTAGGATTTTTGCATCTATATTCATCAGTGATATTGGCCTGTAGTTTTCTTTTTTTGTGGCATCTTTGTCAGGTTTTGGTATTAGGGTGATGGTGGCCTCATAGAATGAGTTTGGAAGTTTACCTTCCTCTGCAATTTTCTGGAAGAGTTTGAGCAGGATAGGTGTTAGCTCTTCTCTAAATTTTTGGTAGAATTCAGCTGTGAAGCCGTCTGGACCTGGGCTTTTGTTTGCTGGAAGATTTCTGATTACAGTTTCAATTTCCGTGTTTGTGATGGGTCTGTTAAGGTTTTCTATTTCTTCCTGGTCGAGTTTTGGAAAGTTGTACTTTTCTAAGAATTTGTCCATTTCTCCCTCGTTGTCCATTTTATTGGCATATAATTGTTGATAATAGTCTCTTATGATCCTTTGTATTTCTGTGTTGTCTGTTGTGATCTCTCCATTTTCATTTCTAATTTTATTGATTTGATTTTTCTCCCTTTGTTTCTTGATGAGTCTGGCTAATTCGTGGGATTCTCAATCATTATTTTAAGGACTTTTTCAAAACATAATTATCACATCGAGAAAGTAATAATAATGCCTAAATATCCAGGACGTTGAAATTTTATATCACTTCCATATATGAAAAATTGAAATACTTTGCCATAAATTTTTTAAAGAAAATAATATCCTAAAAATTATGGCATGATATGCTTGCATTTGGAACACTTACCTTAAGACCCTTTCTCCTTATTAAAAGTGGAGATTAGAAGTGTTAGATAGACTAGTCTTACTCCCTCATTGTCAAAAGCAGGACTCCAAGAGAATTTCAAAAGGAATACATTTCTCAGTATGCAACCTAAGATGATTCAATGCCATGCTTATGGACCACCTAAATCAGCTTACATTTCCCCAGGAATATTTATCCCACACTTGGGCACACACTGCTATAGGGAACAGGGAAACATCTGAGAATTCTGGGCTTGACGGAATTCATAATTTGGGGAAATTGTTCTAGTAGCAGCAAGAACAGAAGGGAATTATGAAGTAGGGAAGGAGAGTTGAAGGAAGAGGTCCCCCAACTTATTGAGTCACCCCATTTACTTATTGAGAGCTTGTTTGGTTCTTGTAGAGGAATTCATCTAATGCTCTAATAAAGGAACACACGCACTCATACACCCTTGATGGAAGAAGAGATCAACCTCTATTGGGGAAGGTTTTCTTTGAATGATCTCACAGCTTCAGGGGTAGGGGATCCATATGAATATGGAGAGAGAAAGAGGTACTATGTAGCTGGTCAAATCAGTTGAATCAATGAGGTGACTGGTGTCACAGGCACATGACCCCATATCCCTCCACATCATTTCTTGAAACTTCACTGTTATCTAAGCTACCCCCACCTCTCCAAAGCTAATCTTCCCCAGAAGGTGTTTTAGTGCCAGGCCTGAGACTCTTCTTCCTCATGAGTACTCTCTCTTGCAACTAAATCACCAAGCCTTCAAGAAATGCCAAAATATGACATTTTCCAAAATATTTCTCACCCTACCCCCACAAACATACACTCAACTATCTTCCATGCTCCCCTTTCACCCAGAGAAAAGTTCACATCTTTGTAGTACCCTTCAAGGACCTCCCAGATGTCACTCTTTCTCATCCTCACAACTTTATTTCCTAATATTTTTCCAGAGGTCTTTGCTTTAGGTTACTTGATATAGCTGCAATCATTCAAATATGCCCAGGCACAAAGCCATCTATAGTTAATTTATAGTTTAATATATATTAATATATAATTATATATTATATTCTATAATTATAATAATTAATATATATATTATATTTATTATATATAATATAGTTTATATATATAGGAGAAGGAAATGGTAACCCACTCCAGTACTCTTGCCTGGAAACTCCCATGGATGGAGGAGGCTGGTAGGCTGCAGTCCATGGGGTCATAAAGAGTTGGACACAACTGAGCGACTTCACTACTTATACATATATATATAATACTGCATTATAGTTTAATTAATAGTTTAATACTACCCGGCATTCTGATTATTTCACTGATTATTTCACTCATCACTTGTCCCACCTTCCAAAGGTATAAGTCAGAAAGTTTACAAGTCCACAGACTCTTTCATATTAGAAATATTAGAGTATGGGAATGCTCCTTAGCATCTAAGTATTACTCTCAGATGAAGAGATTGTGTGAGCTTTCTAAATCCTTTAATAAATTCCTTTTTCACTTAAACCAGCTAGAGTTGATTCCGTCATGTACAACCAAAACCCTTACTGATGTCCTGCCCTTGTTCCTTAACTCAGCTCATTTCCTCCGCTAGAAATCACCTCCTCCATCCCCTCTACACGTGGCCCCATCTGACCCCTCCATCAAGTTCTACCTTGTCCAAGGTTTCTTCCTAATGTTTCCTCGAATATTCTTTTCAAAGTCACTGGCCTGTTGTTTATATCACTCATTGGAACCTTAATACAGGCTTTTCTATGTTATTGCTACTGTCTTTTGCCATATCCTACCTCTGCAACTTGAATGAGTCCCTGTATTCTCACATTAGCTCAGCAGTTAATGAGTTTTTCTATGGGTAAATCACTGTGCTTAATACCAGTGATACCAAGATAACTAAGTCAAAACCTGTGTCCTCAGCAACATACAGGCCAGTGGAAGAAATAAACGGATAAACAGAGTATAAAGCAATGTTCCATAATGGAGGGTATAAGCTCAGGTGGAAGAAGAACTCACATTCCCTGGGAGGTTCTGGGAAGGTGGGGAGGGCAAAAATGAGGCTTAAAGAGCAGGTGGGAATTCACTAAGCAGGCAAACAAGAGAGATGATGTTTCTTCCTTCTTACACACTTAGTATATACACCCAAATTTAGAATATTACCCAAACATTCTTTGTGCTCAATTTATCTTCTAGCCAGGGCCAGTAATGTGTATGTCTAAGAATTTCAGCAACAACAACAACAACAAAAAAAAACCTTGATTAAAAACCCATAAGAGAAAATGAAGGAATCAAAAGAAAACAGCGTGAAACAAATTTTTTTCTAAATCAATGCATCTTCACTGAACTCTTGCTATGTGAAATGCACTTTAATACTGTCCCTACCATCAAGGTCCAATGCCTGTCTAAAAGCAATCTAGCTGAGGAGCTATGTATATAAATTCACGGAGAGTTAAACAACAATAAAAGACTTGACACTTCAGTCTAATAATAGAAAAAAGACACATATAGCACAGGATCAAGTGACAAAATTAACACAGCCATTTCTTTTAAAGAATGATCACTTCATATTATGTGAGTCGGGGGGAACTTTATGGAGACATATACGTATAGAGACAAGTGCTAAATGAAAAGTGAAAAATACAGGACAAGTTCAAGGGCTGGTAAATAAATCTATTTGGTTGGAAGAAAGAATCTGAGTGGCAGAACAGCATGAATTAAAAACCTAGAAAAATAGGGAGAGTGTTGGTCTACAAACTCAGACGCTTCCTGGGTGAAATATGAAACTAGTCCCTGGACAAGGAGGGCAAAGAGAGACCTAAGATAGAGACAGACGACTCCAGAGTAGTGGGTTGTAGATTTAATCAGCAAGGAACTTCCCTAGGAGGCTTGAATTGGGCAATCATAAGACAAATAAATGTAGGCCCATTTTCCAAATCTTAAGGTTTATGGAGAGACTTGAGTGGGTGCAGTCAGGTGTTCAGTTCAGATGGTCTCAACAGCACAACACTATCGCAAGGCCATGTCCTTGAAAATGGCTCCTGCTGTAGCAAGGTGGGAAGAATGCATTCTGTGGTCAGGGGCGGGGTGGGGGGGGGTGGGGCGCAGTCAGGAACCTCCATCTGCCTTGATTTAGCTTGTGAAAGCTAGCAATCACATCTTCTTGATGATCTCCTCCAGCAAGGGGGTCACTTCTGAGAATGCAGCACGCACACACACACACACACACACACACAAAGGACAGGAACTACTTACTGAGCATCTATTACTCATAAATTACATAGGTACCCATAAGTTATCTAAATTAATTCTCAGACAAGAACACAGGGGAATTAAGTTATGACCAACCTAGATAGCATATTCAAAAGCAGAGACATTAATTTGCCAACAAAGGTCCATTTAGTCAAGGCTATGGTTTTTCCTGTGGTCATGTATGGATGTGAGAGTTGGACTGTGAAGAAGGCTGAACGCTGAAGAATTGATGCTTTTGAACTGTGGTGTTGGAGAAGACTCCTGAGAGTCCCTTGGACTGCAAGGAGATCCAACCAGTCCATTCTGAAGGAGATCAGCCCTGGGATTTCTTTGGAAGGAATGATGCTAAAGCTGAAACTCCAGTACTTTGGCCACCTCATGCAAAGAGTTGACTCATTGGAAAAGACTCTGATGCTGGGAGGGATTGGGGGCAGGAGGAGAAGGGAATGACAGAGGATGAGATGGCTGGATGGCATCACTGACTCGATGGACGTGAGTCTGAGTGAACTCCGGGAGTTGGTGATGGACAGGGAGGCCTGGCGTGTTGTGATTCATGGGGTCGCAAAGAGTCGGACACAACTGAGCGACTGAACTGAACTGACTGATGCAGTTTGTTCAAGGTCACTCTAGTAGGAACACACAGATGCACAAGACAGATATGGCTCCTCACCTCCAAGGGTTACAGTCTTTCATCCACAGAGCTCATAGGTTCATGGACTGAATTCATATCCTGGACTCCCAAGCCCAAGGGACTCTAGTACCCCTCTGTTCCTATCTAAGACCTATCTAAGTGGGCCCCTCCCTTTTCACATCACATTTTGAAGCCACTCTTTATATAATACCTATGGCAATAATTCTTGAACTAGTCTGTACATCATTATCACCTGTTGGGCTTTTTAAAAATACACATGCCCTTGACATAGCCCCAATGTCCTGAATTGGAGCCTCTGTATTTTTTAAAATATTCCACAGGTGATCCTGATGTATAGCCAGAATTAAGAACTTGATAGATACTCAATAGTCCAAAGCATGCTCCAAACTTATTACCTAAGATCTGAATGAAATACACACACACACACACACACACACACACACACACACACTTTATTCTACTCTTTTACAGGCAATCCAGACAAGTGATCCAATAATGATGCTATGATAATAATAACTTTAATAGCTACTTTTTATTGAGTGCCTACTCTGCCCCCAGGCACTGTAATTTTTTTATCCATATTATTTGATCTAATTCTCACATAATCCATAGAGGAAAAAAAATTTAATATTCCTATTTCCAAAGTCATAAATTAGAACAGCTAGAATTTACACCAAAGAATGCATTGATCCAAAATAAATTCTTTTTAGCCATTTCACTACACTGTTCCTAAAACTAATAATATTCATTTATTCACTGAATATCTGATCAAGCACTGTCTATACACCAGCTACAGTGTCCTTAGTCATATACAGTATACATCAATACTCATGCACTCCAAAGTAACAGTATATTTACTCAAGCTTCAAGGGATAAAATTAGTCACAGAGACTATATCAAATAGGCTGAAAATAGAATAAACAAGCTTTGCTACTCAGCAACTTAACAAGATAAAGGCTTCACCATCAGAAAATTATGTTTTCCTGGGGAGGAAATAAATATATAATTTATAGTTATGGAAAAACATCAATGAAACTTTAAGGAAGTGGAGTTCAATTCCCATGGGTCAGAGGACCATCAAAATCTGAGTCCTACTCATTCTCATTGATTTCCAAAAGCTAAAGGTTAACCATCAGATCACTACATCATTAACTCCCAAAGAGAAGCCCTGTACTCATTACTTAAGCTTACCTAATCATCAAGTGGTATTGCTATTTTTCAATACATTGCTACACAATATCCAAATGCCCTAAAAGAATGAATCTTTTCAAAAGGGGAAGTCATGTATGCCTTTCTCTCCTGTACATTTTAAGCTGGTGGTCATTTCAGTCTTTTGAGGGCCACGAGTGCTGCTGAGAATCTAAAGAATTTTATGAAGACTTTCAGAGAAACATACACATGTTCATGCACATATGTTTATATTAAGAATCTCTCATCTAAACAGCTATTTCATCTGTAAGTTCTGTATTTAATTTTAAAAAATAAGTGCTATTTCAGGGACTGCTGCTGCTGCTGCTGCTAAGTCGCTTCAGTCATGTCTGACTCTGCACGAGCCCATAGACGGTGGCCCACCAGACTACCCTGTCCCTGGGATTCTCCAGGCAAGAACACTGGAGCGTGTTGCCATTTCCTTCTCCAATGCATGAAAGGGAAAAGGGAAAGTGAAGTCACTCAGTCCTGTCCGACTCTTCACGACCCCATGGTCTGCAGCCTACCAGGCTCCTCTGTCCATGGGATTTTCAAGGCAAGAGTACTGGAGTGGGGTGCCATTGCCTTCTCCATTCAGGGACTGGGAGTTCCTTGATAAAAAGAGAGAGATTCCTTGTCCCAGAGGAACTCACCTATGCTTTAGCAAGCTTATTTATTACCAGCTTTTGAAGAAGAAATTATGTATGGAACCAGATTATCAATTAACAAAGCACATAAACCAGGTATGATTAGCTGTACAGGTATGGCTAATAACCTGGTACCAGTTAGAATGCAGAGCTGAGTGGGAGATCAAGGGAAGTTTGACCCCAGATGATGGGAGATCATCCAAGAAAGTGAGAAGTTTGTAGTTTGGGAAATCTGTCAACAGGTAGTAGGGACCAGGCAGAGGGGTTGGGTTCACTGACAGAGCTCCAATCCCTAAGAAAGTGGCGGATTCATTTTTATATTTGGCAAAACTAATACAATTATGTAAAGTTTAAAAATAAAATTAAAAAAAAAAAAAAAGAAAACATAGGTCAAGATTTCAAGCAAAGCACCAGTCTCCAGAATACAAGGCAGGAAACCAAAATAGGGATCGAGACAATGGGGTCTCAGAGACCCAGACTCATTCACTGACACTGGGTTATGGTAGGGGCTTGGCACCACACTTCAGATGGGCACAAGATCAGAAGAAGACTCACAGGGCACTGTCTGAAGCTGGGCGCCACTGGCCTACTGCTTCTCAGCTCCATCCAGTCTCCAGTCACCAAAAGACAAAGCTCTGATACCAGGGACCATGGCAAATGGCAGATCTACAGGTGAGGTCCAAATGGTTAAATCCAGCTGTGGAGGTTGTCAATCTACAGGGACTAAGAGCTAAGAAGATCATTATGAGTAGTAACCATGCTTGACAAAATAGCTATTCTCTTGAAATTATGGTATGTATTTCTACTGAAACAAAAAGAATCGAAAACTAGAATAAAAAACAGCAAAATGCTTCAAAATTTTTGTGAACTGAATGTCAGGCACCTTGATATTCAGAAATTACATAAAGGAGATATTTGGAATACCAAGTTACTATTGTGCCTCTGTCAGATGCTGGCAGAAATAATGATCTGTTTTTGTGATGGGAGCAAATCCTTCACAACAGGTAATTCTATGTAGTGCCATATTTCCCTCATTTCTCTCTCTCTAAGAGAAATGCTGGGCGATGGACTACTTATTCTGAGATTGTGGAAAAGGGTAGAAAAATAACCAAGCTAAACATGATAAACAACTAAGATGGCTTATGGTGTGTCTAGGCCATTAGAAAAATCACACACCATTTGTTTCCATCACATTTTCACATATCCATTCTATATATGGAGTCAGAGCTGTTAAATGGAGAAATTTCTCATTTCTCCTCTAGAAGAGCCTTCTGAAATGGGGCAGAGAGTCAAGCCAGCTAAACCTGAAAGGGGAAGGATAAAAGAAGACCCTCCTTGCTGGAGTCCTGAAAATACTCTCTATGTCTCTCCGCTCTGCTGTGTGGCCTGAAGGCTGATGCTATGTGTTCTCCAAATATGGGGCCCTTTGCCCCTTGACTTTCATGTTGTTTGGCCAACAGAGAGCCCCTACCTGTGAAAGGTGTGAAGCAGAGAGGAAAATGATGTCAAGATATCTATACCCCAGCTCTGTCCCTGAAGGGGGGGTCACAGGTTGCACGGTCCCTCCATTCAACACAAGTCCTGCCAGGCAGCCCTCTGCACACAGACATCCCTCTTTTCCATGTTTCAGAAACTGCTCCCTCCTCTTGCATCCTCTCAGCCCAGTCTAACCAAATTCTTTTGCTTTATCTACACTCTTCCAACCAATAGGAGTGTGTATCTGTTTCCTGCCAGGACCTGGACTGAATATCATCATTCCATAGTCACCCCTCCAGTAGTCACAGTGGGGAAAGTAATGTAACTCCTTTGGCAGTGCTGTTTAAGTTAGTATCCAAACATTTCAGTCCTGGATGCAAGGAAAGAGGGTCTCCTCTTTCTACTTGGCCAATCATCGTGAGGGCAGATGCCCTCCCCTAAATTTGCTCAATAAGTTTAGAGATTTCAGTTTCTGAGCATTATGAGGGGAACAAAATCACTTATTCATAAAATAAGCCACCAGCAACTCCCCAAAACAGAGTACCCAAGAGAAAGGGCTAAAAGGCTGGAGTAGAAGGAATTTGGAGCTCAGTTTCTCCCCATTTGGGTTTTTTCCTAATGTACTTGGAACATCTCTCTGAATTACATAATAAAAAAAGTTAAAAATTGAATTTATACTCTTCACTTGTCATATTATCAAAAGAAGTAGAATATAATATTTCTGCAACAAACTCAAAGCTGCATAGCAATTTCATAGCTGTGCAGGATGTTATAACCTCCTGGTAACTTCTCTTAAATTCAGCTTTTGTTTTGGTTTCCATCAAGTAGTCACAGAGTTTATATTCAACTTTTATTTAAGATAGGAGCAGGTCAGAGGAATATCATCTTAATGTGTAAATGGTTACTCATTAAGCATAAATATAATTGATTTAACATTTTAAAAAACCTGCTGATCTTATTAATGCCACAGCACAGCCACTTGGACACTTGTCTATAAAGACATTCACACAGAAATGTTGGAAACAAGCATGGTTTAGTTACAACAGGGGTGAATATAATGGTGTTCAAATCCCACCTATAATGAGGCATCACTACAATCACACATGCATTTCCAAGGCCGCTGGGAGAGGTCTGCAGTGAATCCTGTAGAAGCCTCGGTAATGTGAATAAAACAATAGAAGGTAAGTGAGACAGTTAAGACTCAAAGAACCAATATTAGAGCAATATTGGACTCCATTTTCTGCAAAGGACAATGGCAACACCAGTAGCAACATTCCAATGACTTAAAACTAGAGAGATTTTATTAGATATTAGAGCAAGTATTGACAGCCAAGGAAGATGCCTGGTTAAAATTCCCTAAATACTATTCTCAGGTACTATCAGTTCAGTTCAGTCCCGTCGTTTAGTCATGTCCAACTCTTTGTGACCCCATGGACTGCAGCATGCCATGCTACCCTATCCTCAGGTACCATGCCAGGCACAAATGACTCAAAACTACAGATATCTGTACTTTGCCACAAAAATAAAGAACATCCTCATCCTCCATTCGCTTAATAGGCTTATTTCTTTTTAACTTGTGGATGCAGGAAATAGGAAACATGGTTTCCTCGGTGTGACCAGGAAGACAGCTCCTCAAATATCCAGGTAAAATCTGGAGAAAGCCAGGAGCTTGAAATATCCAGCCAAAGAGGGGCAGAGGGCGGGCATCTCCTCCTGTCTCTCCACTGCCCTTCTCCCTTCCCTAGAAAAAGGTACGATTCCAAATACTAATTGCATCTTAGCAGACATGTCTAACCCTCTTTCTCTCTCTTTTCCTCTTTCTCCCTCTTTTTCACACACACACATACACCCCAGCCTAATTCTCAAGGTCATCTTATTCAATCTCTCTCTTTCCAGAAAGAGCCTTCAAGCACAGTATCCATTCAAGGTAAAATTCAGACTTAGGGGAAAGGGAGAAGCCTCGCTTAGGTCCTGAAGTTAAGCCCTTTACCAGAGCCATGTTTTGTGAGTTAAGGGCATTGCTAAAAATGAAGTGAAGTTTACCATTTTCTCCCATAATATCAGGAGGAAGTAAAGGAGCTGGGCCACTGGAGGATCTGAATTTTACAATTTTGACTTCTTGTTACTGTCCCTGGGGTGGAGTATGGATTTAAGAAGCAGACAGCTCTGAGTTCAAACCCTAAGCCTGACACCCGGGAGCTGTGCCCTTGGGCAAGCTAGCCTCTCTGGGCCTCAATTTCCTCACCTGTAACATATTGATACTTATACAGACTTCACAGAGGGGCTGGGAGTTTTTATGAAATCATACATGCTATTGCCTCATAGAGTAAAAAACCATGATCAAGCTGTCACAGAGCAGTAGCAGCATGATTCAGAATTGACAGCCTGAATCCTTTGGGTGCTATGCTAACTTAAGGCTCTGGCTAGCTCTTTCAGAGTGTTTTAAGTCTCCTAAACATTTCATCTATACTCAATATTCAAAGATTACTCTGCACACAGTTCTGCCTTGCACTAGTTACAGTCTCACCAAGACCGTACTCAGTACATATTTCAGTATAATTTTCTTTAAAATAACAAGCTCTTTCTTAAGTTGTGGCTTAGGCTGAGATTTCCATTCCTGGTTTTCTTCCCTAATAAGTTCTCATGTGCTAGATATTATATGTGCTAGAAGTTTTACATGCATGAGCTTTTCATAGAGTGTAAAACTTTAAAGAAGATAGATCTCTACATGCAAGTATGTTGGACATTTAATCTCTGTTTTCCATCTCTTATCAAGTAACCAAATTTGAGTTGGGAAGGGTCCCCAAGTCCAAAGTCCCAGAGCATGTTCCCCATCTCCTTTCTGCTTCCTTTCTGGAGGAGTAAAATTCTACATACCCAAATATAATCAGAATGTAACAGAGATCTAGATGTGTAGTAAGGGCATTGAAGACAGCTTCATTAAAAACTACACAAGAGACTGAGAATGGAATTAATAATATCAGATGTGGCCTTTGGTTCTCTAACCAGCATCATTGTGCCATCTTTTCTGAAACAGATGAGCCAAGATTTAGAAAGGAAAAAAATCAGAGATGTCTTGAACCACGGGAATCAGATAACCTGCTTCAACCAGAATTCAATTGCATTCTCATCAGAATAATTGCCCAAAGGGAAAGGGCTAAGAGGTCCTCATCAGAAGATTCATCTGAATCATTCTGAACTTCTCCCTCAGATGAAGTTCCCTCCAATCCCAAACCTTGTTCTCTAGTCCATGCTTCATAAACCTAATGGGATTCCATCCACATGGGCAAATGTCCATGCTGCCAGACAACTAGGACAAGTGTCCAACATAGCAGATTATGGCAGCCCACTCTCATTCAGTCCTACGAATGCAACAAGCAGCTTTCTGTGGGTGAAACTCTACTTGTTCTTTAGATATTCCAGCCCAAGTAACGGAAGAGTTTTTACTGCATTCTAGCCAAAGTGCACAATTACTAAGAATAAAGAGAATTTTTGTTCCTGAGGGTCTTCAGTGAATTTTTCCCTGAAACTCACTTGCACACACAACTTACAGATTGCTGTTCTTGTTTAGGTACTAAGTCATGTACAACTCTTTGCAACCCCATGAACTGTAGCACGCCAGCTCCTTTGTCCTCCACTATCTGGCAGAATTTGCTGAAATTCATGTCCACTGAGCCGGTGATGCTATCTAACTATCTCATCCTCTGCCACCCTCTTCTCCTTTTGCAGTCAATCTTTCCCAGCTTCGGGGTCTTTTCCAATCAGTCAGCCCCTCACATTAAGTGGCCAAAGTATTGGAGCTTCAACTTCAGCATCAGTCCTTCCAATGGATATTCAGGGTTGATTTCCTTTAGGATTGCCTGGGTTGATCTCCTTGCAGTCCAAGGGACTCTCAAGAGTCTTCTCCAACACCGTAATTAGAAAGCATCAATTCTTAGGTGCTCAGTCTTCTTTATGGCCCAACTCTTACATTCATACATAACTACTGGAAAAACCATAGCTTTGACTATGAGGACCTTTGTTGACAAACTTATGTCCCTGCTTTTTAATACATTCTCTTGTTTATTACAACTTTCCTTCCAGGGAGCAAGTGTCTTTTAATTTCATGGCTGCAGTCACTGTCTGCAGTGATTTTGAAGCCCAAGAAAGTAAAATCTGTCACTTTTTCCCTTCTTTTGCCATGAAATGATGGGACCAGATGCCATGACCTTAGTTTTTTTAAGGTTAAGTTTTAAGCCAGCTTTTTCATTCTCTTCTTTCACCTTCATCAAGAGGCTCTTTAGTTCCTATTCACTTTCTGCCATTAAAGTGACATTACCTGCATATCTAAGGTTATTGACATTTCTCCCAGCAATCTTGATTCCAGCTTGTGATTCATCCAGCCTGGTATTTTGCATGATGAACTCTGCACAAAAGTGAGATAAGCAGGGCAACAATACATAGTCTTGACGTACATGTCCAGTTCCAACTGCTGCTTCTTGACTCACATACAGATTTCTCAAGGGACAGAAAAATTGTCTGGTACTCCCACCTCTTTAAGAATTTTCCATAGTTTGTTGTGATACACACTGTCAAAGACTTTAGAATAGTCAATGAAGCAGAAGTAGATGTTTTTCTGGAATTCCCTTGCCTTTTCCATGATCCAACAACTGTTGGCAATTTGATTTCTGGTTCCTCTGCCTCTTTGATATATAGCTTGTACATCTGGAATTTCTCATTTCATATACTGATGAAGCCTAGCTTGAAAGCTTTTGAGCATAACCTTACTAGCATATGAAATGAGTTCAATTGTGTGGTAGTTTAAACATTCTTTGGCATTGACCTTCTTTGGGATTGGAATGAAAATTGACCTTTTCCAGTCCTGTGGCTACTGCTGAGTTTTCTAAATTTGGTGATATACTGGGTGCAGCACTTTAATAGCATCATCTTTTAGGATTTGAAATAGCTCAGCTAGAATTCTGTCACCTCCACTAGCTTTGTTCATACTATTGCTTCCTAAAATATTGTTTCCCTTCAGCTAATTAAAAAAAAGAAAGAAAGAACAGCTCTGACTACTAAAATCTTAGAATGTGATCTCATGTATCTTTGTAGTGGAATACATGAGATCACATTCTAAGATTTTAATAGTCAACAGTTGTTTTTTTTAAATTAATATAGCTGAAGTGAAACAATACTTAGAAAATCTCAAACAACCTATGGGTTATTCACCTCATGCATTCAGAGCCCAGAAATGTATCTGAGTGGATGCAATGTGTCGATGGGTCTATGGAGAAAGGACAGGGAGCACAAATGGCCCCGGGGGAAACTCCCCTGTCTCAAAAAAGATTCTTTGCACAGAGAGGGGAGGATATGAATACTGGGCTTGTGCTAGGAAAGAGAAAGAGTATTCCAGTGTTTTAAGTCAGTGCTACCCAACTGTGCTCTGTGGACTGTCACTGATCATGAACTGTGACTAGTCTGTGGCAAGATAAATATAGACATCAAGAATAAGCATTGAGAAAACTTGATAGTAAGTTGACATTGCTTTGATAGTCCAGCATATGATTACTTTTCTATTAGTTAATTTTTATTGATTTTGCAAGAATTTTTATCTGTGATGAGCCAGTACTATTAAAAACACAAACTAGTTCTTCACCACAGATAGCCTGAGAAGCATCATCCTAGACCTATGTCCACAGCCCTGACTGTTCATTGAACTCTCCTGTGGGGCTTTAAAAAGTACTGATGCCTGGGTCTCCATCCCAGAGACTCTGTTTTAATTAGGATGGAATGCAGCCTTGGCAGTGGGATTTTTTAGAACTCCCAGGTGTTTCTAATACACACAAAGTATTTAAGAACAATTTCCTTCATACAGTTAAGAGATTGGGGGATGCACTTAGGGGTGAGTGAACTGGGAAAACACAGAAGTAACTGTTTATTTTATGTTACTTTGAAAAATATTTTTAAGTTATAATTCACAACAGTAGCTAGACTATACCAAGACAGTCTTCTTCTTCCCTTCGCTCAGTCATGTCCTACTCTTTGCAACCCCATGGACAGTAGCCTACCAGGCTCCGCCATCCATGGGATTTTCCAGGCAAGAATACTGGAGTGGGCTGCCATTTCCTCCTCCAGGGGATCTTCCCAATCCAGGGATCGAACCCAGGTCTCCTGTGTTGCAGAGAGACGCTTTACTGTCTGAGCCACCAGGGAAGCCCAACCAAGACAGTAGCCTAGACTATACCTTGCACCTGGTTATCATCCATAATTATTCTGAAAGGATGTACCAGGAGAACAATCGAGGAACTGGCTGGTTTATGTTCTATAGATGAAAATATGAACTTAACCTAATTGAGGTTAACATGAATAAAGAGAACAATAATGTCCTTATTAAAATACTTTATAGATGGGATTTCCCATCTATAAAGGGAAATTTATATTTCCCTGATGGTCCATTGGTTAGGGTTAGGGTTTCCTTGTGGCTCAGCTGGTAAAAAATCCACCTGAAATATGGGAGACCTGGGTTTGATCCCTGGGTTGGGAAGATCCCCTGGAGAAGGGTAAGGCTACCCACTCCAGTATTCTGACCTGGAGAATTCCATGAACTGTATAGTTCATGGGGCCACAAAGAGTCAGACATGACTGAGAAACTTTCATTTTCTTTCCAGTGGTTAAAAATCCTCCTGACAATGCAGGGGACATGGGTTTGGTCCCTGCTCTGGGAAGATCCTATATGCCAGGGGGCCACTAAGCCCATGTGCCACAACTATTGAGCCTGTGCTCTAGAGCCTGGGAGCCACAACTACTGAGCCCTTGAGCTCTAGAGCCCGTGCTCTCAATAAGGGAAGGCACCACAATGAGAAGCCCACACACCACGAGAGAGTACTCCCCCACTCGCGACAACTAGAGAAAGCCCATGCGCAGAACCAAGACCCAACACAGCTAAAAATAAATAAGTAGACAAAAAAAAAAAAAAAACAGTAAAATGGACTGAATGCTTTGATACAGTCATATTTTGTACAATTTTAATGTAAACCTTTGATAGCAATATAACGTGCATACAGAAAAGTACGTAAGCCTTAAGTGCACAGCTTGGTATTTTCATAAAGTAAACACTCCTGTGAAACTAACATTCAGACAAAGAAATAGATGATGCATAATACTATTTGCCCTGGTGTTATGACATCTTAAAATAGCTTCCCATGGAGAGGAAATAAAGACAATGTACTCTGCCACTATGAATATGATATTTATCTTGGTAGATCTAGTTTAAGCTGGAAGACTTCAAAAAATAGGAACAGAAAGTACAATGATTCTTCCTGGTAAAGATGCCAGATTGAAATACATACATATCTAATTTCCTCATTTCATTCAGGAAATTCCACTACAATGACAGTAATGTGTCTTATTTAAAGGCATAAATCCATAAGAATCAGGAATGAAAACAGAACAAAACAAAAATTTAAGAAGCTAGAAAGTGGTAAATGACTTGTCAGGCTTGAGGAAACTAAAACCTAAGTTGCGGGTAGAAAAATTAGATAACAGTTCAATTTATAAAACAGAATTTTAAAAACTTACCAGTTACCAAATTAAGAGGGATGACAATGAGGACTCAGTCAGTATCCTTGGTTAAGTCTGTTTGAGAAGTCCTAACCCCCATCTTCAAATAGACTTAACCAAAGCTACTGATTGTAGTCTCATTGTCATCCCTCTTAATTTGGTTTGAGAAGTCCTAATCCCAAGCCTCAGGCTTCCCTGGTGACTAAGATGATCAAGAATCTGCCTGCAATGCTGGAGACCTGGGTTCAATCTGTGGGTTGGGAAGACTTCCTGGAGAAGAGAATACTCCAGTATTCTTGCCTGGAGAATCCCATGGACAGAGAGCCTGGTGGGCTACATTCCATGGGGTTGCAAAGAGTCAGACACTACTGAACAACTCTCACAATCTCCACCCTTATTTGTATAGCATATGCCTCCTTTCACTTTGGCAAAGGCCAGAGCTTTACTCTGTGGCCAAACAGAAGTCTACAGTGACATCAAGTATGGTTGAAGACTGGAGTACCCTACCAATGTCACAGACGAATTAGCTGAAACTATGCATACTGCTCACTGAAATGCCCAGGCCACCTTCCTACTTGGTTCACAGAAAGCTAGCAGCCAGTCAGGAGATTAGAAAAGACTTCTGTGATCCGGGAACAGCTCTCACAAAAATGAAATTGAAGGTTCTCAAGGAAACAGCCCAGCTATTTGACAGTAAAGTCACAATAGACAAGCCCTTGTTGATAATTCTCCACAGGTCTTTCTTCCATTTCTGAACATCTTGTGCAGGATTTGACAATTTTTTTGTCTTAGACTAGCTTTTCAAGACCCTGTATAGTGAAGTTTGTCTCCCTCTAGAATAGCAGGCAGGTTTGTTTGCTAATGTCTCCCTCTGGAGCAAAGATTGGGTAGCTTTGCTTGTAGACCACTATGAAAGTGAAAGTATTAGTCACTTAGTCCTGTCTGACTCTTTACAACTCCATGGAACGTAGCTCACCAGGCTCCTCTGTCCATGGGATTCCCCAGGCAAGAATACTGGAGTGCGTGTTCATTCCCTTTTCCAGGAGATCTTCCTGATTCAGGAATTGAACTCAGGGTCCTGCATTGCAGGTGGATTCTTTACCATCTGAGCCAACAGGGAAGCCTATGTAGACCATTATAAATGATAAGAATTTCTTTAACTCAGGAGGTCTCAGGTATAACATAAACCTGCTATAATGAGGGCCCACTTTGCTTGCTCTGTATTGTCCCTGTGAACTTTCAGAGTGAGGGGAACCACCATGTGCATGAAGCTCATGCTGCTTGCTCAACTGTGAGTAGTAATGTCCTTTGTATCTGACCCAGGAATCTCCTATTTTTGGAAGCATCCTTCAAAACACAGCAGACTAACTTGTTAGCTTGTAAGTGGGGTAAGACCCTTCATAGTTCCTGACCTCCTCAATCATTCTCACAGCTCCCAAATAGTTTTGGAGCCCTCTATTCTTAAATATATGCAGACACAAAAATCACAAAACATGCAAGAATATTGGCTAACAATAATAAGAAATTTTTAAAAAGCAACTTAGAGGAAATGGCCCATTCAAGAGAAGAAAACTTTCCCCCAAAAGTGTTAGTAATATCCTCAGGGAATAATAAGAGAAGCTATTATATCCATAAAACAAGAATAAGATAATATTTTTTAGAATATTAAACATTTTTGTAGTGAAATTCAGATAACATAAAATTTGCCATTTTAACCATTTTAAAGTCTTCAATTCAATGTCTTTTACTACATCCACAGCATGACCCAGCATATCTCTTACTACAACAATAAACATCTCTAGACAAGTGCTAGATTTTGCTTTTTGTCCACACAATTTGAAAACAGAGGTGATGCAGCTTCTAATGAGCCTATTTCTGAAGATCAGAGTCATTGGAAAAATAAGATGATATACATTTTTTTAAAGTACTAGGAAAATAAAAGAACCACTATAACTTAACTTTAAGTGAAAAACTTAATAGAATAATTTGAAAATAAAGCAAAGAAAATATCCTATAAAGTACAGCACACAGAGAAGAAAACCAAAAAAGATTATAATCTGCATACCTCATTCTAGCATAAGCTGTTAATTCAGGCACCCCACCTCTCAACTTCCTGTTTGGAAAGAGTAAATTTCCTCACTGCTTAAGCCAATATAAACTGAGTTTTCTTTCCTTGCTGCTAAATTAATCTTAGGAAGACCTTGGGAACTAGTGTGACTTGGAAGAGAATAAACTAGCCTGTGGTGTGCAACAGGGAATAAAAATGGAAGTGTGCCTTTATCGAATAAAGTCCTCTCTCAAAACTTGCTCTTTTGCCATAATTTTGATGTAAACATTAGAGATACTAGCAGCTATGCTATTTCCCTTTGGCGAATAACTGCATATCTCATAATATTCCCAACGCCTGATTTTCTATTACGTGTGTATGAATGTCATCTAAGGAGAACACTGTTCTGTGAGCTTTTTAGGAAATGTGAGAGTTTTCAACGTGGAACCAATCACACACGGGAGGAAAGCAAGTTGTGCTGCTTGGTGATGAGAGTAGCTTTGCATGTTTGTGTAACTTACTGCATGTGGTACACCTGAAATATTGCCAATGATCCAAGAAGAAACATTTTCTATTGCCTTGAAAGTCAATTCCATCAGAGCCAGTGAAGAGAACATGGAGTTCTGTCCGACTACTTGGAAGTTAATGTCTTTTCAGAAATCCTGACTTGAAATCTTTATTTTTTTATAGGACATTTTTATTACCTTTCCACCTTTGAGAAAATAGTGAAGCACATCCTTAGTCACTCAGTAGGAGACATTTTCATTCTTTACTTTGTTTACTTTATGGATATGAACATGAAACAATTTTTCATTGGAAACCTTAAAGTAATTATTATAATGCAGCTGAAAACAAGTTCTTTAGGAAACAGAGCTCCTCAGGAAAATAAGGATCCAGAGTGACATGTCTTAAAATGTGATGTGCAGACAAAAACCTGGAAGTATCTGGATACACTGTAAGATATATTTGAAGGCTAGTTCTGCTTGCTGCTGCTGCTGCTAAGTTGCTTCAATCGTGTCCAACTCTGTGCGACCCCACTGATGGCAGCCCACCAAGCTCCCCCATCCCTGGGATTCTCCAGGAAAAAATACTGGAGTGGGTTGCCATTTCCTTCTCCAAAGGATTCATCATTCTTTCTTTGCTGATGAAGACAGCATGGATGATGCAGATCTTGCCTCAAAGAAGACCTCAGTGACTTGAGTCCAAATGGAATGATGTGACATTAGTTCCCCTTTCAGAGTCTTCAAGAAGTCTGGTGTTTCTTAATACAAATCTATTCAGCCAGCCATATAATCTGTGGGATCTCTAATTTCATTTGCCACCTCATATCCTTGCAAGTCACAGTTTTTAGAAAATATTAATATTTTAATCAAGAAAATTAGAAATACCAGGGGAATATTTCATGTGAAGATGGGCACAATAAAGGACAGAAACAGTATGGACTTAACAGAAACAGAAGATATTAAGAAGAGGTGGCAAAAATACACAGAACTGTACAAAAAAGTTCTTAATGACTCAGATAACCACAGTGGTGTGATCACTCACCTAGAGACAGACATTCTGGAGTGTGAAATCAAGTGAGCCTTAGGAAGCATCACTATGAAGAAAGCTAGTGGAGGTGATGGTATTCCACCTGAGCTATTTGAAATCCTAAATAAGATGATGCTGTGAAAGTGCTGCAGTTAATATGCCAGCACATTTGGAAAACTCAGCAGTGGCCACAGGACTTGAAAAGGTCAGTTTTCATTCCAATCCCAAAGAAAGGCAATGCCAAAGAATGTTCAAACTACCACACAACTGTACTCATTTCACATACTAGCAAGGTAATGCTCAAAACCCTTTAAAATAGGCTTCAACAGTATGTGAACTGAGAAATTCCAGATGTACAAGTTGGATTTAGAAAAGGCAGAAGAACCAGAGATCAACCTGCCAACATTTGTTGGATCATAGAAAAAGCAACAGAATTCCCAAAATCATCTACATCTGCTTCATTGACTATGCTGAAGCCTTTGACTGTGTGGCTCACAACAAACTGTGGAAAATTCTTAGAGATGGGAATACCAGACCACCTTCCTAACTCCTAAGGCACCTATATCCAGGTCAAGAAGCAACAGTTAGAACCGGACATGGAACAGTGGACTGGTTCCAAATTGTGAAAGGAGTATGACAAGGATGTATATTGTCACCCTGCTTATTTAACTTATATGCAGAATATATCATGTGAAATGCCAGGCTGGATAACTCACAAACTGGAATCAAGATTCCTGGGAATAACCTCAGATATGCAGATGACACCACTCTAATGGCAGACAGAGAAGAAGAACTAAAGTGCTTCTTGATGAAGGTGAAAGAGAGTAAAAAAGCTGGCTTAAAACTCAACATTCAGAAAACTAAGATCATGTCATCTGGTCCCATCACTTCACAGTAAATGCTGCTGCTGCTAAGTCGCTTCAGTCGTGTCCTGCAAGTCGTGACTCTGCAAGACCCCATAGACGGCAGCCCACCAGGCTCCCCCGTCCCTGGGATTCTCCAGGCAAGAACACTGGAGTGGGTGGCCATTTCCTTCTCCAGTGCATGAAAGTGAAAAGTGAAAGTAAAGTCGCTCAGTCATGTCCGACTCAGCGACACCACGGACTGCAGCCTACCAGCCTCCTCTGTCCATGGGATTTTCCAGGCAAGAGTACTGGAGTGGGGTGCCATTGCCTTCTCCGTCATAGTAAATAGATGAGGGAAAAATAACAGTGACAGATTTTATTTTCTTGGGCTCCAAATTCACTGCAGATGGTGACTGCAGCCATGAAATTAAAAGATGCTTCCTCCCTGGAAGAAAAGCTATGACAAACCTAGACAGCATATTAAAAACCAGAGACATCACTTTGCTGGCAAAAGTCCATATAGTCAAAGCTATGGTTTTTCCAATTGTTGTTATTCAGTCACTTAGTAATGGCTCACTCTTTGTGACCCCATGGAATGCAGCATGCCAGGCTTCCCTGTCCATCACTAACTCCCAGAGCTTGCTCAAACTCATGTCCATCAAGTCAGTGATGCCATCCAACCATCTCATCTTCTGTCCCCTCCTTCTCCTCCTGCCTTCAATCTTTCCCAGCATCAGGGTCTTTTCAAACAAGTCAGCTCTTCATATCAGGTGGCCAAAGTATTGGAGTTTCAGCTTCAGCATCAGTCCTTCCAATGAATATTCAGGATTGATTTCCTTTAGGATTGACGAGTTTGATCGCCTTGTAGTCCAAGGACTCTCAAGAGTCTTCTCCAGCACCACAGCTTGAATGCATCAATGCTTTGGCCATCAGCCTTGTCTATGATCCAACTCTCACATCTATAAATGACTACTGGAAAACCTGGACCATCATGAAGGTGGAGCACCAAAGAATTGATGCTTTCAAAGTGTGGTGCTGGAGAAGACTCTTGTGAGTCCCTTGGACTGCAAGATCAAACCCGTTGATCCTAAAGGAAATCAATCCTGAATATTCATTGAAAAGATTGATGCTAAAGTTGAAGCTCCAATACTTTGGCCATCTGATGTGAAGACCTGACTTGTTTGAAAATGCCCTGATCCTGGGAAAGATTGAAGGCGGGAGAAGGGGGAGACAGAGGGTGAGATGGTTGGATGGCATCACCGACTCAATGGACATGAGTTTGTGCAAGATCCAGGAGTTGGTGAGGGACAAGGAAGCCTGGCATGCTGCAGTCCATCTGGTCACAAAGAGTTGGACATGACTGAGTGATTGAATATCAACAACAATATTTTAATCAGTTGCAGTAAACTGAATGTCAAAGATGAGCTGCATATTCTCATGCCTAAGGACATTCCAGAATTTCAGCTTCTTATTCAATCCAAACTATGAGAACTTTCTCACTAAAATTCACTTTTGAAAATGGAATAAAACTGAAATTTATTTTCATGTTAGTTAACAAATTTTAATTATTTCAGTTTTTCTAGATATTACCATTAAATTTTGTGCACATTCCAATAAAATAGAAAAATAGATATGACTCATTGGACTTATCACTTTTATAGCCTGTTCCTATGAAGTAATAAATTTCCAGTATAATAAAGTGAACTGCATGAAAACATTTGGTGTATATATACATGGGGCAGGGTAATTTATAGTTTCATTTAGATTTTCAAAAATACCTAGCTTCCCCCAAAATGTTAAAAAGCAGAAACACTAAAACCTACTATTCTACACTACAGAACAGTCCTCTAAAATAGTATGTAATTACCATGTGATTTCACAGGTCATTTCTAACATGAATTTAATCCAATGTCACCTTAAAAACTAGTAATTAAATTTTCAGATGTGATCTGATCCAAGCCCTAAAAGAATGGTCAGGGAATTTATATAAAATTGAAATTATCTTTTCAAGTTCATTGCATTAAAAGCCTACTTAAGAGACGTGACAACTAAGTGCAATGCAGTACTTTGGTTTGGATCCTGAAACAGGAGGAGAGTCCTTAATTGGAAAACTGGTGAGATCCAAATAAGACCTAGAGTTTAATTAATGGTAATGTACCAGTAGTGGTTTCTGAGTTCTGACCAATACATGAGTAAGATAAAATGACAATAACAGGGGAAACTGGGCGAGGGGCACACAGGAATATGGTGAATTACCTTCGCAACTTTTCTGTAAGTCTAAAATTGTTCCAAATAAGTGTTTTTAGGTCTGCTCCTTTTGCTTTATGGATTATGCCTAAGCCTTTATGTGGATCACAACAAACTGTGGAAAATTTTTAAAGAGATGGGAATACCAGATCACCTGACTGGTCTCCTGAGAAATCTGTATGCAGGTCAAGAAGCAACAGTTAGAACCAGACATGGAACAACAGACTGGTTCCAAATAGGGGAAGGAATACATCAAGGCTGTATGTTTTCACCCTGCAACTTATTTAACTTACATGCAGAGTACATCATGCAAAATGCCAGGCTGGATGACTCACAAACTGGAATCAAGATTCCCAGGATAAATATCAATAACCTCAGATACGCAGATGACACCACCCTTATGGCAGAAAGCGAAGAAGAACTAAAGAGTCTCTTGATGAAAGTGAAAGAGGAGAGTGAAAAAGTTGGCTTAAATCTCAGCATTCAGAAAATTAAGATCATGGCATCTGGTCCCATCACTTCATGGCAAATAGATGGGGAAACAATGGAAACAGTGAGAGACTTTATTTTCTTGGGCTCCAAAATCACTGTCGATGGTGATTGCACCCATGAAATTAAAAGATGCTTGCTCCTTGGAAGACAAGCTATAACCAAACTAGATAGCATATTAAAAAGCAGAGATGTTACTTTGCCAACAAAGGTCTATCTAGTCAAGGCTATGGTTTTTCCAATAGTCATGTATGGATGTGAGAGTTGGACCATAAAGAAGGCTGAATGCTGAAGAATTGATGCTTTTGAACTGTGGTGTTGGAAAAGACTCTTGAGAGTCCCTTGAACTGCAAGGAGATCCAACTAGTCCATCCTAAAGGAAATCAGTCCTGAATATTCATTGGAAGGACTGATGCTGAAGCTGAAACTCTAATACTTTGGCCACCTGATGTGAAGAACTGACTCATTGGAACAGACCCTGATGCTGGGAAAGATTTAAGGTGGGAGGAGAAGGGGACGACAGAGGATGAGATGGTTGGATGGCATCACCGATGCAGTGGACATGAGTTGGAGTAGGCTCTGTGAGTTGGTGATAGACAGGGAAGCCTGGTGTGCTGCAGTCCATGTGATCGCAGAGTCAGACACAAATGAGCAACTGAACTTAACTGAAGTGAAATACGCTCCAACTTTTTAACAAGAATTAATCACTCAGCAACTATTTATGGAATATCCAGGTCCTCTATGATGAGTACCTAGTGCTGACCTAAACAGATTCAGCCCTTCCTTTGTGGAGCTAAGAGAGTTAGCAGGCAGGAAAGAAACTGAACAGTCACAAGAATCAACATAAATTGTAACCACAGTTTGCAGTAAGTGCTGTAAAGGAAAATTACATGAGATGAGAAAGGTGCAAAGCTGCAAAGGCCTCCCTGAGGCAGTAGCACTTATTACAAGACCTGAATGATGATGAGGAGCCAGCCAGGTAACCGCACTAGGAAGAGGGATGTGCTTGTACATCAGCCTGGAGGAAGAAAGGACCTGGAGAACGTGCCAGTATGACCAAAGCATCAAGAGTACATGGAAGAGTGGTGCCATCAGAAGAACCAAACCACATAAGGACCCTGTAGGCCCGGTTTAGGCTTTTATAGTTTTCCAAAGAAATATGAGAAGCCACTGAAGACTTTAACTGGAGGAATGGCATGATCCAATTAAAGTTTCTAAAAGATCACAATGACTGGTCTGTGATGTGGACAAGAAAGGAGAAAGCAAGAGGCTACATTTGAGGCCCTCCCTATTTTTTTTAATTACAGAGAAATTAAAATTTCATAGCTTCTAAATATTAAATGTATTTGTTCTAGCCTGTCCCTGGGAAATAATAATTCATTTCTTCATCTGCCACCATAGCTCCAGGAAAGATGGTGCTCCAAATGGTTCCCAGCTCACTTGACCTGGATCTTTCCTCTAGGATGCCTATATTAAATGTGGGTATGAATCAAAAATGCAAGATACGTACGCATGACGTGGAGCAAGGCATCAGCAGCAAAAACGTGCAAACTCTAACACCCTTAGAATCTAAGATCTAAGCTTCACAAGAGATAAAGAATTCTTGTACGTCCAGTTTTCAGGACCATAAAACCATTATTGACCTCCACTAGTGCCATCTTGGCATTAACGCAGAACTAAATATAGAAATTCCCAGACTGCAGAATAGTGTAATTTTCATTCCCTGTTTAAAATATACAATGTTAAATGTCATCTTCAGTTACTATACCTTGAGTCTGAAGGAACTGGTGTTTTGCCCTATCTGACTGAGAAAAAGAAAAATGTCTTCCAAATGTGATATAACCAGCAGCACTTCAATAAAACTTAATAAGCAGTCCCACTCCAGTACTCTTGCCTGGAAAATCCCATGGACGGAGGAGCCTGGTAGGCTGCAGTCCATGAGGTCTTGAAGAGTCGGACACGACTGAGCGACTTCACTTTCACTTTTCACTTTCATGCATTGGAGAAGGAAATGGCAACCCACTCCAGTGT
The DNA here is from genome assembly GCF_029378745.1 of Bos indicus. Lineage (NCBI taxonomy): Eukaryota > Metazoa > Chordata > Mammalia > Artiodactyla > Bovidae > Bos > Bos indicus. Next base: position 69,969,692 of record NC_091769.1, read on the forward strand.
TCTTGCCTGGAGAATCCCAGGGATGGTGGAGCCTGGTGGGCTGCCGTCTATGGGGTCGCACAGAGTTGGACACGACTGAAGTGACTTAGCAGCAGCAGCAGCAGCAGCAGCAGCAGTGCTGGTTGAATACTTTTAAACAGAACTCCCTAGTGACTTACACTCTAAACAAACACTTGGATTTTCTCAGTTTGTAGGAATACACTATCTATAACCTCACTATGTATTATGTAGGCACGTTCTAAGGACTATCAAAACTAGAAAATAGAAAAGATTGGATCTTGATTGAAGCCTATGATTTAATATGAAAAAATTCTTTGTGCAAAGCTCTGTGAACCAAAACGCTATTAAGTTGACTGTCCAGACAAACCCTTCTTTTCTCTGGAAACTACTTCTTGCCCTACAGTCAGTAGGATTACAGGAGAAAGCCTCTGGCAGCCAGGATGGCAGAGATTGACCCCGTCCCGGACGCCCACAGTCAAGACAATCAAGAGTGTACACCTGACACAAATTTGGCCAAAGAGTCCCTGTCCCTGGGAATCTGGTTTTAGAAGTTAGAGATTCTTGCTCAGTCTGTCTTCTCTCTTGACTAGAGGACATATAAACACTGGAACTGCTTACAGAGGCTATTTTCAACCATTTGTACAAGGAATAGAGAAAGCCAGCCTGCAGCAAGAGACAAGAATGGGGAACACGTGCCAGGAAAAAAAAGAAAGAAAGAAAGAAAGAAATGAAAGGCAGAGAAAGAGGGCTTCCTATTTTCCCTACAGCAACAGTCGGGGACCTGACGTTTATCCCACCTTGCTGCTGCTGCTTTCAGTCGTGTCCAACTCTGTGCAACCCTGTGGACTGCTGCCAGGCTCCTCCATCCATGGAATTCTCCAGACAAGAGTACTGGAGTGGGTTGCCATGCCCTCCTCCAGGAGATCTTCCCAACCCAGGGATCAAATCCGGGTCTCCTGCACTGCAGGCAGATTCTGTACCACTGAGTCACCAGGGAAGCCCTTAAGCCACCTTACCCCAGCCCTTAAAATCCATGGAAGACTCCTAGTATCATTTCAATCACTTCCATTTTTGCCTAAGCCAGTTCAAGTGGAATCCTGTGATGAGAAACCACACAAGCCCTCTCTAACACTCCAAGTTTCTCCATTTCATCTAGTCTCAAAGAACTGAGAATCAGCTTGCCCAAATTTTTTAAGCCAAGATCTCTGAAAGGGAATCTAATTCCAGCCTCTCCAAGCAGGCACATGCAATGAAATGAAAATCCTAAAATGTCAAGTAGGAAAGAAGCAGGGCACAAAACTGTATATATCAGAATTATGACTATACTATAGTTTAAATTTGTCAATAAATCAAGAAGTGAAGCCCTATATGCATTTTGAAGATTGGAAGAAAATTAACCAAAGTAATAGTAGTCATGTTAGGGTAACAGGATTAGTTTCCTTTTTCTCTATATTCTTCTGTGTCTTTAAGTAGTAACTTTAAGAATTGTATCTTCAAAGACTATGTAACTGTGTTTACAACATAATGGTGTCTTTTTAAAAGTAGAACTTGAAAGACTCTATCTGTAATGTTCACCACTATATAAATAGACCAAAAAGCAATGTCCCTTTAAGACTCCACATGTAAAAGCAACAGTGAAATTTCCAACAGACTAGTCCCCAGTAATCCTTAGGCTTCTTTTCTCCAGGCCTTCTTGGTGGCACAGATGGGAAAGCATCTTCCTACAATGCAGGACACTGGGGTTTGATCTCTGGGTGGGGAAGATCCCCTGGAGAAGAGAATGGCAACCAACTCCAGTATTCTTGCCTGGAGAATCCCATGGACCGAGAAGCCTGATGGGGTCCAAAGAGTCGGACACAACTGAGTGACTAACACTACACATTTTCATTCTTCTCCACCTATCTGCCAGCCCAATCCTATATAATCCCACCTCATCCCATGCTACTCATCTTTAGCTGAGATTTCATCCTTCCTCTCCCCCACTCTCCCCCACCACTCTTCCACTTCCCATCCCCAATTCCTACACTCCTCTCTACTTTGATGTTTGAGTATCTGCATCTCCAGACATGTAGACCCATCCTGTCACCTGTAAGCCCTAGATTTTTCTCATCTATTTTGGATTGGCCCCTTGGGAATAACCTCATCACAAAAGGTTCCAACCCACTTTAAACTATTCCCAGGGGTGATCCAGGTAAATAAGCAGAAGGCAATCTCCAAAAATAAAACACGTTCAAACCTGGATAATTTGTAAATTATCTTTAACATTGCTGTAACACAATTTTCATTAACAATTCAAACTACAACATTGGATAGGAGGAAAATGTGAGTGGTGAACCATTTATTTACAAGAAAAAAGTGAGCAAGCCTTTTTGAAATCATCAAGTTGATTCTACTGGTTTCATCCATGGTCATAACAGCTTCCTTATGCTGAACTAGGCATTGTGCCAGGCTTTTATATATGTTATCTTACATAACCTTCCCAATGACCTATGAAGCAATTATTATTATTTCCATTTTACAGGAGCAAGCTGTTGATCTGAGAAGTTACTTATGCAAGTTTAAAAGTCTAACAAGTAGAAGAGAACAGTCATTAAAACATCAAACCCGAAGACTAACAGTAATCACTTCACAAGGGGGGTGGACCACATTTTATTTCTTATAGTTGTAATAACTTTATACTATTTTGTATTTTAAAGATTGCCTTCTACCCATTCAATTACAGAGAATGTTATAAAGGCAACAAGGACACAAGGTTTAGTGATACAAAATACTGTTTGGTGTACTCACTCTCTGAGTAGGCACATCTGTTTGATTCACTCATAGCTGGTGAGTTTTTTCTTTCCCTCCAATCACTACCATCATGTACTCTTTCTTTTTCTATGTGAAAAGAATTAACTCTCCAGTTTCTTCAACAGAAACTATAATCATTCATTCATTACTACAATAAACTTTATTGAGCACCCAGAATGTACTCTAGTACACTTTCATGTTGTCTGAGATAAAAATAAATAAAGATAAGTCCCTGCCTTCCCCAAGCTCTGTGGTGAGACAGTCTTATGAAAAGTAAACAGCCCAAAATAGCGTGCTAAACACTGGAGCAGAGGTGAGTACACAGTATTACAGGAGCCCAGAGGAGGATCAACCCAGCCTGGGGCAATCAGGGAGCTTCACAGAGGACGGAGCTTTTAAACTCAGCCTCGAAAGATACATACGAGCTTTTCAGGGAGTGAAGAAGGAGACATGAGAAGAGGAAGCCGTTCAGGCCATAGTATAAAAAGGCACTGAGGACCAGAAGAACATGGGGACAAGAATGTTATTAAAACAATGAGCTGCTTGATGAGACTATTAACAGGTTTGTGGAGGACAAGTGAGATATGAAATTAAAAAAGAAAAATTGGACAAAAAAATTCAACAATGTAAGTATATTAAGGTGTTTAAATATATTGAAGACTATGCATACATTAAATTTCAGTTATTAAAATCTATAGACCAGTGACAGAAATGCTCAGTACAAAATAAATAGCATTTGCATGTGTCTATGGATATAAAAGAGACGGAAAGGATAGTGTTAGCCAAAATGTTAGCACTAATCACCTCTGGGTGGTGGAATTATGAGTAATTTTGTTTTAATCTCTCTTTGTCTCTCTGCCTTCCAGATTTTCTGCATTAAGCCTGCATTACTTTGGCAATTAGAGGGCGAAATGTGTGCTAAAATAGAACAGTGTAAGCTGGACTCAGACTGTGGCATGCTAAGGAATTTGGACACTATCCTACAGAAAATGCAGGTTTATTTCAGGCATTTGATCAGGGACGTGAGAGGAAGATTTGCAGTTTTACAGAATTCAGTGTTGTTAAGGTGTGCATACTAGATTAAAAAGATTTGAGACCAGGTGAAAGATATGACAGGGAGAACTAAGGCAGGTGATAATAGGGATGGAAACATGTATTTGGGGTAAAATAGATAGAACTTGCAGAGAAGGCAATGGCACCCCACTCCAGTACTCTTGTCTGGAAAATCCCATGGACGGAGGAGCCTGGAAGGCTGCAGTCCATGGGGTTGCTGAGGGTCAGACACGACTAAGTGACTTCACTTTCACTTTTCACTTTCATGCATTAGAGAAGGAAATGGCAACTCACTCCAGTGTTCTTGCCTGGAGAATCCCAGGGACAGGGGAGCCTGGTGGGCTGCTGTCTATGGGGTTGTACAGAGTCAGACACGACTGAAGTGACTTAGCAGCAGCAGCAGCAGCAGCAGCAGCAGCAGATAGAACTTGTTAACTGAATATAAGGAAAGGGGGAAGGGCAGAGTTTAAGTATAACTCCAGGTTTCTGGGCACTTGGTTAGATACAGATATTGGAAGCTTAAAAAGCATAATAAGCAAAAGGCACATTTTAAGGACAGAATGATGAATTTAGTTTTATGTGTGACATGCCTGGAGGACATTCAGGTAAGAATTCTAGTAGAAAGTTGAAATATGAGCCTAGGCTCAGAAAAAGTGGACCTAGAAATAGAGACATATAGAAAGAAGATAGTGAAGCCATGAAACTGAATAAGCTTGCTCAGTGAAGGTAAAGTGAAAGGACAGAGCTGAGGCTGGCACCTTGGGAAATGCTAAGTCATAGCACAAGTTGGAGAATTCAGAGAGCCAGAAGAGCCAGAAGTTAGTAGAGTTCTTTTTGGAAACGGGGTGGTCAGGGCTGGCATCAGAGCAAGGACAAGAAGTTTTACTATAAATTTTCAGCTACTGATAGGAAATAACAGAAAGCTGACGAGTACAAAAGGCAGAGAGAGGCCATTGGCCACCATCTGAGATGGAAAGTGGAGTGTGGAGAGGCAAAATCAACAAAAAGAGTTTACTGAGATAGATTCCTTCATGGAAGTTGGGGCTTTTCTGAAAGCTGTCAAAGCCAACCTACTGCATGGCTGTTCTAAGACAGTAACTTCTCAGACAGAAAAGGAGAAACACCATAGGATATCCCTTATATGCAGAATCTTCAAAAAATACAAATGAACTTATTTATAAAACAGAAACAGAGTCACAGAGTTAGCAAACAAACTTATGGTTATCAGGGAGGAAGGATGGGGTCAAGGGATAGTTATAGAGTTTGGAATGGTCATGTACACACTGCTATATTTAAAATGGATGACCAACAAGGACCTACTGTATTGCACAGGGAACTCTGCTCAATGTTATGTGGCAGCCTGGATGGGAGGGGAGTTTCAGGGAGAACAGATACATGTATGTCTATGGCTGAGTGCCTTTATTATCCACCTGAAACTGTCACAACGTTGTTAATTGTTATGACAATTAACTATATTCCAGCTATATTCCAATATAAAATAAAAAGTTTCTTTTAAAAAAGACAGTGACTTCTACCCCCTCCCCCATTTTTTTTTTTTTTTTAACAAGAAAGGAAACTGTTGGCCACAAAGAGATGCCCAGGTCTCAGGCCTAGTTACTGGCAAGTTTAACAAGAATAAATTTCCAACCCCCTAGAGTTTACTTCACTGCACATCAACACACTGCCTCCTTATACCAATACATAAAGAAGACTCAGCTCAAAGATATCGATAATAGAATACAGTAAAATATAAATGAATTTATCCTTTGACTTGACTTGTGGAAAGAATAACGTCTTACAGCCATACAACCCTCTCTGATTACCACCTCTTTTCTCCCAGAAAACATCTACTAGCCTTTGATCCCACTGAGATTTCCAATCCATTGATCCTACCAACTTTCCACTCTCCCTAGTCATCTCAATTTTCTCTCTTCTGTACTCCCCAGCTTTAAACGCTACCGCCATTCATTATAATTCCTTTCTTGTATACATTCATGACTCCCTTGCTACTATTATTTTATTACACCCACTGGATAATCTGCAACTCCTGTTAAATCCTTCTCTTCACTTGCTCCATGCCTCCACTGTGTCAATGATCATAACAATCTACTGACTGATCTCACTTTAAATATGTGACCAGAAACTAAATGTGCCCTTTAAAGCAGCCAGACAACCTTACTGTACTTCCTCAGACTGTTCACTCTCCCTCTCAAACTATTTATACATTCTCTCTCCTCCAACATCTACCACCTCCTCCTCTATCCTCACTCTCAGTTGATGACCTTGCTTTCTATTTGGAGAAAATGAAAGCAATCAGAAGAGAACCTCAGCAGACCCCCACCATCTCAGTTATCCACCTTCCAGACCCTTTATCCATACCCTTGCCCTATATCCATGTTCCTGTCTAAAGCAATATTCCTTCCTTTGTGCACTAGATTTGGTATACCTTCTCTCTCCAATATCACTGATTTTTCTTTCTCTATTGAATCATTCTCAGGGGCTTGCAAACACGCTGCTACTGCTAGCCATCTTTAAAATAAAAAGAAACTTTTTAACCCCACCACAACTCCCATTTCCTCTGCTCCCCTGCTCCTGCTTCCTCCAAAAATTACTGAAGAATTGTCTATACTCACTTTTCCAATTCCTCCAATTCTTGTTTGCTGTTGTTCAGTCGGGCCCAACTTTTTTGTGACCCTATGGACTGTAGTTCCCCAGGCTCCTCTGTCCATGTGATTTTCCAGAAAGTATACTGGAGTGAGTTGCCATGCCCTCCTCCAGGGGATCTTCCCAACCCAGGGATCAAACTCTCATCTTCTGCATTGGCAGGCAGATTCTTTACTGCTGAGCCACCAGGGAAGCCCAATTCTTGCTTTAGCACATTCGAATCCATCTTAGGCTTTCTTATTTGTTTCCGTCAAGGTAGCTAACGATGCCCAGTCACCAAATTCATGGTCAGTTTTCATTTTACTTGGCCTTTCAGCAGCACTGGATTCAGCTAATCTCTTCCCTCTGAGACTCTTCTCTGCCTTCCAGGGTATCACATGCTCTTCTCCTCACCCTCTTAATGTCTCAGTGCCCCAGAGTTCAGTCCTTGCTCCTCTTCTCTTCTCTATATACGTTGACTTCTTGAAGATCCCTTTAGTGTTAGACTATGAATAACACCCAAATACTGGAAAATCTCTAATTTACATCTCTAGTAGACATCTCCTCTGAACTCCAGGATTATTTTACATCTCCAATTACATTTCCTTTGCAAAATGTTATCCTTATCCCTTGAACCCATAAACTTCTCTACCTTGAAGCTTGCCACACTTCAGCCATTGGCAACTCAAACTTGGTCAAACCAGAAAAGATGGAATCAATTTTTATTCCTTTCTTTCTTGTAGATACCATATCCAACCATCAGGAAACCCTATTCAAATAGAGAATTTAAATATAGACAATCTAACTTCAAATATAAAGAGAATCTGACCACCTCTCACCACTGCTACTGCTAACCCTCTTGTTCAAGCCACTATCATCTCCCACCTTGGTTATTACAGTGATATATACCAACTAGCCTCTCTGCTTCCACCTCTTCCCCAGTAGAGCAGTCAACTTGATCCTTTTGAGATGTAAGTCAAGTCTCATCCCTCCTCTGTTAAAACCATTAAAACCCTACAAAGAACCCTCTTACACTGTTGGTGGGAATGCAAACTAGTACAGCCACTATGGAAAACAGTGTGGAGACTCCTTAAAAAAGTGGAAATAGAACTCCCATACGACCCAGCAATCCCACTGCTGGGCATACACACTGAGGAAACCAGAATTGAATGAGACACGTGTACCCCAATGTTCATCGCAGCACTGTTTACAATAGCCAGGACATGGAAGCAACCTAGATGTCCATCAGCAGATGAATGGATAAGAAAGTTGTGGTACATATATACAATGGAGTATTACTCAGCCATTAAAAAGAATACATTTAAATCAGTTCTAATGAGGTGGATGAAACTGGAGCCTATTATACAGAGTGAAGTAAGCCAGAAAGAAAAACACCAATACAGTATACTAATGCATATATATGGAATTTAGGAAGATGGTAACAATAACACTATATGCGAGACAGCAAAAGAGACACAGATATATAGAAGTCTTTTGGACTCTGTGGGAGAGGGATGGAGGGGATGATCTGGGAGACTGGCATTGAAACATGTATAATATCATATAAGAAATGAATCACCAGTCCAGGTTTGATGCAGGATACAGGATGCTTGGGGCTGGTGCACTGGGATGACCCAGAGGGATGGTATGGGGAGAGAGGTGGGAGGGGGGTTCAGGATTGGGAACACGTGTACACCCGTGGCAGATTCATGTTGATGTATGGCAAAACCAATACAATATTGTAAAGTAATTAGCCTCTAATTAAAATAAATAAATTTAAATTTAACAACAACACCAAAAAAAAAAAAAAAAAAACACCCTACAAAGGCTCCCAATTTCATTCAGAGTATAAGCCAAAGGACTTAAAATGACCTGTAAAATGCTACTTTCTGTGAGTCCTTGTATCCACAGTGACCTCATCTCCAACTACTTGCCCAATTCTTCACCCAACTCCAGCCACACAGGAGACCTCCTCACTCCTTCTCTAGCAGGCTCAGCATGCTCTGCCTCAGAGCTTTGCACAGGCTGTTCCTTTTGCCTGTAAGAGATTCCTCCCAATGTCTACACAGCAAACTCCTTCACATATTTCAGGTCTTTTCTCAAAGGTGACCTTCTCAGTGAGGTCTCACCTGCCCAGTCTATTTAAAACTTCCACAATCCTTTATTCTTTTAACTCTTCTGATACTTTTTTGTTAAAGCAGCTATCACCTTGCAATATACAGCTTTATTTATGTATGTATATGTTTGTTTATTATTGTCTGTCTCTTCCCACTAGAACTTAAGCTTTAAAAAGACAAATACCTTTGTCTGTTCTGTTCACGGGTGTATTCCTGGCACATAGAAGGTACTCAATTAGCACCTATTGAATGAGTGAATCTATTTTCCTTACCAGATCATAACTTGAGGTTAGACAAATGCTTTAATCACCTATGTACCCACCTAACCATCTAAATTTATAGATACAGAGATGATTATATATATCTTTTATATACAATACATGTATACTTTTATATATAATATTTATATATATCTTATGCATATTATATGTATCTTTTAAATACATAATTATGTACACATATATTTCTTTCTTTTTTGTATCAGCCTGACTACTAGAATGTGTTCTGAACCAGGTTATCAAGCTGAAATAAAAATTGATATTGCTGGGAGAAATATCAATAATCTCTTATATGCAGATGGTACCACTCTAATGGCTGAAAGCAAAGAAGAACTAAAGAGCCTCTTGATGAAGGTGAACGATGAGAGTGAAAAAGCTGGCTTAAAACTCAACATTAAAAAAACTAAGATCATGTTATCCAGTCCCATCACTTCATGGCAAATAGAAAGGGAAAAAGTGGAAGCAATGATAGATTTTATTTTCCTGGGCTCAAAAATTACTGTGGATAGTGACGGCAGACATGAAATTAAAATATGCTTGGTCCTTGGAAGAAAAGTTATAACAAACCTACACAGCGCATTAAAAAGCAGAGACATTACTTTGCCAACAAAGGTCTGTATAGTCAAACCTATGGTTTTTCCAGTAGTCATGTATGGATGTGAGAGTTGGACCATAAAGAAGGCTGAGCACCAAAGAATTAATGCTTTTTAACTGTGGTACTGGAGAAAACTGAGAGTCCCTTGGACTGCAAGGAGATCAAACCAGTCAATCTTAAAGGAAATCAACCATGAATATTCATTGGAAGGACTGATACTGAAGCTGAAACTGCAATAGTTTGGCCATCTGATTCAAAGAACTGACTCATTGGAAAAGACCCTGATGCTGAGAAAGATTGAAGGCAGGAGGAGAAGGGGACGACAGAGGATGAGATGGTTGGATGGTATCATCAACTCAATGGACATGAGTTTGAGCAAACTCTGGGAGATAATGAAGGACAGGGAAGTCTGGCGTGCTACAGTCCATGTGGTCACAAAGAGGAGGACACGACTTAGTGACTGAACAACAACAACAAGTTTCTCATCTTCCTGGTTGACAGGGATGGCAGGAGGATGCATTACCATGAGGTTGATCATTCATGCATATCGTCAGAGATGAGTCTCTACCTACCTCTAGAAAAGTAAATGTCACTAATATTAAGAGATCATCCCATCATTAAGGCCTTAGACATGATCATCAAAAAATGGGAAAGTCACCTTGCCTTCACATATTACATATTTCTCACCACAGGCTTTTTCTTAACTATATCTTTCCAGACTTCCCCCAAGTTATTGCTCATTCCTGGTAACAGCTAAATCAACTGACCATCTTGTACTGGTTTGCCTCAATGTGTTTACTAGTTGAAGCCTGCATTAAGGGCATGATTATTTATTTCATGGTGCTCAGCTGCCTGGCCCTCTTCCAGCTCTCTCTTCCCCTAGCCTTTCACCCTGCAAAATGACAATCTCCTTCTACCTCTGAAAGCTTAAACATTCTGAAAGTTATTTGACAATCATATAATTCTCTGTCCTTGTGAGATTCTCTGTCTTCACTCTTTGAACACTGGCCTGAAGTTAGCCCATCACAAATAACCATACCAAATGCATTTTTATCCCCTTTAGCCTCAGTTACTGTCTTAACCAATGCTCTTCTCTCTTTTTGTCCAGTTCTTGTATGGCAAATGAAACGTGTAGCTATTTCAGCAAGTACAAAAAGATAATACGAACATGCCTCTGTTTAAAATATCACTTTTCCAGTATTCTTTTTAGTTTGTTCTTTATTAACCACAGTTCCATTGTTATAAAAGCCATAATAATATACTACCCTGAGTCTTGTAATCTCACAGACAGCTTCTACATTCTCTAAGCAACCAAAATCCCATGGTTCCTAATTAAAATATTCAAAGGTGAAATCTAAGTAATCTCCACGTGGTATACTAGTGCTTTTGCTTAAGTTTCTAGGGTTAAAAAAGAAAGCCTTTGCCAATAGGAAAAAAAAAGTTCTGAGTCTATAGTACAAAGACTTCAAACTGCATTTCATAGCATGTTATTTTCCTTCTAGAAAATTCTAACACTATATAATTACTTTTGTATGGAAAATGAATAATGTAAGCCTCTAATGCTAAAAACAGCTAGACAGAGACCATACAAATCAGATAGGCCTTTCCTGAAGCCAAATGAAATATTAAACTAGAAAATATCTGTGTAAGGACAGCCCATGCAGGAAAGCTCAACAGAGATAGAGCATAGTGAGGGGGGTTGGGCCAGGGGAGTTACCGGAAAAAAAGTTGATTTTCCCTCTATGTGTTAGGATTTACTCCCTTCAGAGAAACTGTAACGCTGATTGTACCTCAAGTGTCTCAGAAATATACCAATCAGAAATGCATCTAGGAGCTTCCAAGGCTTCTGGTTAAAAATAACAGCAAAAACATCAATTATGCTCCATCTATTGCGACAGAAATGCGTTGATAAAAAAGTGAAATCCCACCTACATGGGAATTAAGCCGCAGCTACTCGCTCAATTCAGAGGAAAAAAACGAGGTTCACTTGGGTCACTGGCAGAACTAATCCCAGCAAATACAGCCAGTGGGTTTGTGTGTTGGGGGAGAGGGACAGAGTAGAGAGCGCACCTCAGCGTCCTCCCGGCAAAACTGCTCCAGAAACGTGAATCCGCACCACAGGACCTCGCTTAGCCGGAAGAAAGCCAGAATCCATGGAGCAGTCTGCCGCGGCTCAGAGGTAGCCGCGACGTGCGGCAGGCATTTGGGGCTGGCCGGGGGCCCGATCGCGCCTCCCCATCTCATCCACCCTAGCCTCCAGTCTTTTCACGGGTCTCTGGCTCCAAGATCACGGACTCGGAGACCTGAAGAGGTTCTTTCTCTACCCAAGGTGGAGAACCTCCCAAAAGACATCTTAACAGGAGTAATTCCCGCGCTGGCAACGTTTCAACAGCCCGGAGTGAACAGCCTGACCCATCGGCGTTGGGACCCACGTCTGGGTCGGCCTTCCCCGCCAGCCCCACCCCCGAGCCTATCCAGCCTCAGCGCCCAGCTCCCAGCCCGCAGCCTGTACCCAGTAGGGACTTTGGGGGAGTGCAGCCCCAACGGCTGACTTTCGCTAAGTAAACAGCCATATTAGCCTCCTCAGCCGTAAGTACACCGGGGCTGAGCCGGCAGACGGCTGTCAGGAGCGCTCACAGGGTTGCCTCTGCGCTTCTGCCCCCAAGGCTGCCACTATTTCCAAACTCCTAGGCGCCAACAGTCCGGACACCGTTCTCGCTCACGGTTCAGCACCGAGGACAGCGGACATACTTTCAGCCAGGGTGGCCCCACCGCCAGGAGATCCGCGGTAGCCACGCCGGCAGGGCTGCAGGTGTCCGGACGGCGCGCCCTCCCGCATCCTACCCCCTCCGGCGTCTGGAGCCAGGCAGCGCCCGCGGCGTCTTACTTTTCTGACTGGAGTAACCCGGGTAATAGCCATAGTAGCCGGTGATCCGCAGGATGCGGTCCTCGATGGTGGCCACCCCGTTGGGGGCCGCCTTGACATCCATAGAGAGTACGGGGCGGCGGCCCCGGGCGCGGCGGGGCGGAGATCTCAGCGCGGGGCCCGAGAGCTGGTGCAGGTGTCGCCGCCGCCGCCGGTGCTGATGTTGCAGCTCGTGCTCCCGCGCCCGGGCTCTGACTCCACCGCCCGGCGCAGCACCGGCTTCGCATCACAGCAGCGGCGGCGGCGGCGGCGGCGGCGAAGCGGCCCCCACTCAGGCCGGCCTCTCCGTCAGCCTGGCGGCTCTCCCGCCTGAACAGCGCCCCCTCACCTCCGACGCCCACCGCGGCCGGGGGCGGCCCCACCTGCGCGGACTCTCATCGTTAACCCTTTTGCCCCCTTCCGGGAAAAGTAAACATCCCCCAACCCCACCTGACAGAAGGGATGCTTGGTCCAGGGCGTGGGAGGAGAGAAGGTGAGATGGTGGCAAGGGCTCAGGGAGGAGGGCCGGGGGTGAGAGAGACCCGAGCGGAACCAAGGGCTGTTAATGTAAGAGGTGTGCACTGTCGCTTGGGGAGATGACACCTTGGGGATGCCTCCGGGGCTTCGCCTGAGCTAGGCGTCTGCACCACCAGGGGTCTGCTGATCTGCAAGCTTCCCAGGGCGTTAATCAGTTTCCTCCCCTTGCCTAGACGACGGAAAGGCTTTTTCCTTAAGAAAAAAAAAAAAAAATGAGGCCCCAGCAGGTGATGCTTGGAGTGATTATTCAGGTATCGTGGACACAAAGACTGTAAGAGCTCAAGCTTCCAAGTCTAACAGTCGGTACCCGGCCGGACCCTCCAGCCTCCCAGGGAAATCATCAAAGGCTTGGAAGCCGCAGCTGTGCACTGCATGTTTATTTTGCCCATTCCAAATGCCCCGAGGAAAAATGATTTTCTTCTTATTGTCAAAACATCAGGGGTAAGCCCTTCAAACCGTAAATATCTCTGGGCAGGTGAAAGTTTTAGCTACAATCCAGAGACCTTCCACTAGGATGTAGAACGTCCTTGAAGCTGTGTGTTCAGAATGAACCCCTCCCCTCAGGTGTGACTTTTCTTCTTTGGCTAGAGAGCCACCAGGTTAGAGTTCTTGAGCAGTAAGATGATTCTTCTATTCATATCTGGCAATCACAGCCTCCTAAAAAATAATCCTGAAAGTTTCATCCCAGAAACTAAAGGGTGCCTTGAAATGAGGCTGGGTGTGAGCTAATCAGCTTAGAGGTCATTATGTCCACCTGCCATCCAGAGCCGGTTTAAGACACCCCTGCCAGACTTCACATTTCTAAAGCCTAGAGGAAAAAAAGGACAAACACAAGTCGATTTCAGTGCCCCCTCAGAAACCGCCAAGGAACCTATCACATCATTCTGCCTTCAAGCATTTCCCACGCTATGTGTGGGTCCTTAAGGGGGAAGAAATAGGCAATTTTTTTTAAGGTGAATTAGTTTGAGGCATGTGAAAATACAGAATTAAATTTCACAATGTGTTAAGGGTTTTCATGTGGACACAAAGGCTATCACAGGATCTTGAGAGTGGAGTGAATCTGAGATGATTGTGGCTGGGAGGAGAGTTCATAAAGAAACCAATTTCCTCCCACACCTGCTTTCTTGGGCCAGGAAGATGGAAGGGTAGAAAGAACTAAAAGGTCAAAATGAACTTCAAGGAGAAAGCAACTCTACTGCAACAGTGGAAGCTGACTATTTAAAGCAGAAATGAAAGGATTGGGCCTTTACACTCTACCACCTGCCCCACCCCAAAGCAATTTTCAACGCACTTCTGTTACTTTTATTATCGCCAGCTCAGTATGTTTATTTCTGTGGCACACCTTATATAGAACATTTGCACTGCACATGGTAAGTGGGTTGACCACATTAATGTAAGATGCTCCTCTGGTTTGAAGTTTCCATAAAACAAATTTGCCTCTGACCCAGGAGTCGAACCGGGGTCTCCTGCTTTGCAGGTGGATTCTTTACCAACTATCCACTTTAGACCTATCAAAGTGAAGTCGCTCAGTCGTGTCTGACTCATTGTGATCCCATGGACTGTAGCTTGCCAGGCTCCTCCATCCATGGGATTTTCCAGGCAAAAGTACTGGAGTGGGTTACCATTTCCTATATTACTAATATGCATTTAATAACATCATAATCCATAGCATATTGATACATAAATTCAACAAGAGAGAAATTAAGAAATTGAAACAAAAAGCTAATGTAACAGGAATATGACTATGCATAGACTTTAAAGACAAATGGTTTTATCCTATTCATGGTTATAATTTATTTTATCATAATTAATGTATTTAAATTCTAAATCACATTTATTGTGTAGTTGTTCCCATCTTCCTAGTTTTTCTTTGTTTTCAGAAATTTCCAGAGAAGTAGAAAAGTATTTAACCAGACCTCATCATCCATATAAACAGCAAATTCAGCATAAATTTAAATAATGTAAATACTAGACCCACAAGAGTCCATGTTTCCTTAAAGAAATCATAAAAACTCTCCGATTGACCTGGAAATTAATTTTAAAGTAGCAGAGCAGACTTTCCCAGTGGCATAGTGGTTAAGCATCTGCCTGTCAATACAGAGGACACGGGTTAAATCCCTGGTCCAGAAAGATCCTACAGGCCACAGAGCAACTAAGCCCATGGACCACAACTACTGAGCCCAAGTGCTACAGTTATGGAAGCCCATGTGCCTAGAGCATGTGCTCCCCAACAAGAGAAGCCACGGCAATGAGAAGCCCGCACACAGCAACAAAGAGTAGCCTTCCATTCTCCACAACTGGAGAAAGCCCGTGTGCAGCAACAAAGACCCAGCATAGCCGTAAATAAATAAATAAAATTTAAAAAAATAAGAAAGTGTGATAAAATAAAACAGCAGAGCATTTACAAATGTCTCCGTAATCATCTGTAATAGGGTGACTAAAACAGTTAATGCAATTGGGTACCATGATCTAGGACACACTTTTTTTAATGGAATTAAAATCCTACAACTATAAATTGATCAACAATAAAACGTAAATTTCTGCTAGTGATAAGCACTCTTTGGTACATAAAAAATGATTTAACCTTTAAAATGTATAGAAATTATTTTGACAGGAGATTTTCTAAAGTATTTTCATCTGTTTGCCTGCTGGTTTCCACAAACCCAATACACAAATTCAAATTTACAAAATGTGAACTATCAGCATACCACAAATCTATTCTGAAAAGCTTAGGAAAGACATAATTAAACAAATAAATGCTGAAGACCCTTGATTCACAAAATGTTTCCTCATAGTAGCCAGTTTCACATAATCAGTTTCCCTAGTAAGTCAATTTTCTGAGTAACTTACAACTCAACCTTACAACTTACAACTCAACTTACAACTCATCAAAAATTTGATTTCTCTGCACATTTTCAAAAATATTTCTGCCTTTTCAAAAATATTTGTAGGGCACTAAGTGCAGGGCATCTGTTTCCAGTGAATTTTGATATCTGGACCATATTTATTTTGATGATCCGATCAAGTTAGATCAGATATTTATATTAGGTGAATATACATAACTTGGCTATGTATGCTATAAAAAATCATTTGTAAGGTAATCCATGTGATAGTTAATATCTTTGTGTCTGATACTAAAATAACTGTACCAAGTAATAACATTAAAAGCTAAATATGATCACTGGGCATAAATTCTATTCAAGATAAATAGTCTGACATAAAATTGTTAAAATACCACATCAGCCTTTGTACTTTGGAAGGATTTGTAAAATAAAATCCATGGAATCTAGTCTCCCTTACTCTGATTAGCAGTCAGGGGTCCTCTTTCATGTCAGGAACCAGTCAATCTTTTTGACCATATATTATTCAGAGTTACCATTAAAACATGCTGAAAGAAAGGAAAGCAATCATTTTTTTCCCTCTGAGAAACTAATATAATGCACCTACCTCTTTGAGCTAAGACTAACTTGGCTGCTTGGAGAGCCAAGAATGTTTAAGCTTTAATACCCAAGGGCCATGTTGCCGTGTACAATCATCAGCACTATTTACAAAGAGTCGACCCTACAGTTTGCTTGGTGTATGTGTTTAAAAGCAACTGGTGTATACTTCAATTAAAAAAAAAAATCTGGTGTCTAGGCAACCAAGTGACAGTAGTCCCATCTGGGAAGAAAAAAAAGTGTAGTTTTCATATTCCATTTTCTGAAAAGCAGTTTTGAGTATTTAACCAGCAAGTCATCAACTGACCCACACTTGGATTGCTGACTCTGCCTTTCTATTTATTCTTAGGCAATGGTCAGCACTGTTAATTTACCTTTCAGCTGATGATGGGGCTGAAAGGGCTTGGGGCCCAACCCTCAGCGTTTGTCTAAGAAGTCAGGGCAAGGCCCATTCATCATTGTCCTCTGGTACCAGGCTCCACCCACAGGACTGTTTTTGGAAATACACTGAAATCCTTTGGAAAATGTCCTAAGAAATTTTAACAAATGCACTCAAATCTTAGAATTTGTCTATGACCTGTGGTTGGAGGCGGGGTGTCGGTGGTGTTTGTGTCTGTCTCTGACTCTCTTTCTCCCTCCATCCTTCCCTCCTTCCCTTTCTCCTTCTCCACCTCCCTCTCAGCCATATAGTACAGTGCTTTAGAGCGAGGTCTGTAGAGCCAGACTGTCAGGGGTTGAATCTGACCTCATTATTTTCTAGTGATTTTGGGTTAGTCTCTTAAACTCTATAACTCAATTTTCTCAACAACAAGGTAAGAATATTGTACCTGCCTCATAGAACTATTGTGAAGATTATATAGTTTACATCCATAAAGAGTTGATAACAGTGGCTGGCATCTAAAAAGCATCATGCTGTGCTTAGTCGGTCAGTCGTGTCTGACTCTTTCGGATCTCATGGACTGTATCCCACCAGGCTCCTCTGTCCATGGGGATTCTCCAGGCAAGAAAACTGGGGTGGGTTGCCATGTCCTCCTCCAGGGGATCGTCCCAACCCCTGGGTCGAACCCAGCTCTCCCGCATTGCAGGTGGATTCTTTACCATCTGAGCCACCAGGAAAGCTCAAGAATACTAGAGTGGATAGCCTATCCCTTCTCCAGGGGATCTTCCCAACCCAGGAATTGAACTAGGGTCTCCTGCACTGCCGGCAGATTTTTTACCAGCTGAACTACCAGGGAAGCCCCATAAGGATAATAAATGCCAGCTAATATTGTTTTGTTGAATACATACACAGAACCATCTGAGCTTCCAGTTTTCTCTGTAAAATGGGCTTGTACCCTCTATTTAGTAGTTGCTGTGATGATTAAGTCAGATAACATATGAAAATATCAAGTTCTGGCACATAATACGTGCACAGTAAAGACATATTTCCTTCTCCCAACACCTCCCCTGCTCTGTCCATTATTTATTATCAAAGTTAATTCATTCACAGTTCACTCACAATAATAAGAACTTCTCTGTGGCAGTTGCTTGTTTTCTTAATTGAACTATGGTTGATTTATAATATCATTTTAGTTTCAGGTGTACAGCAGTGAGATATATGTGTATATGTGTGTATATATATGTATATGTATGTGTGTATATATATATATATATATATATATATATATAACTGAGTGACTAAGCACAGCATATAGGTTATTACAAAATATTGAGTATAGTTCCTGTACTATACAATAGGTACTCGTTGGTCATCTATTTTATAAATAGTAGTGTGTATATGTTGGAGAAGGCAATGGCACCCCACTCCAGTACTCTTGCCTGGAAAATCCCATGGATGGAGGAGCCTGGTAGGCTTCAGTCCATGGGGTCGAGAAGAGTCCGACAGGACTGAGCGACTTCACTTTCACTTTTCACTTTCATGCATTGGAGAAGGAAATGGCAACCTGCTCCAGTGTTCTTGCCTGGAGAATCCCAGAGATGGTGGAGCCTGATGTGCTGCCGTCTATGGGGTCATACAGAGTCGGACACGACTGAAGCGACTTAGCAGCAGCAGCAGCAGCAGTGTGTATATGTTAATCCAAACCTAATTTATCCCCTACCCTTTCCCCTTTGATAACTATAAGTTTGTTTTCTATGTCTGTGAGTCTTTCTGTTTTATAAATAAGTTCATTTGTATCTTTTTTTAGATTCCACATCTAAGTGATAGTGATAATGTTAGTTGCTCAGTCGTGTCTGGCTCTTTGTGACCCCATGGACTGTAGCCCACCAGACTCCTCTGTCCATGGAATTCTCCAGGCAAGAATACTGGAGTGGGTTGCCATTCCCTTCTCCAGAAAATCTTCTCAACCCAGGGATTGCACCTACCTAAGTGATATCATATGATATTAGTCTTTGTCTGTTCACTTAGTATGATAATCTCTGGGTTCATGTTTTTGCATGCTTTTACAACTATCCTTAAAACCTTCCAACCATGATGATAATCTCAAGAGGCAGATCTTGTGAACCAATGGAGAGATGGGCTACAGAACTTCAGTGCTTTGAAGAAAGAGAAATGGCTCGGGGCTAGCAGTTCTTCCTGTCCTTTGAGAAGACCAGAGGACACAGAGAGCTTGCTTCAGAGTGAGACAGGGACAAAGCTGGTTGTCCCCAAGCATCGGGGTTCTGCTTGATGACAGTGCCCCAGGAGGGTGGAGTAACCTTAAAGAGGTCCTAGGGTAGGATGCTGGGCCATTAACTCCAGACTTCCCAGCTTCAGCAGAGATTCTGGTGCTTCCAAGCTCAGCCCAGAAGCAGTAGAGCCATCATCCCGAGAAGGATGGAATATGGGCTTGATAGCCTACAACTCAAAAGTGACCAGAGGGCTGATGACCAACTCCCTCATAGTTGGTGATGGTCAGCTTAGCCAAAGATCTTCCCTGACCATATAATCCTGCAGCAGGGGAGCCCCAGTAATACTGAAAATGCATTTTCCACTATTCTGATGGAGAATGGGCAGAGTAAACATTACAGTAACTTGAAGCTAATAAAGACTGTTATAACATTTTTAAACAGCTGTTTTAGTGGTTACACATTTAAACCTGCTACATATTCATTTTTACATGTAAGACTTTCTGTAATTCAAACATGTAGAAATGCCATGCATGCCACAACTTCCAACCTACTACATATTATTTATCACACACAACAGCCTCCAACCTACTGCACATTATCTATCACACAAAGCTTTTGTAACATTGTCTGTTAAAAATGCCAAATTGCTGTGGTAGTCATTGGTACTGTTTGCCAAATACTTATGTTTCTCCCCCATTTTAGGCATTCCGCAGGATGGCATTTCCTGCCCCCTTGTGGTTGTATGGGGGCTATGTGGCTGACTCTAGTTTGGAATGATCAGCCAAAGCTAATACAAGGCACTGGGATTTTTCTCTTTTCTCTGGCATAAGGACCATATCAACATTCAAGATGATACTGACACACAAAAAGTGAAGTTACAAAAAACTTTAAATCAAGAGGATTTTGAATCCTTCCATAAACACTACATTTAATTTTTAAATCTTATTTTCTGTATCTTTTGTTTTCTAAGGGCATACTATGCATGTTTCAAGTTTCACCAGTTCCTGAGGCAATTTACCAGTAAACAATACTAAAGACATCATAAACTACTGGAAAGAAGCATGATGAGTGGTATAGAAAATCAGAGAGAACAGAAAATTTAAAACTCTTTAGAAAGCATAAATAAGACAAAGAGAGCCCAGAACACATCCCCACAGTTCAATACATCCACATCTTAAATATTCAAAAGCAATCCCAGGAATAACTTTGCCTTTAGCCTCAATAACTATTAATTTACAAGGAATATGTTTATAAGGTTTGATTTCATCATTATTTTCATTGTCAGTGAAACTCATCAATAAAATTTGCTCTTCAAATACCCTGATATAACATAGATCATCAGTACTGACATTCATCTTTTTTCCTCCAGTTATCCAGATGATACTGGAGGACACTCTACACTTACCAGAAAGAGAAAGCAAAAAGATGGAATCAAATACCATTTAAACTCCAATTCACTTCCTCTTGCTTCACCTTGGTAGTGACCAACTCTGTGTGGATTCATATCAGCTTCACACAGACACAGCCTGACAGCACCTCACATCCTGCCAGGGCCAGGCACCTCTAGTCTCCTGCCCCAGGGCTTCTTCCTTGATGCTGACACATGAAGGTGCATCCGCTTGAATCAAGCATGTACAGCCTGTAAGTGCAGGGTTCAGATGCAACACGGAGCAAACCTGTGAGTGTAGAGGATTGGAGCTGGGTTGTGAATGCTTCTCCATTCTGTTCAAAAGGGACTGAACTGAGTCTGGTGCCTTAGACCCCCTCGGCCATCCTGATACGCTAGGGACTGCACTGAGAAGCGGTGGCTTCCCAGCCTTTTGCCCCCAAATAGACCAATCAGTCTGAGCACTCAATCTTGAGCCAAAGGATGATCAGTTCAGCAACATGCCTTAGTATTGTTATGAAAAGCATTGTCAGAATATTCAAAATGCACAAAAGTGACCGTTAGAGAAATAAGATTAGAAGTCTGTCATTTTCCAAATTTTCTCAAATATGGTTTTGCTTG
This sequence comes from Bos indicus, assembly GCF_029378745.1. NCBI lineage: Eukaryota > Metazoa > Chordata > Mammalia > Artiodactyla > Bovidae > Bos > Bos indicus. The sequence continues at coordinate 69,990,665 of NC_091769.1, forward strand.
TCTTAAAATGAGTGCATACCCACATGCGAGTGCGTGCGTGCACGCACACACACACACACACACACACACACACAAAACAAACCCTAAAACCTATTTCGGCTCATTGTTCTCCAGGGAGACTGGGCATTTCTGTGCAGTACTTTGGAGAAGGCTGCCTGCCTGCACATTAATCTCTGCAGTAATTGCAATTATCTCCTTTGCAGTGGATGTGATGGAGACTGACTACAGGTCTCTAAGTCTGCTGGCTCTCCACGTTCTCATAAATAATAAAACAAGGCTCCATGACAACGAGTACATAAAAAGTTTTGAAACAGCTCAAGGTAGTCCTGAAATCTTCAAATTCCTAAGCTAATAAAATACCCTCGGTACAGTTTTCTGGGCATACATAGCTTTGTAGCAGAACTAAGTGATAAGACCATGCATGAATATCCATGCATGAATAGCTGTGACAAATGTCACTTCACCCAACTAGTGCTACTCATCCTTCAGCTATTTTTTAGGGAGTTTCTCTTCTGGGCTTCCCCCTTCCTGGGGGTTCAGCTCTTCCTGTGCTATGTGGTCCTCTCCACTGTACACTTGAGTTCCTCAAAGGCACGGGCCGAGTTTTGTTCACGACTGTGAACACACCAGACAATCAAAACACATTAAGGACTAAAAGCGTCATTATAATAAAGAAAGTCTGTCATCAGGATCACCTCCTTGAAGGCACAGGGCACATACTCTCACTCATACAAGACAAACTTCTCTTGGTGGCACTAGGGGTAAAGAATACACCTGTCAATGCTGGAGACCTGGGTTTGATCCCTGGGTTGGGAAGATCCCCTGTAGTAGGAAATGGCAACCCACTCTAATATTCTTGCCTGGAAAATTCCAAGAACAGAGAAGCCTGGTGGGCTACAGTCCATGGGGTCACAAAGAGTCAGACATAACTGAGTCTGCACACACACAGAGACACACACACACACACACACACACACACACACACACACACACAATATGTCTTAAGGCCAGAAATGTAACAGCTTGCCCCATGCAAAGTTTATAAATGAGGAAACTGAGACTGGAGAGCCTAAATCAATGGTTCAAAGGCTCAGCAGCAAGTTGCTGGCAGCCCTCCCCACTCCCGGAGCATAATCCTTTCCCCAGTACTGCTTGGTGCCACCTTCTCCTGCATTACTTTCTGATGACCCATCAGCCCCTTTCACTCCTCCGCAGGCAAGTCATGCTCATTTCTTTTTCATCTTTTTACCTTCCCCTAGTTGAGCTCTGGGCTCAGCAGATGGTAGAGATATCTGTCCATCAAGTGAAATCAAAGTGAAAGTATTAGTCATTCAGTTGTGTCTGACTCTTTGTGACCCCATGGACTGTAGCCCGGCAGGCTCCATGGGATTTTCCAGGCAAGAATACTAGAGCAGGTTGCCATTCCCTCCTCTAGGGGATCTTCCTGACCCAGGGATCAAACCCAGGTCTACTGAATTGCAGAAGGATTCTTTACCACCTGAGCCCCCAGGGAAACCCTCAAGGGCTCTGTTAAATGAAATTTAAACCCAAGAAGATGTCTATTATCTGGAGTGTGTTTGAATTCCATTTCTGGAATCAGTATCTGGTTATTTATCCAATTTGGCAGTCAGTTGAATTGAACCACTACCCCTAATCTTTTGAATTGTAGGAGTGGGGATAAATAAACTGTCAGCCCTTGTCTTTTGGGTGGTGGGGATAGGGGTAAATAAAGGTTTGTGTTGCCTATAGATATGAGTAAATGAACAAAATTATATACTTTCTCATTATAGGCTTGATTATTTTCAAAATTCACTACCATAAATATCACTGGCTTGTTTTGACAAATCTTTTTGTAATCATAATTAATTAGGAAGCTTGACTCTCGTCCTTTATGTATAATCTATTAAAGTGTTCATAAAACTGTTTACTTATTTCTTCATTAATTTAGATTTAAAATATCATCATCTAGGATTTCCCTGGTGGTCCAGTGGTTAAGAATCTACCTGCCAATGCAGGGGGTGTGGGTTCTATCCCTGGTCTGGGAAGATGCCACTTGCTGCAGGGCAGCTAAGCCCATGTACCGCAACTACTGAGCCCAAGTGCTGCAACTCCTGAAGCCTGTACATCGAGAGCCTGTGCTCTACAGAGGAGAGATCACCACAATGAGAAGCCCACGCACTGGAATGAAGGGTAGCCCCTGTGCACCACAACTAGAGAAGAGGTCACCTGCAGCAATGAAGACCCAGCACAGACCAAAAAAAAAAATTAGCTTTTAAGGAGTGCATGTTACTCCTCTTCCTTTTTCATTAATTCTCTTCCTTCCTTCCTTCTTTCCTTCCTTCTACTCTTCTTTGAAGTCTACTGGTACCTGCATATCCACTGCAGGGATGTCAAAACTGCACTGCTACTGTCTAGCCTTAACTGCACATCAAACAACCCCAAACCCTGGTGGCTTAAAATAAAAACCTTCTTAAAAGCTGAGTGGTCCTTTATTTATTACTTCTTAAAAGCTGAGTGGTCCTACTGATTTGCTCATGCTTGGCTGATCTTGGCCACTTATGCATTTGTGGCCAACAGATGGATCAGCTGGGGACTGAATAGCCTAGGATAACCTCTCTCACATATCTAGTGGATGGAGAGACAGAGATTACTAGGCCACACATCTCATCATCCAGCAGGTGAGCCCAGGCTTATTCAAGTTAGCAGAAAAGTCCCAAGAATAAAGTCAAACTCAAGGCCTCTTAAGGCCCAGACTCAGAATTTGCACTATATTGCTTCTTCCATTTCTATTGACCAAAGCAAGTTCCAAGCTAGCCCAGATTCAACAGTTGGAGAAATAGATTCAGCCTCTTGATGGGATTGTTGCAAATGGACCTGTCCATCATTAGACTCTACCACAACCACCAGTGTAAACCAATGCCAGTGTTGCAAAGCAGACTGATCAGGCACTTAGTAAGCAAGTCCTTTCTTAACTGGAGACTAAATAAAAATGCCCCTGTCTCCTTTAAAAGAATTCTTTGGTTCCAGATCAGCAAACCAATCTTCCAATCAATCATTAATAGAAAAGTAACTTTATTAAGGAAACTCTGGCATTAAAATGTTACCTACAATCATAAGATTTTGCCTAAATAGAAGCTGCAGCTATTTGCATAACATGTAATTCCAAACCCTCTGCCTTCAAAACAGGGAGCAAGAAGTTGGACCCTTACACAGGCTGGGTCTGCACAATGTTGGTACAGTCAGACACAGAACAAAGAAATGCAGTGAGTTTGACTCAGCAGGGCTATTCCCACAACCACAACAGAAAGTAGGGCTCTTTCACTGTGCTCACCTCCTGTGGGGGCATTTATCACACTACACAGTGAAAATCTAATTGACTTCCCACCTCCAGTAGATTTCTAGTTTCTTTGGGATACAAATAAATCTTTAAATCCATATTTCTAGTATATAGACAGAGCCTGATTGTTAAAGGAAAAGAGAGAGAAAGAGATTTATTTCTGTGACTCAGAATAAAAACTAACCCAATATAACCAGATTTATATTTTTAAATGAATCTGTGCAAATACTCAAAGATCCTCCCACATGAAAGATAACAGAATTACTGGAAAAGATAAGTTACCCCTTACAAGAACAGAAAGCACTACTTTTCAGCTTAAATCAGAAGGGAAAAGTTGGTGATACTCAAATTATAATCTGAAGGAGAAAAGACCAAGAAATACAGTTAAGCAGTATAATTGAAGAGAAACCCTTAGATTTTCAAAAACTTGAGTCTAAATTTTTAACTCACAATTAAACACTTAAGTGTATATATCCAATATTAACTTCCTAAGTGTCCTGTAGCACAAAGATCCAGGAAGTTCTTTTCATATTATTATAATTATTTATACTCAGTCTCAGGAATTAAAGTGACTTATGCAGATACTATATTGCAAGATTTAAGATAATAAAAATAAACAAGTAGGGAACTGGGAAGAAAGTAAAACTAAAAATAGAAACCAGAAAATGAAGCCAGAATGAGGTCAGTAAATGCCACAAGGACTAATACACTTTTCTAGAAGAAGCAGGAATTTAGCTTGGGGCTTCCTAGACATCAACCAAAGAGGAATTTGTGGTCGCTAACACCACTCATCCCAGTCAGAGCTCAAAACACAGTCAGGAGAAACACAGCCCATCACTGGTGTGGCCCCTGAAAGCAAGTTTTGCCAGGCATGTTCCTAAAGAGGATCTCAGGTAATATTCTAAACAGCAGACTGAAAAACCATCCATAGGAAGATAAGCAAACATATAACCTGATGGACCCATGTTAAAGCACCCTTGAGTAAAATCACCCTGATAAAGCACTTCCATTACAACATCTTCTTACCATTCCTAACTAATCCAAAACCAAAGGTTGGAGACTCACAGGCTACTAACCTTCAGGGAAGTCTCTGTAAATATGGATTCTCTCGAATGCAACACTGGTAAATATCACTAATCCTGTAGTAGGTCCCAACTGGTCTTTTTCTCTTTTTTAAATGTCCCTCCCCGAGGTCAGGTGACCCTCATTTTAGCCTGGATTTACCACCCAGCCTTCTCATTTGTTTGCCCTATTCTAATCTCTCCCTCAAACCGCAGCCAGTCTGCTTTCTCTAAAACAAAGCTCCACTTGAAACACATAAGGGGTGGTGGGGAGCAAAATAGGGACAGAGGATTAAAAGGTACAAACTATTAGGTATAAAATAAGCTACAAGGAAATACTGTACAAAATATTGTACAAAAAATATTTCACAGAAATAGTCAATATTTTAATGACTATAAATGAGTATAACTTTTAAAAACTGGGAATCACTATATTGTACACCTGTAATTTATACGATATACATCAACTATACTTTGATTAAAAATAATAATTATTTGGCAGAAACCAACACAATATAGTAAAGTAATTATCCTTCAATTAAAAGTAAATAAACCAACCAGACAATAATAATAATAATTTTAAAAGGAAAAAATGAATGGCTGAATGGCTCCACAAGTCCCCTAGCATCAATTCCACACCCCCAATGGTTGAATACAGATAGCCTCCATCTGTGTCTCCAATCTTGACTCTCTATTTCCTTCATCCTAGCAATTGGGATGAACTTTTTCAAGTTTACTGAAAAAGTCACATTCTCTCCCCACTCCAATCCTTAAATGGGCTGTTCCCTCTATCTTGAACACAGTCTCCCTCAATCCTTTGGCCCCTGCCTTGGTCTGGAACTTTTCCTTCACATCTTGAGCTACAGGCTACTTCTTCAGGGAACCCTCTTTACCTGTGTGCCTTCACTACCAGACTGTGTGCTCCTCAGGGCAGCTCCTGGCTCGCTTTTGCTTATCATTCTATTCCCAACGCCTAGCACAGTGCCAAGCACCGAGAAAGTGTTTAATAGACATTTGCATACTTCACTGACTCACTTAATATTGGTTATTACAGACAAATCCTTGGAGCCAAATATCCTGCATTACTCCTTAAAGGAAGATCCATGTGCCTCTTTAACAAGCAACAAATCTAAAGATATGCTTGATGTTGTCTAATGTCTAATGTATTGACTCATGCCTACACTGGAGAGCATAGCATCTCTGGCATTTCATCCAGGCAGGGTCAAAATTTTCCTTGGGAAACAAATCATGGTCTTCTCCTAAACAAGAACATGTGGTTAATTGAGGCCCCAGCCTTTTACATCCTTAGAACATTATCATAAACTTGGTGTGGGAAAACCTTTAAACAAAGTGTTGCCAAATCTCAAAGTCTAAGGAGTTTTGCAAGGTATTTGACACTGCACTTTTCAAGTTAATACTAATTTGAAGATCATGTCTGGTCAGGCAACAATAGAAATATTCAGGTCTACAGCCATACCACACTGAATGTACCCAATCTCATCTGATCTTGGAACCTAAGGTTCCAAGGTTGGGCCTGGTTAGTACTGTATTGGAGAAAGAATCAGGAGAACTAGGTTCTTCTGACTTTGTCACTAACTACAGGACCATGAGGGTCAGGATCTGGTGCACTCCTTGCCCTGGAGCTGGACAACTTAATGCTTCCCCCTGAGCCTGGCTCTGCCCAGGGTTTGAACCATCAAATTTGAGCCCTGGGACCTGCCCTCATCCTCCAACCAGGAGTAGCCATACTGAGCAAGGCAGGATTCTCTGCTCTCGGCTCCACATCAGCCAGATGTTGTCAACTTTAATCTCTTTTGATACATCAAGTTTCTGCATAATATTTTATTTGAAGAAAATATTCCACAACTAAGAAGTAACATGAATCTGTAGACTCACTGGTCTTTAAGTTTATTTTCTGCTCATTCATCTACTGCACAGTCTGGGGCAGAGAATTCGGAAGTCATCTAGTGTGTTTGCATGCTAAGTCACGTCAGTCATGTTTGACTCTTGGTGACCCTATGAACTGTAGCCCACCAGGCTCCTCTGTCCGTGGGATTCTCCCAGAAAGAATACTGGAGTGGGTTGCCATGCCCTCCTCCAGGGGATCTTCCCCACCCAAGGATCTAACCCATGTCACTTAAGTCTCCTACATTGACAAACGGGTTCTTTACCACTAGCACCACCTGGGAAGCTAGTGTGTTTAACATCTTTCAAATGAGGACACAGAAGTCCAGATAATTTTGGTGATGTGTCCAGTGGCAAACAACTGTGTGAAGACAGAACTAGAACCAGAACTAAATCCTCCCGGGCCCCAGGTCAGAGCTCTGATGGAGGGATGGTGTTCAGGGGCATCTGAGATGGTGGGCAGCCTATAGAAGTGTTAGGAGAGGAGAACCACTCTCCTTGGCATCCCCACTGAGACCTGGTGTGATCTGGGCCTCCCTATCTCTCACTTGGACCAATGCCCCACCTCCTCAGAGGGTTCCTCACCTCCAGTCTCGTCTTCTTCCGACCTGCCTGCCACACTATGTAGGATAGTTCTAAAACACAAATGTCATCCCATTACTATCCTTGTTCAAAAAAACCTTTACTGTTTCTCCATTGTCTACAAGATGAAGGTGAGTTTTCTAGTGTAAGTACCAAGCCTTTCACAGTCAGCCCTGGCTCTGGTACAGTCACCCAGCAGAGCCCAGCGTATATGCACCAACCCCCCAGGTGACCAAGACACGTGACAAATAAATGCTTATAGTTGTGTGCCTGAGATTTGTTCATCATGCAGAATGATCGTGGAAAGAACCAACTGATTCAAGATGGAAATTAGACGATGTCCATTTAATATTTGTAAAATATCATTTCTGTCACATTCTCACGGTCTTGGGGTGAGAAGGTCCCTGGGGTAGTCACTCTTCCATAGGTTGTTCACTCAAAAGCAATAGCACCAGAATGAGTGTTTCTTTGAATGGCATTGTCATTTTAGCATTTAACTTCTACAAATAAAACACATCATCGTTTCAGGATTTTAACCTCTGGAATTGGGAAGGACTTTCTAATTTAGGTGAAGAAGGATGACTTGCAGTCTTAAAATGAAAAAAAAAAAAGAGAGAGAGAGAGAGAAAGAGGTAAAGTAACTCATTCACACACAGGCACAAACAAGGAGACTTAACAATGTTAACAGGCTCTCTCTGTTTTGACCGCATCCCCATCCTCTGGAACTCTGATTTAATTATTCTGGAGTGGGGCCTCATCATTGGTATGTTTTAGTTTTCTTCTGGTGATTCCAATGCACAGTCAAGGTTGAGGTGACAAAAATGAAGATCAAGCTTGTGTTAACTTGGCCTTTTCTTTCCTGAATCCCATGGCTATTTTCTAAACCAACTCTCCTCTCTAGATTTTTAGGAAGAATTATTATTTGGTTGTCTGTGTTATTTACAAACTCCAACTAATTTCTAACTTTAAAATCACAAACACAAGGAGAAAGGAGCCTTTTCCAACTAAAAGGTCGGGTGACAGAGTTAAAAATATAAGGGATAAAAATAACTTACAAATTTTATCTCCAGGTTCTTTTACTATTTAAGGTACTTTTCTAAATGTTCTAATTTAGCAACCATTAGAACCCTTCTCTGGCATTTTGAGAATAATGCCAAATGCTGAAGCCTTTTCTGTCAAAGCATGATCAATTCTTTTAGGTACTTCTTATTTTCAGGAATCCAATTAAACAAAGCCGATGGTAACTGAGCGTCTGTTCTTCAAGATATTTTGACTTTTAATCATATATGAAATCACCTTTATTTGTAACACTAAAGCAGCCAGTAGAGGATGTTCAGAGATAGGATTAAAAGTTTAAAAAATGCAATCCCACTCCCTCTGGAGGTATAATCTCCAAATACCCACTGGGTTTGCAACTTGGTTAAAATGTTCAAGATGGATTAGGAACTCTTTTACATTTAGTCCCCTTTTCACCCAGGAGATGCTGACAGTACAGCATCCCTCCAAGGGGGATATTTTAGTCTTACAAGCTTCATAAAAATGAATGGCAAAAAAAGCAGCCACGGGCTCCCCTGGTGGCTCAGTAGTAAAGAATCTGCTTGCCAATGCAAGAGACATACATTCGAATCCTAGTCCAAGAAGATCCCACATGCCACAGAGCAACTAAGCCCATGCACCACAGCTATTGAGCCTGTGCCCTAGAGCCTGGGAACCCCCACTACTGAGCCCACCCGCCACAGCTACTGAAGCCTGTGCACCTAGAGCCCGTGCTCTGCAACAAGAGAAGCCACCACAATGAGAAGGCCGTACATTGCAATTAGAGAGTCTCCCCATCTTGACACAACTAGAGAAAGCCAGCACAGCCTTAAGCAAATTAATTTAAAAAGCAGCCACTTCTTTTCATAGTCCCTGATGTCTTACATCCATTATGCCATCGTATAAAGAGAACCTCTCTAGAACGGGTCTAAGCTTCCATTATGTACCTCTGCAAATCAGAAATACATTTCTTAAAGTTTTAAGATTTTATACAAGCTTTGTTGCTGTGACTAGCATAAAACAAAAATAATAACTATGCCCTGTGCCACTGACTCCCCAAGTTCATGGAAACAGTTACTAAATGATCAAGTTAGAGTAAAACAAAGAAGGTTATGAACTCCCTTGTTGAAAAACTCTCTTCTCTCTATACTTCCACAAGGATATCATAAACAGTAGGAACACCAAAGATTTTCCAAAGGATATAATTCAAGAAGAGCTCACTAGATACACATATCTTGTTATTTGGAAATGTTTCTTTTCCACCTGAAGATGTTTCATTTCTGTAATATACACAGGTACAGTGGTCTAAGTAGGGAACTGAAGAGCCCTCTGCTCCTAAACTTGCCTTACCATTCTTTTCTGTGCCTCTGAAAGTCAACGCTGTGCAGTAGACAAAGCACAGACTCTGGACCCAGCCTGCCCAGCTCAGCTAATCACTTGATACATCCCTGGGGACAAGCAAATTGAACCCTACTGCACCTTTGCAATGCAGGTAACGAAAGCTCTCATTCATGGGGTTGTTGTCGGGTATAAATAAGCTTGCATAGGAAAGACGCTTAGGACAGTGCCTGGTACAGAATAAGTGCTGTGTACGTGGTCATTGGTATTGCTGATGTTTGGCTGAATAACAGAATTATAAAATAGTCTTAGCTTCAGTCAAACTGTACTTCTCTCAGTGGTTTTAATAAAATATATTTTCTCCAGCCTTAGAATCCTTTCACATGGTTTTCCCTCTTCCCTACACTGTCCAGTACTGTGGGAATGTTTTCATGCAGTTGAATCAAAATAAAATTTAAAAGTCAGTTCATCAGTTGCACTGGCCATGCTTAAAGCAATTGGTTGTCATAAATGGCTAGTGGCTACTAGACTGGACAGAACAGACATTTCCATCCTCTCAGAAAGTTCCACTGGGCAGCGCTGATCAAGACTCATCTTTCCCCCACTGTTTATCCCTCCCTCCTACTCAGCCTTCATTTTGCTGCTTAAACATCACCTCAACCAATCCTTCTCTCTCTTTAAGTCAATGCTGGGTCCTTCTATGTCCTTCCATAGCCCACTGAATTTTCCCTTTATAGTACTCTTCCCTATATAGTACTCTTTATAGCTATAAACAATTTTAATGAATTATTTTCCCACTAGGCTATAAGGAGCTTGAAAAGGGGGGAGTACACAGCCACATGGTGAGCACCCAATAAATATGTCAACAGAGTGATATGAGAGGAAATTTATAAAAGGCACTGTTACTTTATAGCTAACATCTGCTTATTGTGCACCAGGCTCTATTTTGAACACATTACATGTTTTAGCTCCTTTAATTCTAACAACTCCATGAGGTAGGTGCTTTTATTCATTACACACGGCTGCACAATACTTACCACAAACACAGTGGCTTAGAACAACATGATTGGCTACCTCACAGATTCTGTGGTCCAGCTGAGTCCTCTGTTCAGGGTCTCACAGGGTATAGTCAAGGTGGTGGCTGGGCTGTGATCTCACTTGGAGGCTCAAATGGGGAAGAGTCTGTTTCCAGGTACACTCAGGTTGCTGACAGAATTCTTTTCCAGAATTAGAGTAGATAACATCCTGAATAAGATCTATCTCTGCCCTAAGCATGAAGTAGGGATTTTTCAAAATCAACATCTTAATGTAACTCAGAGGTAGGGGATAATATTTTGGTCCTTCTAGAAAGAGGGAGGAAGTAGGAAGAAGGAGGAAATTAATATATTTTTCCACCATCCTCATTCCACTTACCAAAAACTGGTTAGGTAGTTCTAATAATTTGACTCTTACCATATTAAGGAAAAAATGTGATTTCCAAGTTCCTGCTGGCTCTTTGTACAGCTCAAGGTATAGCCATGTGTGTAAGGCTATGTCTTTTAGCCAAACTCCTGATTAAACTTTTGATCATACAACAGCAGGCCAAGGAACTAGTTTGGAGTGAAGAAAGGAGTATGAAAAGCTAAATTACTAGGGATAATAAAGGAAGAATGAATTGGGTGTTGCAGGCTCATCTAGAAAGTGAGGAGAGGGAAAGAGGAAGGACCCCTAACAAGGTCGGGAAGCCAGGGGAAAAAGTTCCCTGTGGTAAATGGTCAAGACATTTAAGAATAGCACTGTCCTTAAGTACTTTACTATCCTTAAGTAAAAATGTTTTTCCATTTTTAATGTTACCCATTTCCTGCTGTGCTATACTTTCCCTCTGGTACCTGAAAAACCTAGCTAAAAGTCTCTACACAGTAGCCTTCAGCGAGGGACTCTGAATAATTTACGGACAAAGCAGTAAAGAAAATTATAATTTCCCTATGGAACCAGCACTGCAGAGCAGGTTTACATGGAGGGAGGCCCACAGTCCTGCCATTTTGAGCAGAAACAAGGGCAGTGCTGGAAAAAAATGGTTGAAGGCCAGGTAACAACCTGGTGGAATTGACGACCTAAATACCGTAGAGGCAGGTGACCCCTGATGAGAGAGAGGCAGTATGGGACCACAGGCAGACTCTGATGCTTTCCCCACACTTCGTATGTTAAAGTCATGTCAGGTCAACTGTTATACAGGTAATACAGACTCTTCCCGGCAACTGTCCTGCAGAACCTGATAAATGGGCTGCTATCATGTCACCTTGGGAATGATGCTGTCTGCTAAGACTGAAAACTGAAAACCAACACCCTTCACTGCTGCCCCACTGACTGGGCAGCCTCTCTGTGAGTGACAAGCGTGGCTTTCTCGAGTGTCACTTTGAAGGATGTGCATCTCATCACCTCAGTGGAGAGTTACCTGTGATCAGAGAGCTGCAAGCTGGGGCCCTGTCTCTCTCCTGCTGTCAAGGGAATCACTGCTTACAGAGCTCCAGCAACGGAATCCATCCAGGAAAGTGTCAAAGGCAAGGTAAAGATTAGCAGAGCTACTGGCAGCCTCTGCACAGCCTCTTCTGGGCACTATTCGCAAGAGGGAAACTCAACACATCACCTTCACTAGAGTGATTCAAAGTCACAGCTAACTAGGCGAAGTTTGTAGTTGCCTGCTTCTTGGGTATCAGCGGACAGCAACACACACACACACGCACACACACAGATCTGCTCAAGATAATTTCCCTGCAATAAACCATGGCAAACATCTTCTCCTGCCCCATGAAAACACTGATGGCACAGATTCCTTGACCAAGAGACACAGTAGCCTCTGGTGTCTCTGTTAAACTCTAGAAAGTCCTCCATGGTAACTTCTCTGGTGGTCCAGTGGCTAAGCCTATGTGCTCCCAAAGCAGGGGGCAGGGGTTCAATCCCTGGTCAGGGAACTAGATCCCACATGTCACAACTAAAGATCAAGCAGGCTGCAATGAAGACTGAGGATCCCGTATGCCACGACAAAGAGCCACCACAGCAAATAAATAAATATTATTTTTAAAAAGTAAATAAAAAGTCCTCCACGGAATTCTTGGTCGTAGAAGACCCACTCTGCTTAATTAACTTCACTGTAGACATTATTACCATCTCCTTTCATACTTACTCATGAACCAAGTCTGAGCCCAGAAGGACCTCAGAGGAAAGAAGATTTGGGTTCTTCCTAAATTTCAGGCCAAATTGTTAAGAAACAGGTTAAAAGCCTCAGATCTCAATTACCTCCCTCAAGACAGAAAAGATGTGTTCTCAGAGGCACTTTATAGAACCTGTGTACTGCTTTCAATGAGTACTTGATGTCAACATGACTTCAACAGGAGAGTCAAGAGGGCTTCCACCTGCAGTCTCCTTCAATGTTGGAAACACAGCAATAAAAAACAGACTTTGGAATCAGAAAGACTACCTTTGCAAAAAGATACTAATAATATGCTCCACCTAATACATTTGTTTTAAGAATTAAATGAAATAATGCATGCTAAGCACTTAGCACGTTGCCTGGTGCATAGTAAATGCTCCATCAATACTAGGTGTTATTATCATATTATTATCTTCATCAACATCATCACTTTAAGTGATATGATCTGTTTGATGGGAGACACTGGGAGAACCAGGAGCCATGATAGAGAAGTTAGAATATTTGTACTTTGTTCCAACTTGGAAAAAATATAAACAATAAAGTAACTTCATCTTTGTTTGCAATTTAGTTTGTCAAGTACTATATAGTGCTAGAGGGCTTCCCTGGTGGCTCAGAGGTTAAAGCGTCTGCCTGGAACGTGGGAGACCTGGGTTCGATCCCTGGGTCGGGAAGACCCCCTGGAGAAGGAAATGGCAACCCACTCCAGTACTCTTGCCTGGAGAATCCCGTGGACAGAGAAGCCTGGCAGGCTACAATCCATGGGGTTGTGAAGAGTCAGAAATAGCTTAGCAACTAAACAATAACAATACAGTGCTTACTGTGTGCAAGTTACTGCTCTAATCATAGACCTTATTGAATCAAAATCCATTTAATTTTAAAGTATCACTAAAGCGTTTCATTTTTTTTAAATGAAAGCTTTTGTTATAAGGAAAATACCCTACTCTGTTGCCATTAGTATTCTTCATCTGCTCTTGCTGGGTCTGTATTATTGGCTTCCTCATTCATTCATTTGACAAATGTTCATTGAGCCACAACATTTGCAGGGCCCTGGGGATACATTGTCGAGCAAAACAAACAAAAGTCCTGCTTTTGTAAAGTTTGCAGTCCAGTGAGTTGGGTGACCATTTCAATCACTGTATAACAAATATTCTATCCCTGCCTCTTCCCACTGTGGCTACAGTATCCTCCCACGTCCCCCATGATATTGTACATTAACGTGTGACTTGTTTTAACCAAAAGAATGTCAACAGACAAAGCATAAACAGGGGCCTTCCACATGCTAGCCTCTTGCGCTCCTGCCCTTCTTCACAGGAACATGCTTCGTGCTGCCACTGGCCCTAGGCGGCTGGGAGGACAGAGGGGGCAGACAGGAATCTACCCACACCCTGGAGACAAGCCCAGGTGACCAACAGCCTAAAAGAAAGCTGCCCGGCTGGTGCCAGCCTAGCTCAGCTGAGTCAGCTGACCCCTCAGCATGAGTTACAATTTGTTTCCAGCTAGCTTATTCAGGGGTTCCATTTTCACTCCTCAGTAGATTTTATGTGTTTCTCATATGCTTCTTCACTCATTAGTTCATCTAGTTCTGAAGGGTAAATCAGTTTCATCTTGATTAGCCAACCATCTTCCTATCAAGATTGTTAACAAGTCCTGAATTTTCTGCAGAAGTGTCATTAACTTCTCCTGATAGACGAGAATGGAGTTCACTGGCAGCTTTCACACTTTCCAGAGAATCTAACTCATCTTGTTTGTCCCTATTTCAGGCAAACTACAGTAAACTCTTTCTTATTATAGAGAGTTATTTATTAAGGATTATTTAGTTTCTGCATAAAAATCACCAATTACTCTTCACTGGCATTTTAACACACATCAATTCCTTTGGGGTTGTTTTGTTTAACCCAACACTTTAAGCTCTTTTTGTCTCCAAGAAGGGACAGTTCAGGTGGTTCTTGGCCTGTTCTATGGCTTCAGCAGCTGGGTGTGGAGGGCCTTCATCCTCTTCCCCTTGTTTGGCTTTTGTAAGCTTCTGAGTTTGCGGGTGGTTTGTTACACAACATAATTGTGACAATAACACTCTAATACAGAGCCAAATAAAGCAAGAAAATTTCCAGCATTTTGAAAGTTTGATTATAATGTGCTATTTATTCTCTTTGAAAGAAAAATTATATCCTACAGGAGACATTTTGGAAAACATCAAGTTTCTTACCCTGTCTCCATGCTTGCAACCCCCTCTGCCCATGCCACAGCTGCATTCATTCATCAATACCTCTTTTTCTGAATATGAATAAAAGGAAGTCTAGGTCTCCCTGGAAAACCTGTGCCCAAGCTGATTTTCCTCACGCACTTGACCACTGTATGCCAAATTTTGTGGATTCATATTTTAAGCAAGCTGTGGACAAACTGGAGAAGATTTAGAGAAGAATGAAAAAAGTGTTATTGAAAGTCTTGTAAATAAGGCATGAAGCAATGGGAAGGTAGAGTGCTGGGCTCCCAGCAGAAGCTTCATAAATACTATTGGTTGATGTTAGAGGAGAAAAACTAGAGGACAAGTTAACAGTTTTCCCCAAAATATGAATGTTAATATATATTGACAAACTCTTTCTTCTTTCTGCAGAGGGGCAAAAAAACTAAGCAAGCTCTATGGAGCCTGAGAGTTTAAGTTAAGATGCAGGAGAAAAAAATACCAGCTGCAAGAAGTGTCTAGGGAAGGCTGAACATCTCTCGTAAACTTGCTTAACATGAGGAAAAACAAGGGATGCTGGGGCCTGATCAGAGGAATGTATCAAATTGCTGTTTCCCCAGTATTTGCAGATGGTGGATCTCTTTTATGGGTTAAAAAGAGACAAACAAACAAAAACAAAGACCTTTTTGTTGACTTCAAAAGCATTAAAAAAAAAATTTTTTTAACCCAGTGGATCTACTGGGAAAGCTTAAGTTGCCTTTGAAATGCCTCACTAAAATGATATCTTTTATTTAAAAATAAATATTCATTCATTCATTCAACAAATTTTCACTAAGCATCTACTCTGTTCATCATGTTTTGATGTAGTTTTAATACCGTGGTAAACTAAGCAAGTGACCTGCCCTCATGGAGTCTATGTTCTATCACCAGTATGGTAGCTTAAAGTAGAAATAATAAGAATACAGTAAATGGACTAAGAGCTTAAGACTCTTTATGGGTTTATAATTCTTAGATTACTATTATTATTACTATTACTTATATAAGGCCTATATAGTTTTGTATACGTACTATAAAGACAAAGAACTCCCAGAGTTTTGCTAAAATGAGAATACAAGTACAGAAATCATTTTCCAAAATCCCTGTGCTCATGTATTGTTCATGAAATTCTAAAATTCTAACAGGGAGTATATGGGAAATCTCTGTATCTTCCCTTCAATTTTGCTGTGAACCTAAAACTGCTCCAAAAAAGAAAGTCCTCATGATATAAAAAAGATAAGCAACAAGGTCCTACTGCTAGCACATGAAACTATTTTCAATATCTTATAATACATTATAATGGAAAAGAATATATATTATAACTGAATCACTTTAGGTACATCAGAAACTAATACTACATTGTAAATTTTTTTAAGTCCTAATGAATAAAATTGAATATGCATTATAAAAAAATGAAATAAAATAAAATTTCAAGTTAAAGTTAGTTTGGGAGATATTTCTCATGTCCTTGTCTAAGTGTGTTTTCCCTCATCTCTTCACTTTTAATCAGCAGGGAAAGAGATCCAGAACATGTGGCTTGAAGAGTTTGTGGTAATGCCACAATGCCATATTGGAGGGAGGGTCTGAGATCAAGTGTGATCACTAGGCTTTCCATTTTTGAAAAGCCATGTCTAGACACATTAGTCAGAGGACACTTTTGGTCTCAAGAAAAGAACTTCCTCGCACCCTTCCCACACTGGCCTCCAGGAGGGGCATTCAGCGGGCAGAGGGTGTGGCTACCCATCACCAAGTCCATTAACAAGTCTCAGGCAGCTATAAAGTGAGCCAAAAATAATTCCACTCCTCGATCCACAGCTCCCAGAACTACTCGGCAGGAGAGGAACCTGCTGGCAGATGTGACAGAAACAATTCGTTTGAAGTTTCAAAGCTGATTACGGTTTTCAATACCCAATACTCCTTCTCTCCTGAGGGATGAAGTGTGGATTACAAATTTTTATTTGTTTGTTTTGCATCAGAGACACAAATGACTCGGATTAGCACCTTGGTGTTAGCGGTAGTATCCAGTCCACGGTTGGTATTTTTCACAAAAGGAGTCATACTCATCCAGTGAATACAGTCTTGTAGAGAGTTGAACTCCAGGTCATCTTCCTTTCTCCAAAAAATAATAAATATTCTTCCTGTATACTTCTGCAAGGTTTTAGCAGCCTGCAAACCCATGTGGACAACGTGTCTTTCTAAAATTCGTCTTGTTAAAAAAAAAAAAAAATCAGTGAATAGTTTTTATTGCAGGTTATATTTAGCTTTTGCTTCCCTGGTAGCTCAGCTGGTAAAGAATTTTTCTGCAATGCAGGAGACCCTGGTTTGATTCCTGGGTCAGGAGGTTCCCCTGGAGAAGTGGTAGGCTACCCACTCCAGTATTCTTGAACTTCCCTGGTGGCTTAGATGGTAAAGAATCCATTCACAATGTGGGAAACCTTGGTTCGATCCCTGGGTTGGGAAGATTCCCCCCAAGGCGGGCATGGCAACCCACTCCAATATTCTTGCCTAGAGAATCCCCACGGACAGAGGAGCCTGGTGGACTATAGTCCACGGAGTCGCAGAGTCAGATATGACTGAGCAACTAAGCACAGCACAGCACATATTTAGCTTATATTACCCTGTTTCTTGATTAAAAGAGAGAAAAACACTTAAGAGATAGAATTGGACCTTTTTGAAGATAGGAAAAAATAGTCAGGGCTCTAAATACTTTTTTATCAGTTGAGAATCCCAGCTGCTTATGGAAATCTCTGCCACCTGCTTAGGAAACTTCAGCTCTTTTCCTATCCTAAAGCCATCTTCACAAGATTGAGAAGAAACCAGTTTTCTTCTAGTGTCCCCTTTGTGCTGCCATCACCATCTTTATGGAGCTTGACCCAGAGGGATGGTACAAGGAGGGAGGAGGGTTCAGGATGGGGAACACGTGTATACCTGTGGCGGATTCATGTTGATATATGGCAAAACCAATACAATATTGTAAAGTTAAAAAAAAATGAAATAAAAAAATAAAAACAAGCAGAACTTAAAATGACTTTTTTAACCATTCCAAATAAAGGTAATTATATTTTTGTCTTTAAAAAAAAAGAAAAAAGTTAAAGTCTCCACATTCACCCACAGAAGACCAATACCTAACCTATACTGAACAGATGTTATGTGTCACTTTTTATATATATATTATCTTGCTTTAACTTGACAGTTACTCCTTGAGATAGATTTGATTCCCGTTTTTCAAACTGTGAAAGTAAGGCTTAGAAAGCCTAAAAATCTTCTCCAAGTTTACCTAACTAGTAAGGGAAAAAGCACGATTCAAATCCAGCTCTATTTGTCTCCAAAGCACACATTCTCTAGCACACAATTATACCTCATTGCCTCCCAAGAAGTCATTTATTTTATTCTAGAAGCTTGATCTCCTTTATAAACTGCAATAACTTGTGGGTAACTCAATTCAAGCTGTTTGTGTATAAGTGCATAACTCATAACATGATTCCATTTGCCATTATTTATTGGAAGCCCTAGCTCTTGACAGCTTTTTCCTTCAAAAAGAACTAGGTTATGTTGTTCTTAGTCAACATGTACATACATGCTCTTTCCTAGACCACAGGACACTAACAGCCAATCAACAAGAGAAGGAGGCCAAGCTTTAAGGTCTCAGACCCAGCAAACTTGTTTTGTTGGTGCCTTGTTACCCTCTCCTCTTTAAAGAGCTAAATAGAGTGAGGGATGGGTGACGGTTGTCCAAAGGCACAAACTTCCAGTTGTAAAATAAGTAAGTCCTGGGAATGTAATGTACAGCACAGTGACTATAGCTAATAATACCACATAGTATATTTGAAAATTGCTAAGAGAACAGATCTTAGAAGTTCTCAACACAAGAACAAAAATTTGTAATTCTGTGGTGATGGATGTTAACTAACTTACTGTGGTGATCATTTTGTAATATATACACATATCAAATCATTGTATTGTACCCCTAAATCTAATATGTCATATGTCAATTATATCTCAATAAAAATGAAAAATAAAAAATAAACAGAGCTCTCAGGTTTATGGGATCCTCTTTTTCATGTCAACAAAACAAACCAACCCCTCAAAGTAGATGCTGAGTAAATTTCAATTAAAGTACATGATAGTTCAAACCCCTTCCCAAATCAAAATAATCACTGGGATTCTTTTTATCCTCCATGAAAATTCAAAAGTATGCTGGTTTAATTTTAAATTCAGATAACTGACTATTAACTATATCATACACCCACAACCTTACATACAGTTAGGAGATACACCTATGCATCAAAATTTTATTAACCAGCTCATAAAAAGATAATGAATGGAGATAGACCACATCAAATCCCTTATACAGTTATACTGAAACATGGTAAAATAAACAAAAAACTTATAAAACATGATGTTTAGCATTAGTATACAGGTATACATAGGTATTATTCAAGGCACTATTCATTGCTATTATAACGAGCAACCTGAAACTGAGGAAAAAGCCCTGAAACAATTTATGAGTTTTGAACTGGTAATTTCACATTCCAAGAAACTGATAATTTAATGTTCCAAGCTCAAGAGAAAGAAAAAAGACAATCATACAAATAGTTCCCTTGCAGTACTATTTAAACAGCAGAAGGATGAACATTCAAGTGCCCAACAAGAGAAGAAATGGCTCCACAAGTTATATAAACACAATAACCTTTAAGAGAGAGTTAGTTAGATCTATTAGTGCCTAGATATATAAAACAACACTCAGTGAAAAAACAAAGAACAAAAGCAACAACAAAAAGCTGTATAAAATATGTACAGTTGCTCCACTTTGCACTGGCACCATTTTCCTTAAGATGATTTGTTGAACTGAATATGATTTGTGTGCTTCCCTATAACTATTTCAGTAAACAAACTTCTAAAATCTATTGCTGAATTTATACCATACTCAGAGAAAAACTATTTATTGTCATGAAAAAGAAAACTTATCACTCACTAAAAACTAATGACAATGAAAACCAACCAGTGATTTCAATTTTTCACATGGTGTCACTTGGTAAACTTAATCAGGTCATAAAGGAGGGCCTCACCTTGACAGGACTGGAAAAAGTGAGAAGTTATTTGAGAATTTCAGGCCTAGAGACTTTCCTGGCATCATCAACAAAAGAAGACTATCTTAATATAACTAAGGAGCTGACCATTTGTCTTCTTGTCAACACCTGTTTTAAATAAGCAGATAAGCTTTTTATTATACTTCACTGTCAGGTCAAATTGAAAATTATGCACTGGGTGACTAATTTGTTAAGTATCCTGAACTGAATACAGTTGGAAGCTATAGAACTACAGATGTCAGAAAAGGAGGCTTCCTGGTACCCAAATGATGCCACTTGGCAGCACATTTGTAGAGCCTGATTCTCAGCATCTCAGAGCAGAAACACACTCTTCTCCATATATGCACAATATCTCAAAGATGGGATCATACTACCCACACCCACAACATGGCAACAAAACAAACCCTTCTGTGAACTGGTTCTGTGAACCCAGAAGCCCAATGTATCTTTTTAATGATGAGGTTCTTGACTCATCTGCTTCCACTTCCTATTTAGGACCCACTTCCAGATATAGATATCCTGGAGGCCAATCAGTTATGAGATGGTTTCTCAGTGAGGGTGGACTCAAAGCCAAGGAAAGAAATCTTGAAGAGGATTTTATCCTCTTTGTGATCTTCCTGAACCTGGTATTGAGTACAACCAACCCCACTGAACAGAATTTGTTAATTTATGCCCTGTCTTCCTATGGACTTCCTGTACACTCTTAAAGAGCGGAAGCCATGCCTTGGCTGTACAAGAAGTGTACACTGCATTGAAATTTTTCAGTTGTACTCTTCACCCCTAATTTCAACCCAGCCTGGTCAGAATACTAGTGGTCGCTAGATTCAGTGTGCATATCTCCCTTAGAAAGGACCATTCTGTAAAAGGACCATTCTGAGTAAACCATTCTGGCTATGGAGTGGAGAAAAGATCAGAAGGCAATTGGAGAGACCCATAGACCAGTTAGCCAAGGGGCTAATTGGTAATTTAAGCAAGAAACAATTGTGGATGAACAAATAATCGTATATTCATATGAGGGGAAATGACACAATAGAGAAAAAAAGCAAACCATTGATCTATGCAACAACTTGAATGAATCTCATAGAAATAATGTTACATGAAAGAAAACAGACTCTAGACATATATAGTATGAGTCCATTTATATGAAGTTCAAGAACAGGCAAGACCAGTGTATCGTGACAGGGGTCAGAATAACAGTTTCCTTTGAGAGGGTGTCCAGTGGGAGGGGCCTGAGGGAGCCCTCTAGACCACTCAAGATGGTCCCTATCTTGATCAAGGCAGTCCCTTTAAGGATGTATATGTATATGCATTTAAAATGTGGGCACTTGATTGCATTGTGCCCTTTTCTGTAAGCTCTTTATTTTATGTTAAAAAGTTTTCAGATCTTGTTGGTGGCCTAGTGTATGGTGGGGGCAGTAGAGTCTAATAAAAGTAGATAGATACTGGAGAGAGATTTGAAAGCCAAAGCCACTGAGAAGAAAAACTGAGCTAATGCCTATGACCGTGCTTAGCATGGTGACATATGGTAAAGCTCAGAAAGGGTTTGTTATGACAGTAAGTCCCTGAAAAGGTTGGTAAGTAGATTAAACAATGTATGCAAAGTATTTAGAACTCTTCTGGAATATAGCAAATTCTCAGTGAGTGGTAACTTTTTCTTTGAACTGAGTAGGTTGTAACCTCTTTTCACACTCATTTTGCCTTGCTAGACCCTGATCTTCTTGCTATTATCTAGAAGACAACCTGTGCTGTACTATGGTATTACCAGAAAATTCACTTCATTCTCTCCTATGACTTTTATTAACTTAACCAAGTGGATCATTCTAGTTGCCTACATATTGGCCCCCAAGGGATCTAAATAATCCCTCTTCATAAACTTTGCCAGAAGCACTGATGATAAAACCATATGAAATTGATGCATGCAGCTTTGTACTCCCCTTCTGGTTGCTGCTTTGTCAGGATTGTTAGCACCATTTCTCGCCATAGTGTGTCAAGAGATTCCCTGATAGGGTTAAAGCTCCTTAGCATCGTGTGGGAAAGGACATCCCAGCTCCATCTGCCAGGCCTGGGATTCTATTAAACTGTCAGCATGATAAATGACAAAGAGAAGGCACTGGAACAGGAGAAAATCTACGGCGAAACACTGTGGTCATAAAACAAGAAGAACCAAAAGGATTTAGGGCAAGTACACAAACCATCCTTTCTAATAAAATTTTCACTTGCAAGGAGGGAATGAAGAAGCTGAACTCTAACTCCCGGATCCATGCAGGAGGCAGTCAGACCATCAGTCCTCCCACACCCAGCCCTGATGTGCAGTCACAGATCAGTGATGCACGCGCCAGCAGATCCATCTCTGCTTCCAACCGGATCTCCTGGGACTCATTGAAAACACACCTCATCCACTTTGTGCAAGGAGATGCTATTTAGATAGCTAGTTACCCCATGCATCGCTTTTGCTTACAAAAATAGACAGATAAATAAATAAATCAACATCTCTGAAATGAAAAATAATTTGGTTACTGCTCTTCAACGGCAAATTATCTCAAAAGAGCAGTCACCCAGCACATCACTGCCCTGCTTCTAAATTTAGCCCCCACCAATGACATACTCTGTAAACAGAGCATAGGTAACCAGTTTCTGGATATTTGGGTTTTTGAATGAGTTCCATGGAGTCTCATTTAGAATCTCCAGAAATAATATTAAAAGCAATATTGACTCTATGGATGCTAATAAATGACTACTGAAGTGCTAAGAAATTTAAATGGCTTTGAATATACCTTCTCCAGGTAGCAAAGAACTACTGACAGCAAAATCATGAATAATCTCCATGCATATCATGTTTCAGAAGTATCCCTAGAGACTAATGTTTCTAAAGAGAAACATTATAATCACTGAATAACAATTAGCATTTATAGCATCTTAGGTTTTCCTGACACTTTAACCAAAACTAGGAAAACAAGAATATTAGTAATGTCATAGTGAAAATGCAATGATCTCACTAATAAAACTGGGCAAAACAGGTTCCGAGTAATGTTGCATCTGCATTTTCTGTGTATATGCTCTATCACCACATTGGAATACTTTAATTCTGCAAGTTAAACACGATTCATTGCCTGTCTTCAGTTCAAGATATAAAATGATTTTCCTTCTGGGATTAAGACACATGGGATTGGGGTATTTTATTGCCTGGGGAATGGAAAGTTAATAACTATGTTAACCAGTTGGATACGTGGGTGCTTCAAGCAGATCGTTAAATACACCATAATGAGTTTCTTGGGCAAAAAACAGAAGGAAACAGAGACACAAGAAACAGACCCATGAAAACACCTTCTGTCTCTCCTAATATACAGGCATATGATGCAATTATTCATCCATTTCAAGTGAGGCAACACTTAAAAAATCTGGCAGTTGTTCCACTACACAATTTGCAGGTCAACATTTCCATTATATTAAAAGAGAGAGAAGTGAGATCAGCAAATTCAGCAGGACCCCTGTTGTTTTTTGCCAACTTACTCAATCTGCAAACAGATATCGTTATTTGATACATTCCCGCATGTTGCCTTATAGATTCAGCTAATCTTTGCTATGAGTTTTCTTAATAGGCTCTCTTCACTTTCACTTTTCACTTTCATGCATTGAAGAAGGAAATGGCAACCCACTCCAGTGTTCTTGCCTGGAGAATCCCAGGGATGGTGGGGCCTGGTGGGCTGCATCTATGGGGTCGCACAGAGTCAGACACGACTGAAGCGACTTAGCAGCAGCAACAGCAGCAGAAATATCCTTCAATATTTCTATAAATTAGAACTCATGATTTAAAACCACTTTGGCTGAGTAATACTCCATCGTGTATATGTACCATAGCTTTCTTATCCATTCATCTGCTGATGGACATCTAGGTTGCTTCCATGTCCTGGCTATTATAAACAGTGCTGCGATGAACATTGGGGTACACGTGTCTCTTTCCCATGTATGAAACGAGATGCCAGTCCAGGTTCGATGCACGATACTGGATGCTTGGGGCTAGTGCACTGGGACGACACAGAGGGATGGTATGGGGAGGGAGGAGGGAGGAGGGTTCAGGATGGGGAACACATGTATACCTGTGGTGGATTCATCTTGATATTTGGCAAAACTAATACAATTATGTAAAGTTTAAAAATAAAATAAAATTTAAAAAAAATATATGAGGAAAAAAAAAAAAAAACCACTTTGGGAAAGGGTTCAAAAGTAAGAAGTAACAGGTCTAACCTGAGTGTTGAACTGGCTCAGAATGACCACACATACTGCTCCAGGTGTTTCACCTTTAAAATTATATGATAGCACTTACCATGCTTATCCCTCAAGGATGCTAGGAGAAACCAACAGTTAACATAATATGTGAAACAGTTTGGGAACCAAAAAGTGCTATGCAAATGTACAGGCTTTCTGTAACTCTGAAATCTTTGGGCTTCAAATCACAGGTCATCCTTCTGAAACTGCATTATGCAATAAGAATGCATTGATTCATATAACTGGAAAGTGAAAGTCACTCAGTCGTGTCCAACTCTTAATCCATGGACTATACACACCATGGAATTCTCAAGGCCAGAATACTGGAGAGGGTAGCTGTTCCCTTCTCCAGAAGATCTTTCCAACCCAGGGACTGAACCAAGGTCTCCCACATTGTAGGCAGATTCTTTGCCAGCTGAGCCACAAGGGAAGCATGAAACTGGCAAGTCCAGGGCAAACAGCGCTGGACTAGGGGGCTCAGACAATCGTGTCAGGGCTTTCTCTTTGCATCTTTTGGCTCTCCTTTCTCCTGCTTTGGCTGCATGGTTATTCAGGCTCTTCTTCTATAGTGGCAAGACACTCAACTTGCTCTCAGGGCAGGAAAAGGAAGATGCTCTCTGGGATGCTACAGCAAATATTCCAGGATTACTTCTCACTATGTCACATGCCCATCCCTGGACTCATCACTGGGGTCAGGAAGGGGAGTGATATACTGATTGGTTTAAGACTAGGTCATGTGCTCAACTCAAGAGTCTACTGCAAAGTCAGCTTCCCACATACCACCTGGCCTGAGGGAGTGAGAAGTGAAGGGTGATGGTACCCAAAGGACACTGAAGCTCTCTTCCTACGACAGGAAACCACCAGAAAAAGAGTCACTAAAATATTTTCATAATAAATCTGTGCTTCAAATCTGCTTACAGAAGAATGACAGTGAATGCCTAGTAAATAAGGAGTAACATGCTTCAGAGTTAGAAATTGCTTCCACATACAATATATAATTCTATTCTCTTTATATCCTAACCAAATACAAATCACCATTTCACAGATGAGCACACTGAGTCTCAGCACAGTTAAGAGATTTACCCAAAGCTATCCAGCTATTAATAAGAGGCAAAGCCAGAAATGGAACCTCTTCTGATCCCAGCTCAGGGCTCTGAAAAGCTGGTATCAGTTTATACTGTAACTTTTGATCAAATGTTCCCTGGTGGCAACTTTTCTTTAAAGAAGGCATTGCTAAGCACAAAACTTCATCTTTTTGCCCTATACTTGAGGAAATATCAAACCGTCCCTTTGTGTGTGAACATTCATAGCAAAACAAGCCATTCCAGTACTTCTTTACTAAATTGGACATTCCTGATGGCAATGTAAATTGTCAGTCTAGTCCTTTGGAAAGGTAATTTGGTAATAAAGCATTGAGAGTTATAAAAATATTCATATTCTTTAACTTAAAATTCTACTGCTGGGAATTCACCCTATGAAAATGATTGAAATAAATGGAGAAAAATTTATGTGTATAAAAATGCTCATAGCAACATTAATCATAACATTAACATTTCAGAATTCAGAGAGATAATATATGTAAGTGCTTAGCAGGATGCCTTGTGATCAATTAATGTAAGCTGCAGTAATTCCCTGCTTAGTCTTGAATGCTAATGGGCCTTCAAGTTCGTGTTCCATCTGCATGGAAGTTTCCTCCCTCAGATCTCTCTGACTCAGCCCTTTCCTTTAGTCTCTGCCCAAATGGGACCCCACCAGAGAGGACTTTCCAATCCACCCTCTCTAAATAGCACACGCTCCCTGTCCTTTTTCTACCTCCTTACTGTGCTTTATTTTCTTTGGCTCTTATTTCTACCTCATATATTTGGATTTTGCTACTGTCTTTCTCTTCCCTATAGAAGGTGAGTTCCATGGGGGCAAGGACTTTGGTTAGCTCGCTGCAAGGTGTCCAACATCTAGAACAATATCTGAAACACTGTTGGATATACTTTTTTTCCTGTCTTTACTCTTATTCTTCAAACTTTGACCTCCATATTTCTTCACTTATCAAAAATTGTTACCTTCCACCTCCTTCTTTTGTTTGTTAGAAACAGGCTTCGGCAGAAGCAAGATGGATCAGTTTGGGGAAGGCTCTAACAAGCAGATCCAGAAAGTCTGCTGGTTGCTCAAAGGGCAAACATCTGAACCTTTAAGCACAAGCCAGAGTTGACAGTTTGGGAAAGGGTATGTGAGAGGTAAGTCTTATGGTGAGTCCAGACCTGGATCATCAGCTCACAGAAAAGAATGGGGGATCTAGGATCTAGAATGTCTATCAAATGAGGTAGGGGTCAGGTCATCACAAAGACTGTTCATCAATTCCAGAGAATCACAACTTCTCTCAGGGATCTTGTCATAGAAAAATAACATTCTGGAAAAAAATTTTCAGCCACTGGGCCATATGAGACATCAGAGAAGACTTTTATTAATGAGAAACTTAGATTCCAGTTACTGGGATACACAGAGGACGGACCCACTTGTTAGTTTTAGGTCAAGGGCTGCCTGGAGGGAAGGAAACTTCCAGGCAGCTCCAGAGAAAGTCATTCCAGTAGCTTGAGCTTGTCCCTCTGAAAGAAGAGCCACAAGTGCTGGTTGAGAGCATAAAGAATACTGAAAGCAGGTAGAGAGAGTCGGCACCAAAAAAAAAAAATGGTTTAATGGATCCATGGCTGTGGAAGCTTTGTAATATGGCAACGTGGTTAGACTGAACTTCATCTCTCAGAATCCCCTTCCACTAGGGAGTGCCAAAAACATACTATGTGAAAGATCTGGAGGGTGAAATTGGAGTCGTGGCACTTTATTTTTCCTCATCTTTTTTAAAAAATGGGATTTCATTGCTTTACAATGTTGTGCTAGTTCCTGCTGCATGACGAAGTGAATCGGCTACATGTATACATATATTCCCTCCCTTTTGGACCTTCCTCCTGCCCACCCCCATCCCATCCATCTAGTCATCACAGAGCACTGAGCTGAGCTGCCTGTGCTATACAGCCACTATGGAGAACAGTATGGAGGTTCCTTAAAACATTAAAGACAGAACTACCATGTGACTCAGAAATCTTACTGCTGGGTGTATATCCTGGCAAAAACCATAATTCAAAAAGACACATGAACCCTAATGTTCACTGCAGCATTATTTACAACAGCCACAACAATGTAATTTAAATGTCCTAAATGTCCGTCAACAAAGGAATGGATAAAGAAGATGTGGTACAGGACTTCCTTGGTGGGGCAGTAGATAAACATCTGCATGCCAAAGAAGGAGACATGGGTTCGATCCCTGATCTGGGAGAATTCCACTTGCCTCAGAGTAACCAAGCCCTCAAGCCACAAATACTGAACCTGCATGCTGCAACCACTGAAGCCTGGGCACCTTAGAGCCTATATTCCAACTACTGAGCCCACGTGCCTAAAGCCTGTGCTCCACAACGAGAGAAGCCACGGCAATGAGAAGCCCATGCACTGCAATGAAGAGTAGCCCCCACTCGCTGCAAAGAGAGAAAGACTGAGTGCAGCAACGATAACCCAGCACAACCACAAATAAATAAAGGAGCTGTGGTACGTATATACAGTGGAATATTACTCAGCCACAAATGGCACTTTATTTTTTATGCTCAGAAGATGGAGTCAGGCATTTTTTGTAACTTACCTGTTGTTGATTATCTGGAGGCCCACCTGGCTGATGTGGGCTGGTGGCCTATAACTTACCCTTGGGTAAGAGAACTCCAAGGGGACTCTACTTGCTCGGCTCCTCCCACATCCTGTCTCACTCCTGCATCAGGTGCTTGTTTAGCTCCATGATGAAGGACACAAGCTTCTCCTTTAGGACACCCTGACATCAAGGCAGGAGGCAGTGAGAACTGACACAGGTTCAACTCATGCTGGTGGATTCCAGCTGGTCCTTGTTTTCCCCCGCTTTCTATCCACCTTCCATTCTGAACTGCCTGCTCTGCTTGCAGACTTCAGGATCCACCCTCAAATATGAGATGACAGCCTCACAGGACACTGTTTAACGAGCTTCTACAATTGTTTAAGAGGAAATTTCTATTTTTAAAATCCTACACATACATATACATATATGCATATATATGTATACAAATATACACACACAAATCATGAATACAGACATACACACACACACGCCTCCTGATAGTTCTATTTCTCTATTTGAACCCTAATCAATACAAAGTAGATCTGGGTGGAGGACTGACTTGAGGTAAAAGTCTACTTTAGGTCAAAATTGGGTCAAATTTATTTGGAAAAAAAAAACATTAAAAACATGCACATTATGAAAGCCTAATATAATGTAATGCTTATTTAATAATAATATAATTAATGTTTATTTTAAGTATTAGTCTACTCCCCTAAAACAAGGTATACACACAACTATTTAAAAGTATAATAACAGAAAACCCTGGTAAGAAAAAAAATTATGTAAAAATTTCTCAAATCATTTACTTTGAATAAAGTTAATGCTTATCAGTAATGCTGGTAATCTATCCTAATAGACTATTTAAAACTAATTTTCATAGATTTGTTTTGATCCAGCAATAGATTTTCCTCAACATATCATCAATAAATCTTTTGATTCTGCCATTTGACATAAATCTTACAAGTTATTTCCATAAACAACTTAATTAACTGGTTGTGAGATTGAAGAATATTCTTGCAAAACAAAAAAAATTTCTACCATTACAGATCAAGTTACTAGCTTGTGAAAGTGGAATCACTCAGTAACTGAATAAAGAAAACACTATAAATATTTAGTAGTTTTATATTCTGATGCAACTCTGCATCAATCTGTCACACTGATAAAATCATTAACAATTTAATCCAGAAATTTGGGGCCTACACAAACTCTGAATTATTCATTCCACCATAAAACTGTACAGCATCTCTGGAAGGTGTATCTGTCAGTAGTAAGGTTTCACTAATGTGCATTTATAATAATAGAAGCAAAGACAACCATGTCTCTCATGATCTGACTCAGAGAAAATACTAAGTCCATTGAGAAAGTGCCTATTTTCATAATGAAAATCTGAACAGTGTTGCTCTATCCATAATGGAAGGCAAACACCAGTTTCATATTCCTATTGATTTAATGGACAGTCAAAGCATTCTCATTGACTCCTGCATCCCATTCTAAATTTAGAACAATTCCATTCACACAAAAGCAAGATGGTGAATTAGCAATGAATTTAGAAGCAAAACAAAACTGAACTAAATTCAAATTATTGTTAACTTTATATATATATATATATATATATATATATATGTTAGTGTTGAAAGTGTTAGTTGCTCAGTTGTGTCCAACTCTCTGTGACCTGAATCTTTATGACCCCATGGACTGTAGCCAGCCAGGCTTCTCTGTCCATGGGATTTCCCAGGCAAGAATACTGGAGTGGGTTGCTATTTCTTTCTCCAGGGGATCTTCCCGACCCTGGGTTTGAACCCGGATCTCCCACATTGTGGGCAGATTCTTTACTGTCTGAGCCACCAGGGAAGCCCCAATATATATATACATCTAGCCAGAAAAGAAGGAAAGAGAGAAACATGGAGAGGCATTTTCTGCCTTTGCTGCTGGATCTTTGTCTTCTTTTAAGATGACATTTACTGGGCTTCCTTGGTGGTCCAGCAGTAGAGAATCTACCTCCCAATACAGGAGACATGGGTTCAATCCCTGGTGGGGGAAAGATCCCACATGCCGGGGTGCAACAAAGCTCCAGTGTCACAACTACTAAAGCCTGGGCACCTAGAGCCTGTGCTCTGCAACAGGAGAAGCCTCTGCAATGAGAAGCCCACACACAACAATGAAGAGTGAAGCAGCAAAGACCTAGAATAGCCAAAATTAAGTTAAAAAATTTTTTTTAATCTAAAAAAAGATGACCTTTACTAAACATTGACCCTGTGTCAGGATCTGCTGCTGCTGCTGCTGCTGCTGTTGCTGCTGTGTCAGGATCTGGGATACTTTTAAATATACATATCAGTTCAGTTCAGTTCAGTTGACTGACTCTTTGTGACCCCACAGACTACAGCATGCCAGGCCTCCCTGTCCATCACCAGCTCCCAGAGTTTACTCAAACTCACATCCTCACTCAGTGATGCCATCCAGCCATCTCATCCTCTGTTGTCCCCTTCTCCTCCTGCCTTCAATCTTTCCCAGCATCAGAGTCTTTTCCAATGATTCAGTTCTTTGCATCAGGTGGCCAAAGTATTGGAGTTTCAGCTTCAGCATCAGTCCTTCCAAAGAATATTCAGGACTATTTCCTTTAGGATGGACTGGTTGGATCTCCTTGCAGTCCAAGGGACTTTCAAGCATCTTCTCCAACACCACAGTTCAAAAGCATCAATTCTATGGCACTCAGCTTTCTTTATACTCCAACTCTCACATCCATACATGTCCACTGGAAAAACCATAGCTTTGACTAGATGGACTTTTGTTGGCAAAGTAATGTCTCTGCTTTTTAATATGCTGTCTAGGTTGGTCATAACTTTTCATATAAGTATCCATATATGTGTGCGTGTGTGTGTGTGTGTGTGTATGTGTGTGTATATATGTGTGTGTATATATATATATATATATATATATATATATATATATATATATGTTATTCTTAGTATGAAGCTCTGCTGTGACTTCCACATTGTTCTACTGGTCACACAGGTCCAGGGAGGACCACAGAGGGTGTGACATCAAGAGGTAAGGATTCCAGGGGCCAACTTGGAGGCTGATCACTTCAGCCCCTCTTGCTATTTATTCCTCTATTCCAGCTTACACGCTGCCCATGAGTGTTTCAGTTGCCTCTCTAGCCATGCACAGTTAGGAAGTCAGGAAATTACTGTGAATCTACTGAACCTCAGAGTATCTTTAGCTAGTGGCATGAATGCCTGCCTCTGAAAGCAGGTGAGTACAGATTTGCAGTTACAGTAGGTGAAGAAGAACTTGCTACCCCCTTTGAAGTGGGAGGCAGTAAACAGCAGCAGTTAGAAAAAGACAGTTTTTAGAGAATGGGATCCTTCAGAGAGAAAGAAAGTCCACGTGAAAAAGACAGTAGAGAGCAGAGCATGGAGAAAACCACAGGAGGGGGAAGGAGCCAGATGGAAACTGAAAGAACAAGGAAAGGGTGTCTGAAGAAGGGAAAGTAAGTCTAAAAGGATTTGAAGTGAGACATCAAATTCTAAAAGATCCAGGCACTGTCCTTGAGTTAATAAGAAGGAAACCCTGTCTCCAGACACAGTAGAGGGCAGGAGATTGGAAACAGCACATAGAAACGGAACTGGGACACACACACAGCACTGCAGGAGTGAGAAGAAAGAGCATTCCCCTGGTGAGGAGGGCTTGTGACCAAAACTGAGCCACGCCTTGGTGGGATATAGTTTCAACAATAACTTTATTGCAAAAGTAATGGATATTGTTGAAAATTCAAACAGCACAGGAATAATGAAAACAGAAAGTTGAAGACCCTCATCCCCTTAAATTAGCTACCACTTACAATTGGTATATGTCCTTTGGTATATGTCTCAGTGATTTGGGGCTCCAAAATCACTGCAGATGGTGACTGCAGCCATGAAATTAAAAGATGCTTGCTACTTGGAAGAAAAGCTATGACCAACCCAGACAGCATATTGAAAAGCAGAGACATTGCTTTGCCAACAAAGGTCCATCTAGTCAAAGCTATGGTTTTCCCAGTAGTCATGTGTGGATGTGAGAGCTGGACTATAAAGAAAGCTGAGCACCGAAGAATTGATGCTTTTGAACTGTGGTGTTGGAGAAGACTCTAGAGAGTCCCTAGGACTGCATGGAGATCAAACCAGTCAATCCTAAAGGAAATCAGTCCTGAATATTCATTGGAAGGACTGATTCTAAAGCTAAAACTCCAATACTTTGACCATGTGATGTAAAGAACTGACTCATTGGAAAAGACCCTGATGCTGGGAAAGACTGAAGGCAGGAAGAGAAGGGGATGACAGAGGATGAGATGGTTGGATGGCTTCACCGACTTGATGGACATGAATTTGAGCAAGCTCCAGGAGTTGATGATGGACAGGGAAGCCTGGCGAGCTGCAGTCCATGGGCTCACCACGAGTCGGACATGACTGAGCGACTAAACTGAACTGATATGTCTCAGACCTTTTCTGAGACTGTACAGCCATAGAGAATTGTATCAGATTCCACTTGCTTTTTCACATAGTAACCTTGCTTAGACATCTCTCAGTATCAGTAACTGCAGAAATGCCTCACCCTTCTCAGGTTTTTTGGTATTCTTCTATACAGCTGTTGCATGATTTATTTAACAAATCTCCTTTAAAAAGATACTTGAATTATTTTTGATTATTCAGCACTATAAGCAATGCTTAAGGAAACATCCAATGCAATATTCTAGCATTACTGTGGGAATATTTCAGTGGAAAAATTCCCAGAAGTAGGATTGCCAGATCAAAGAGTATACATATGCAAATTTTAATAGATATTGTCTTCCCAAAAGGTATACCAATTTGCATGCATATATTTTACATTAGATGTTTATCATTAACTTAACTTCTTCTAAGCAAACTCAACTCTAAACTTATTCATAGTGTAAATAAGTTATTGTCAAATAGCTCTAAGCCTAGTGTGCTATGTGTGAAAACACACATTTGGGAAGAGTCATCATATTCTTATTGTAAAATATGTCAAATGAACAAGGCATTATACTTACCTAAGCATTTATGTACATGTTTCCACAGACTTGAGGTGTACATTAAAGACTGATGAGCTATTAAATAGCTCCAGTCCAGAAGCCACAGAGTCTCCTTGACTTTCCTTCCACTTCCCTATTCCCAACATGCTTCAGGATTTCCTCCTATTGACAGAAAGCATCTAATAAGCCAGGATCATGTTAGTGTGTATAGACAACATTTGTGACTCTTTTCAGGGATATTTGCATCTTAGAATTGAGTTCAGAGAAATTAATTCAAAATGGTATTATTTCTGAAGACAATGTTAAAGGGGATTTAAACAAATATGGGGGAGATGAAAGTCACTAAAAAACAATCTCAGAGTTCCCTAGAAACTACTTCCTGTAAATGAATAGAAGGTACTGCTATTCACTCTTAGATGTGTCTGGGAGCATAGGTTTGCGGCCCCAATCAGTAGATTGGCATCTACTATTAAATATTTCAGTTTCCTGGTAGATCTCTAAAATGGTTCCTAGCAGCCAGCCTTCTCCTTTCCCTGCCCTCCATTGACCCCCTCATGCACTTCATTTGCCAGGCTTCCCAGCAGGCACAGGGCACAGCTAGACAGAAGCCTCCCCCCACCCTCTTCCTGAATCTTTAGAGAACCTGCATCTAAGTGCATTCAACCTCCCCCAGGGACTTCACTGCAAACCACCTCCCAGATGCCTTCCAGGTTTAAATGAAATAAAGTTAGTCTGCTTCACTAACTGAGGATGAATCAAATAGCTGAACATTTCATTTAGGCCAATCTGTGGGATATTGGGAATGTTTTCACGATATTATTTTCTTCTCACAAAAACTTTCTGTACTTCTGTCTTTCTGATTTCTCTATCTGGCCATAAGTTTTGTTCAGTGAATTCTAGATAGGCATTAAAGCACCTACTCAATATCCATTTGTCTCCCCTTTAAGAATTATATCACTTCATCTTTCTCTCCCTTCAAATCCAGCCCCACAGCCCCCAGGATGACAACCATGATCTCCCTGCCTCCACTTAAGCAGTGAGAGAGCTACTAGGCTTTGATGTGCTGAGTTCTGTGATAGGGGCCTGGCTGGCCAGGTGCTCATGGTCAGAGTAACTAAGATCCCAGTAGAGCGATTTATACCAGCCCAGCTCAACCTGGAAAACCAATATACTCAGTTACAGTCCTAAGTAACAATCCACTATTCTTAGCAAATAGTGACTGGAAACGACCCATCAAAAGCATTATTTCATGAGCACTGACGTCAAAGAACTTGGGTTGAGGTGCCTGCCTTGCATTGGGTGGTCCCCATCTCATGTTTGCATGAATAAGCCCCATTCTCCTTATTTCGGAGGCATGGGTTAGTTGGTGTATAAAATGTCTAAGACCCTAACATGGAGCTTCCCTTGGACGTTATTAAGCCATTAATGTTAGTTTGCCTATTCATTCAACACACCTGTCTGAGCAAAGCACTCTGTTGGGGCTGATGTGGAAACAGTCATAGATGCTAAAAGAGAAGCAAGCATAATAACCAGGACATGCTTTTTTAAAAACATATTTATTTTAGCAATGCCAACAGAGGATTGAAAAAGGATATGAAAAAATAAGCATATCATTTTCCAAACTTGTAATTATCTACAGTTGCAGAGCAGGAAAGGGCTGATGCAGGCAGTCGGTGGTGACCCTGACCCACAACTTGCTGCTACCCTTTCCACGATAGCCCCTGCCATGTACTGCCAACGCTTGCAAAGGCTTGGCTTACTTCTGATGGTGGAAATTGAACAGTACGGGGTCCAATCCAAATAAAGGACAGCTTTGGAATCTCTGCTGGCTGGAGTGGAATGAGGCTGTTAAGCTGGGGGTAAATATATTAAAATCATGGTTCTCACCCACACTAAGATAGTGTGACAGACTGCTGGCTAACCCCCCAAAATTTATGTTCTCCCTTCTGTAGTAAGAATTCATTGCTGGGATATTACTGTCCAGCCAGAGATTTATTTCCCAGTATCCCTTGTATCCTGGTGTGGCCATATGGCTAGTTCTCACCAAGGAAATGTGATCACAATGACATGAGCCATTTTTAGAATTTTCCATTAACTAGAAGCAGGAGATAAGATCCACAAGATGGAAGGAACCTAGGTGTCTGAGATACCGTAAGTAAGAACCTCCTTCCGGAGTAAAATTATGTACATCAGACTGTTACATGATAGGGAAATAAACTTACCTTGTGTTAAGCCACTAAAAGTTCAAGGTTTCTCTACACTTGGTGGGAATGTAAACTGGTGAGGCCAATGTGGAAAACAGTCTGGAGATTCCTCAAAAAACTAAATACAGAGCTACCATATGATCCAGCAATCCCACTCCTGGACACATATCTGGACAAAACTCTAATTTGAAAAGATACATACACCCCTATATTCATAGCAGCACTATTTACAATAGTCAAGACATGAAAGCAACTTAAATGTCCGTGGACAGATGAACGGATAAAGAAAATGTAGTGTGTATATGCATAAAATACCACTCAGCCATAAAAAAAAACCCTGAAATTATGTCATTTGTAGCAACATGGATGGACCTAGAGATTATCACACTAACTGAAGCCAGAAAGAGCAAGACAAATGCCATATGATGTCACTTGTATGTGGGATCTAAAATAGTGATACAAATGAGCTTATTTACAAAACAGAAATAGACTCATAGACATACAAAACAAACTTACGGTTACCAAAGGGGAAAGGAGGAAGGGATAAATTAGGAGTTTGGGATTAGCAGATACAAACTGCTCTAGTAAAATAGATTAATGAAAAGCTCTTGTTTAGCACAGGGAACTATATTTAATATCTTATAATAATTTATAATTGAAAAGAATATAAAAAAGAATGTATATGTGTATTATTGAATCATTTTGCTTCCCCTAAAAACTAAGACACCATTGTAAATCAACTATGCTTCCATTTTTTTTAAGTTTGACGTTTATTTATTATAGCAGATAGTTTTACTCTAACAGAGAGAGAGAGAACCAAACTTATGGAATAAGAGGAAATCATCTACTCCCTTCCTTCTGCCCATAAGGAAAAAAGCATTTGTAAATTTTCTAATTCGTAACACATAGAAGGAAAAAGTAGCAGGGGAAAGGGTTTTTGACAAGCAGTTAACACATGTCAGGGAGCTCAGTGTCTCAAGGTATATGGTCTGTTCTCTCTTTCCCTGGTTTCCCATCATCCTTGACTTCTCAGGCAGGGAGTGGTCAGGAAGCAGGGAAGAGAATGCTGGATCTTCTGTAGACAAGCTCATCTGAGGCACAGGGGCTTCACATCCCCTAGGTGGGCCAGTAACCAAGGCTCACAGATCAAGGAGTTTTCGTTTGTAGACCCTAGGGGCGAGGAAGTGTGGTCCCAAATAACCACAACACCAGGCAGAGAAGGTGCCAGCCTAGATGTCCAGTGATGACCAGTGGGGATTTCAGGGGAGGATGTCACAGCCCCTTGGAAGGTGTGGAAGGTTGACAGGAGGGCATTGGAGAGTCAACCCAAGGATGGAGTATGATTTTGACAAGGACTTTCATATGGGAAAAGGACCGGTGAAAAATGGTGATTCTTTTGGATACAATCATGCTTTGCCTCTATAAATCACTCCACCATCTTTTGGATCACTTCCTCAAGCCCTACCTCTTCACATGTTTGCTCACAACCCCGGGAGGTGAATTTCCCTGTTCAACCTGTCTCGTAAAATCTGTGATATAGACATAATGCTTACACATTTTTCCTTATCTTTCAACCAAAAACTCACATTCCTTACTGTATAAAATGTATGCCTTCAAAAAATCAATTTTATTTATTTAACCATGCTGGCTCAAGTGAATTACTACCAACAGTCTCAGTCTACATTTGCCTTTGGCTATAAATTCTTCTGATTCTGTATTTCCTGAATCAGATATAAAATATTAATGAACATATATAAAAATCAGAGCAATTACTTCACATAGGATTGGAAGCTTCAGAAACTCTGTCCAGTTAAATCTAGTCACCATTTCCCCACCCAAGGAGCAGTTTAGGCTCTTAGGTCACATAATAACAATGGTAAAATTCATGGGTTGATAGAATGAATTAACAATGTATTATAATCAAGGCTATAGTCTGTTGTGGGGTTTCTAGTCCAATGGCCTTGAATCTTTTTGAAGGATTCTTTCAGTATCAAGAATCTTGAGAAGAAAAAATAGCTGAGGCCTCTGGAAACAAATGAACACATTACAAAGCTTTTTAAAATGCAACATAAACAATGATATCACAGATATAAACCTCCTTCCCCCCTGAAAAGAAGAAAAATTAACGATGATTCCATTTTCACATGTTCTAATATCTTAGACACAGACCATCATTCCATAAAGAAAGTGGAATGCCGAAGAATTGATGCTTTCAAATTGTGGTGCTGGAGAAGACTCTTGAGAATCCCTTGGACAGTAAGGACATTAAACCAGCCAATCCTAAAGGAAATCAACCCTGAATATTCATTGGAAGCACTTGATGCTGAAGCTGAAGCTCCAATACTTAGGCCACCTGATGTGAAGAGCTGACTCATTTGAAAAGACCCTGACGCTGGGAAAGATTGAGGGCAAGAGGAGAAGGCAGTGACAGAGGATGAGATGGCTAGATAGCTTTACAGACCCAATGGACATGAATTTGAGCAAACTCCAGGAGATAGTGGAGGACAGGGAAGCTTGGCATGCTGCAGCCCATGGAGTCGCAAAGAGTTGGACATGACTTGGTGAGTGAACAACAAAAAGAACAATCTTCCAAGCGTACTCTGTACTTCTTTCATGGCTTCAGTCACTATGATGTTTATTTCAGGAGATTATTCATCTTGTTGAATCAGGACACTTGACAACATTGTGGAAGCTCAGGGAGACGTAAGCTCATGATCACTCAGGGTGGTGACAGCACAGAAATGAGGCAGAACCCAGAGCTGGGCTGGTTATTGGCTGTAGGAATCCAAGTCAACAGAGCGCACCATGCAGGGGCCAGGAAGGCAGAAAAGTGTGAGGCAGATTCAGGATTAAGAAGTTGGTAACTGCTTTCAGGAGAGGTAACCCCATGACCAGAGAAGGGCTAAATCTGGGATTCAGCCTCACCTCACCACTTGGTAGCTGTATGACCTTGGGCAGTTCCCTGAAACCTCTCTATCCCATGGCTATTCATCTCTAAGGTCCTTAGACCTGGGTGTTAATTCATGAGGGCTGCCTTAACAAACAACCACAAACTGGATAGCTTAAACAACAGAACATTTACTGTCACACAGTTCTGAAACTGTTAGAAGGTTACAAATCTAAAATCAAAGTGTTGGCAATATAGGTTCCTTCTGACATCTCTGACTAGAGGCCTCTATTCCTGACCTGCAGATGGCCATCTTCTCTGTGTATCTCTTCACACTGTCTTCCCTCTGCATGGGTCTACTTCTGTATCAAATTTCCCCTTTTTCAAGGACAGCAGTCATATTGGGTTAGGGGGCCCATTCTATTCCAGTATGACCTCATCTTAACTAATTGAATTTATCTGCTGCAAACCTATTTTCCAAGCAAGATCACAATTTGAGGTACTGGGGGTTAGAACATCACCATATGCCTTTTGGGAGGAAAGCAATTCAAACGATGACAATCAGTTTGCAGAACATGTAATCCGCTGTTTTCCTGTGACTATCCCAGTGCCTTTGAGAGCTATCTCAGACCTCAAGGACAGCTCAGATAGACTGATGGTAGACTGAGGAGGACTCTGGACAAACTGGCATCTCCTCAGGCTCCACTGCTGGGTGAGATCTTTCCTCCTAAATCACACATCTCATTAACTGCTGGGTGGGACCTTCTGGGCTAGGTCCTAGGGGACCTATGGCACACTCAGAGGGATTTTAACTTTATCCACTAGGTAAGTGGTTCTCAAACTTCATACACCCAGGGAGCTTATTTAAAATGCAGATTCCTGAGCTACATCCCTGGAGATTCTGATTCAGCAGCATCCATTGAAGATAGAGTCCAGGAATTCATGCTGCTACTTCCCCCACACCCAAAGCAGATATTGTTCATCCATCATAGAACCCTGTCTTGTTGAATCTGGAAATGGTCACAGAATACTCTCAACAACTCCCCAGGCAACTCCAAATGAATTGATGGTGAGATGAAATCAATTTACCTTTTCTACCTAAACCTTAGGGCAGCTCTGGGTCTCCTGGGGTGGAGCAGCCACATAGAGCCTTTATTATCTGTGCCTGAAAGGAAAGTTGAACTTGGGGCACATTCACAGTTCTCATTGTCCCTCTTCTCCCCACCCTGGGTTTCTGCTGGATGGATTTGAGAGGGAAGATCAGCCCAACTCTCTTATGCAACTCAGTTGACCCTCCGGAACTGGCAGCCTGGACCTGGCAGCAAGGATTTTGACACTGGCTTAGTTTTGTGACCTAGGGAAGTGTCCCCTGGCTTGGATTTCTACATATGTAAAGTGTAGCCTTAGGCTAGATGAGCTGGCAAATCCCTTCTTCCTCTTATGCAATTGATTCTGAGTGCTCAGTTCAGTTCAGTTCAGTCGCTCAGTCCTGTCCAGCTCTTTGCGACCCCGTGGACTGCAGCACGCCAGGCCTCCCTGTTCATCACCACAAAATTCCAGGGAAATGAACTACTGTTCAACATTTCTAGCAAATCAAAGCTAAGGACCTCAATGAAGTGGGTTCAGTAGACTAACCTTTGAGTGCCTACAATGTCCTGAAAGCTCTACATGCCTTATCATCTCTCACTCCATCCCTATGAGGTGTTATTATATCTATTTTTCAGATGAGAAAACTGAGACTCAGAGCAGTTGCACTAACTTGCACACATCCGTACATCTACTAAGTAAAAAAGTCCAGAATTCAAATATCTTTTGACATCAAAGTCCATTTCTTTCCACATATTCAGTTTCAATGTCCCTTTTAAATATTCAATAATAGACATTTTTAACATTTCTAAATATTCAACAATATTTCTGCTAAAAATGGCAGTTTGAAAAGTTTAAGCTAATACCTCACTCACAGGTGATCCATCCAACATTGGTTGTTCTCAAGTTGATTGAGTTGGCTCATCTACCTTCCTCCAGCTACCCAGAAAGCCAGGTGAGCTGATCCTTGCTGGTCTTTAAGTCATAGAGTGGAACCAGTCTGTTGTTCCATGTCCAGTTCTAACTGTTGCTTCCTGACCTGCATACAGATTTCTCAAGAGGCAGGTCAGGTGGTCTAGTATTCCCATCTCTTTCAGAATTTTCCACAGTTTATTGGGAAAACAGTTAGAACTGGACATGGAACAACAGACTGGTTCCAAATAGGAAAAGGAGTACGTCAAGGCTGTATATTGTCACCCTGCTTATTTAACTTCTATGCAGAGTACATCATGAGAAACGCTGGGCTGGAGGAGCACAAGCTGGAATCAAGATTGCCAGAAGAAATATCAACAACCTCAGATAGGTAGATGACACCACCCTTATGGCAGAAAGTGAAGAGGAACTACAGAGCCTTTTGATGAAAGTGAAAGAGGAGAAGGAAAAAGTTGGCTTAAAGCTCAACATTCAGAAAACAAAGATCATGGCATCCGGTCCCATCACTTCATGGCAAATAAATGGGGAGACAGTGGCTGACTTTATTTTTGGGGGCTCCAAAATCACTACAGGTGGTGACTGCAGCCATAAAATTAAAAGACGCTTACTCCTTGGAAGGAAAGTTATGACCAACCTAGACAGCATATTAAAAAGCAGAGCCATTACTTTGCTAACAAAGGTCTGTCTCATCAAGGCAATGGTTATTCCAGTAGTCATGTATGGATGTGAGAGTTGGACTATAAAGAAAGCTGAGTGCTGAAGAACTGATGCTTTTGAACTGTGGTGTTGGAAAAGACTCTTGAGAGTCCCTTGGACTGCAAGGAGATCCAACCAGTCCATCCTAAAGGAGATCAGTCCTGGGTGTTCATTGGAAGGTCCGATCCTGAAACTAAAATTCCAATACTTTGGCCACCTGATATGAAAAGCTGACTCATTGGAAAAGACCCTGATGCTGGGAAAGATTGAAGGTAGGAGGAAAAGGGGATGACAGAGGATGAGATGGTTGGATGGCATCACTGACTCAATGGACATGAGTTTGGGTAAACTCTGGGAGTTGGTGATGGACAGGGAGGCCTGGTGTGCTGTGCTCCATGGGGTCACGAATAGTCAGACAAGACTGAATGACTGAACTGAAAACTGAAGTCATAGAATGCTGTAAGTTTGGCAGGGCTTCCAGATGTGGCTCTGGTTCCTGGAAATGCATAAACTCTATCCACCAACAACCTAAAGTAACCAGGAAATTACTCAAAAAACTGCCTCAACTTAACTGAAGTCTTTGAAGATCCAAATACATAATTCCACCCAAAAACATGGCTTCCCTATTTCACATCTACTCCAAAGACTGCATCCTGATGCTTTTAATCTTTTTCTCTTCTTTTCCCTGCTCCCATCTCTTCATCCTGTGGATTGATGTAGTTTCTCTGGAAGTAAGAACGGATCATCCCTCTTTAGTTGGGTGAAGAGGTGGGGAACTGAGCTCCTGATTGGGGGAGGCTTGTCAGAG